>NW_012099876.1:193130-326972 GCF_000951045.1 Mandrillus leucophaeus | reverse complement strand
AACAAACGATTTAGAATATTACATAAATTTAGTTGATAAGGCACTGGCAGGATTTGAGAGCACTGACTCCAATTTTGAAAGAAGTTTTACAGTGGGTAAAATGCTATCAAACAATATCACATGCTACAGAGAAATCTTTTGTAAAAGAAAGAGTCAATTGATGCAGCAAACTTTATTGCTGTCTTTTTTTTAAGAAATAGACACAGCCACTCCAGCCTTCAGCAACCATCACCCTGATCAGTCAGAAGCCATCAACGTCAAGGCAAGACCCTCTACCAATACAAAGAGTATGACTGGATGATTGTTAGCATTTTTTAGCAATATTTTTATTAAGGTATGCATTTTTATTAAGGTACATATTTTTTATTAAGGTATGTGTTTTTTAGACATAATGCTATTGCACACTGGATAGACTACAGTAGAGTATAAATATAATTTTCCTATATACTTGGAAACCAAAAAATCTGTGTGACTCACTTTATTGCAATATTAACTGTATTGTAGTGACCAGGAACCAAACCTGCAGTATCTCCAAGGTATCCTATAGTTTATTTGATGAGTGTCTATATTTCTAGAAATAGAAATCCCATATCCCAGGGTCACCAAATTCAATCCACTGTCAAGGTTGAGTTCTTCAGAGGACAACTTTATGGGAGTAGACAGTTTCTTGTAAATCTTTGCAGAGAGGAACAGTCATTAGAATCCTATCTGAAAGCCCGTCACTTTCTACTCAATTACCATAAGTCTGGCATTGAGGACACGATGATTTTCTTTACTATTTCTAGGATTTACTCTCTTTAGGAATTTCCACTTGCAGCTTTGCATTGGATTTAACTTGGGTGAAATTCAACTGCATTTTAAAAGTGTTTATTATCTATGAATCCTGTGCCCGAATAGGTTCAGGAAGGCATCAACTTTACCCCCTTAGAATTCACAGTAAGGCAATAACTACACACATTTTACTACAGTTTAATTTGTGGACACCATGAAAATGAACAAAGTGCTACTAAGGTACATTAGACTAGCAAGAACCTTGGACATTATCCCCAAATGAAAATCTTACCAAGTGATTCTTTAAAGTTTGTTAAACTTAACCATTTTAAAAATAAGTATTAGAATTATCATAAATAAGTTAAACAACAAAATAAATAGAATTAAATGAATCATTGTATATCTTTATCCCATGTAGCTGCAGTTTATATCTTCATTGTAAAAATATATTGAACATTGACTAAACTTAAGTTCATATTTAATTACAACAGACACTCAAAAAGTAACAAAATATAGAAATTACAGAGAATACAGTCTCTGAATAGACAATATTTTTATTAAGTTTGGAAATTCTAAAGTATCCTCTTAAAAAATTCATTGTCAAAAAGGAAAATCAAAACTATAATTTACAATATGGTGAAGGTGGCAATTTAAATCATTGGATGAAATTAATATCAAGAAATGGTTTGGATATGTTAACTATTTATAAACATAAAAATTTGGATCAATACCTTATAACATATACTAAAATTTGCTTCAGAATGAGTCAAGGTTTGAATGCAGGATTGATACGTAAAAATGTGGAAGAAGATATTAAAAAGAGCCTGGGCTCAATGGCTCATGCCTGTAATCCCAGCACTTTAGGAAGCTGAAGCAGCAGGATTGTTTGAGACCAGGAGTGTGGGATCAGCCCAAGCAACATAGTGAGACACCGTTTCTACAAAAAAAAAAAATTAATTATCTGGGCATGGCAGTGGATGCCTGGTGGTCCCAGTTTCTCAGGACGCTGAGGCAGAGGGACCACTGGAGCCCAGGAGGACAAGGCTGCAGTGAGCTGTGATGGCATAATTGCAGTCCAACCTGGGTGACAGAATGAGACAAGGAATGAAGGGAGGAAGGGAGGAAGGGAGGGAAAGAAAAAGAAAGAGAGAAGAGAGAGAAACAAAAGGAACAAAACGATTTAATTAAAAAAGAAACTTTTTTAGAGATGGGGTCTCACTGTGTTGTCCAGGCTGGCCAGGAACTCCTGGCCTCAAGCAATCCTCTTGACATAGCCTCTCAAAGTTCTGTGATTATAGGCATGAGTTGCTACACCTGGACAAAGTCATTTAAATATAGATATTTTTAATATATAAAAGTTAAAATTTATGTATACCATAAATGAAAATTTAAAAACTTATTGGGAAATATATTTACACTATAATGACAAAGAGTTAACACCTTTTATTTTTAAAATATCATAGAACTTGCTAGAAAAAGATGAATGCCCCAAAAGAAAGTGCATAGACATTAAAAAAATTAAAATAGGCATAGATACTAAGATAGATATAGACAATAAAAAAAAAAACTCTAACAACCAACAAACATAAGAAAAACCTGTAAAAAGCCACTAGTAACAGAAAACAATTCAAATCAGTAAAAGGAGTTACCACATATCACCATAAAAGCTGGCAAATAATTTCTTTAACTCTTCATTTGGATAAAGAAATGCATGGTCTCACATGGACTACTGGTTATTTCATAATTTATAAATTCCTATAAGACAATTTAGCAGTATATATCAAAAGCCTTAAAAATGCTCCTCCCACTTTACCCCACAATTTGTGTCTGGAAATTCATTTTAAGTAAATAATCCTAGATTCACACTCAGATTTATGTGTAAGGACATATATTACTATGAAATTTATAATAACAAAAAAATGAAAAAACCTAAATAACTGAAAAGAGCAAATTAATTAAATAAAATATGTGCACACAATGAACTGATATATAGACAATAATACCATTTTCTAAAATGTATGACGATACATGAAAATACTTATGATGGGCTGGGCGCCGTGCCTCATGCCTGTAATCCCAGCACTTTGGGAGGACGAGGCGGGTGGATCACGAGGTTCGGAGTTCAAGATCATCCTGGCCAACATGGTGAAACCCCGTCTCTAATAAAAATACAAAAATTAGCTGGGCATGGTGGCATGTACCTGCAGTCCCAGCTACTTGGGAGGCTGAGGCAGGAAAATCGCTTGAACCCAGGAGGCAGCGGTTGCAGTGAGCCGAGATCGCGCCACTGCACTCCAGCCTGGTGACAGAGCATGACTCCATCTCAAAAAAAAAAAAAAAAAGAAAGAAAAGAAAATACTTACAATGGAATTAACAAAGCCTTACATATAATGAAATCACAATTCTGTTTAAAACAAAAACTTGTCCTTTGTGGAGAAAGACCAGAAGGAAATACATCAGAATGCCAATGATAGTTGTCACAGCTCAGGGAGGGTTGGAATAACAATGCTTAGTTTCATATTTATCTACATACACCAAATATTATAGTATCGGGATTTTATTTTTTATATTTATCTACATATATATGAAAATTTTCAACTGTATATAGTTTTACAATGAATGATTTTATTACTTAAAAGTTTACAAATAAATATTATTCAGAAAAGATGAAAATCATTAGAGTTCTCTCAAAACTTCTGAGAAGCAGTGAAAGCTTGGTTTTGGGAACGATGTATAGCATTTATTTTGTAAATAAATTAAAAACAAAAATCAGTAAAATGTGAATTTAAAACAAGTATTTATTTTAAAAAAGCAGCAGCAACAACCACACCAAAATAGCAAGAAAAAAATAAAAAATAAAAACAAAAGATGCAGGGGTGGGTGGCTTCAGGATGGCTTACTAGAGGCATCTGGTACTTGCCTCCTCCACAAAAAGAGCCAAAATGGCAAGTAGATAATCACTCTTTGAATAGATCATCTGAAAGAGAACACTGGAATTCAGGGAAGTGATAGGAAAGCCCTCAAGCAAGGAAGGAGAGGGAAGTGAGGCAGCCTGCTCAGCCGGGATCAGCTGGGAGTCTGGAGAGGACCCCAATGTGGGAAAGGATACATGAGGGACCCCCAGTCATCCACATGCTCAGGGCAGACTCCTGTGATCCTAACTGCAGGAAAGGCCCTCAGTCCTCGTGGGCCCTCAGACTAACACAGGCAGCTGCCTGGAAACCACACAATTACATTGCTCCAGAGAGGGAGCTCAACCCTGGGTCCCACACGCTCCTGAGTCATAAGCAGCTACAGCAAAGCACCATTTTCAGAGCCATTTCCCAGCAGAATGCAGCCCGCCCTGGGTCTCAACAGCCCCTGCATCTCCACATTCCTGGAGCTCCACTGATACCTCCCATCTACACCCAACTGCCATGGCTGGCTATGGCCACCAGGGCTGAAGCAGGAGCCATTGGGAGCAACTTTGCTGCCCATAAGCTAAGCTGCCACACAGTTTCATATGTCCTAAGAACAGACTCCCCTTCCTATAGCTACTACTTCTGTGGGCTGCCTGAGCTGTGGCCAAAGTGGGAGCAAAGCATGCACTACCCAGCTGCCTGCCTATGGCTGCTGCTACTGAAAACAACTGCACATATCAGGGTTGCAGTGCAGACACTACCACCCCCACCCAAGCATTTTGCTCTTGCCTACTTATCACCTCACTACTGCCTACCGCAGCAAGTGCCTACATGCACCACAAGGGGACCTGAGGACAGGTTCAGCCAACCTGGCCCTACCATTCCAGTGCCCAAAAACAACATCCAGGGTCCTGGGAATTGCCCAGCCCTGTCTACCACTATTGGCACCTGAGCACTGCTCCCAGGGGACTGAGGTTAGGCCGACCCAATCTGCCTCTATCACCACAACTACCACACACACATACACACACACACACACACACACACACACACACACACACACACACACACCACCTTGCCAGCCTGGGGTGTGGCCTAGCCAGTCTGCCATAGCTATTGCTAACACCAATGCAGGCTGCTTGGGAATCAGAGCCTTGTTCTATTACTGCTACTGACATTGCCCATGCCGTACCTGTTGTCCAAGAACCAGAGATCATGCCCAGCCAACCACTGCCACTACCAGCCCCCAAGGAAGTCACCTGGACGCCCAAGAATTAACCCACCTGGACCTCCTGACACCACTGCCAGTATATACCACCCCAGGGCCCAAGGACAGGACAGTATGCTTGGCCCACCACTGCAGCCACTAAGGTCCAAGAACTGGCCCAGTTGACATCCCAGTACCCAGAAAAATTTCACCACAGCCTCCACTAACAACCACACCCTAAGCCACTGAGGAAATAGCAGACACCACTGACACTGTTTACAGCTGAAGAAATCATGAGGAAACTACACTACTGCACATACCCAGATACAAAGCCAAAGTGCCCTACCCAGCCAACACCATAGATACCTCTGCAGGGAAAAGTTCTCACCTATGAAAGTAAATCCAAAAAATTAGAATAAGTGACTATTATTCAAGATGCCCAGGTATCAACATAAAAACCAAGGAAGCCTGAAAAAGCAAGGAAATAGAATGCCTTCCAAGGAACGCAATAATTCTCCAGCAATGGATTCCAATAAAAAAGAAATTTCTAAAATTCCAGAAAAAAATTTAAAATACTGATATTAAGAAAGCTCAGTGAGATACAAGATAATACATAAAAGCAAGACAAAAATCAGAAGAACAATTCAGGACATTAATGATAAATTTACTGAAGAGATGGATATCATTTAAAAAAGAACCAAACAAATTATGGACCCAGAGAATTCGTTAAATGAAATACGAAATACATTTGAAAGCTTTAACAATAGACTAGATCAAGGAGAAGAAACAATCTCAGAACTTGAAGACAGGTTTTTAAAAATAACTCATGGAGACAAAAATAAGAAATAAGAATGAACAAAGCCTATGTGACATATAGGACACCACAAGGCAACCAAATATTCAAATTTTCAGTGTCCCAGAAGACAAAGAAAAAATGAAAGGGATAGAAAACCTATTTAACAAAATAATAGCTGAAAACTTCCCAAGTCCAGCAAGAGATTTAGACAACCAGATATAGGAGACTCTGAGGTCCCCAAATAGATACAATGCAAAAAAGTCTTCTCTATGACACACTATAGTCAAACTTACTAAAGTCAAAGACTAAGAGAAAATTCTACAACAGCAGGAGGAAAGTGTCTAGTCCCAAGTAGAGGAACCCACATCAGATTAATAGTAGATTTCTCAGCAGAAACCTTACAGGTTGGGAGAGAATGGGATGATATATTCAAATAGTTGAAAGAAAAAAACCTGCTAAGGATGTTATACCCACCTCCAAAAAAAAAAAAAAATCCTTCATACACAAAGGAGAAATAAAACTTTTCCCAAACAAGTAATAGCTGAGGGATTCTATCACCACTAAACTGGTCCTACAAATGATGCTTAAGGGAGTTCTACACCTGACAGCAAAAGGGAGATATCTACCATCATGAAAACACATGGAAGTATAAAACCCACTGATAAAGCAAATACACAAATAAGGAAGAGAAAGAAACGACTCAAATGTTACCACTACAGAAAACCACAGTCACAATGACAAACAATAAGAAAGGAATAAATTATATATAAAATAGCCAGAAGTCAATTAATAAAATGAAAGAAATAATCTCTTACATCTCAGTAATGGCCTTGAAGGTAAACAAATTGAACTTTGCTTAAAAGATATAGATTGGCTGGGTGGGGTTTTTAAAAAATGACCTACCTATATTCTGCTTACAAGACACTAATCTCACCTGTAAAGACACATGTAAACTGCATGGAAAGGGATGAAAAAAAAAATCCAAGCAATAAGAAAACAAAAGTGAGCAGGAGAAGCTATACTTACATATCAGATACAACAGACTTCATGATAGCCAGGAACTGTTTTAGGAACTTTCCATACATAATATTAATTTAGTCTTTCAAACAACCATGAAAAATGGAAGTTTTTAATACTCATAGCAAAGAATGGGAAAGTGAGTTTCAATAAGGTTAGGTAATTTCCTAAAGACATCCACTTAATAATTTATCTTGGATTTAAATTTCTCCCAAGCTCATTTTCTCTAAACCATACCATGCTGCCCACAGATAGAATAAAACTGGCTGGTCAAAACATTACCATCAGAGATTTATAAGATTTGGCCATACTGATATCATATTTTTCAAACATGCCATTTCATATATTTGTGTGTCAGCCTTCCTATTCCCCTTTATCTTAAAAGTTTGCCCATTTTTGATTTTTTTCTATTCCACCTCATTCTATCATATTAGAACTAATTCTTATAGAACCTTTCTTGTTGTCCAAGTCTAATTAATTATTTGTATATGCCAAGACTTTCTTGACTGCAAGTAATAAAAACTCAACTCATATTAGCTTAAGCATAAAGGTATTAATAACTGGAAACATCAGGATTATTAGGACCTAGTCTCTCAATCTGTCTGCTCTGTGGCCCTCTGTGTTGGTTCCATTAACAAACAGGAACTTCTTTCACTACAGCAATATAAAGACCAATCATTCTCGGCTTCCATCATCACAATTTTAAGTTCAGGAAAGAGGAAGAAGCATCTCTCCCAGAAGTTTAAACCAAGACCTATGCCTGATTTTCACAGTCTGTATCAATCTTTGAACCAGTCACTCTGTGAGCAAGGCTGTGATTGGCCAGGCCAGAAATAAGTATCCAACTTTGGAGTCAAAGGTGGAGTCAAGATCACCTAAGGGAGTTCCACAGAGGAAAAAGTGGGTGATATTGCAAAAAGTAGTTCTCACAAATCACAGGTATCCACAATAGTCACTGGATTCTCCAGTCCTTTATGCAACCTCTGAAGTAGCCCTTATATCTTATTATATTGCAATGTTTTATGTGTTTATTTTTTACATACCAAATTTAATTATAATTTTACTTTGATACATCAAATAGTAATTGGAAAACATTTTTAATTAGTCTATAAGCTTTTAAACTTTAATTTATTTACTCAATATATTCTACCATAGTGGATACATTTCAAATTTAGTTATAATGAAAAACACTGAGGTCCCAAATTAATAATAGTAGTAGTAGTAGAAATTATTACTGTAGCTAGTATATTTAGGGCTTATTGTATTTTAAATATTATGCTAAGTGGTTTTTACATATTAACTGTTTTAATCCACATGACAATTTATGAATAAGTACAACCAGTATACCCAAAATGGAGACAAGATAATATCCTTTTAAAACCTATAAATAAACTAAGTTAGTAAAGTTGTGGGATATAAAATCAATATACAAACGTCAATAGTATTTCTATACATTAACAACAAACTAACCAAAAAAGGAAATTAAGAAAATAATCTAATTTACAATAACTATAAAAACAAAATACTTAAGAATAAATTTAACTGATGAGTTAAAAGATCTGTACAGTGAAATCTATAAAAAGTTGATGAAAGAAGTTGAAGAAGACAAAAATAGATGAAAAGACATCCCATGGTAATGTATGGGAAGAATTAATATTGTTACAATGTCCATACTACCTGAAGCAATTTACAGATATAATACAATCCCTACCAAAATACCAATGACATTTTTCAAAGAAATAGAAGGAAAAATTCTAAAATGTATATGGAACCACAAAATACCCCCAAATAGCCAGATAATCTTGAGCAAGAAGAATAAAGCCAGAGATATCATGCTACCTGACTTCAAAATATACTACAAAGCTACAGTAATCAAAACAGCATGGTACTGGCATAAAAATAGATACATAGAACAATGGAACAGAACAGAAAAGCCAGAAATAAATCCACACATTTATGGTCAATCAATTTTTGACAAGTATACCAAGAATACACAATACATCTTCAATAAATGGTGCTAGGAAAACTGGATATTCACATGCAAAAGAATAAAATTAGACATTTATCTTATACCATATACAAAAATCACCTCAAAATAGATTAAAGACTTAAATGTAAGAATAGAAACTTTAAAACTACTAGGAAAAAATATAGAAGGAAAGCCTCCATGAGATTGGTCTGGGCAATTATTTCTTTGACATAGACCTGAAAGCACAGGCAACAAAAGCAAAAATAGTCAAATGACATTACATTGAACTAAAAAGCTTCTGCAGAGCAAAGGAAACAACCAACAGAGTGAAGAGACAACCTACGGAATGAGAGAAAATATTTGCAAAGCATATATCTGATAAGCAGTTAATATCCAAAATACATCAGGAACTAACACAACTCAATAGTAAGAAAGCAAATAAACTGATTTGAAAATGGGCAAAGGATTTGAATAGACATTTCTCAAAAGCAGACACTCACATGGCCAAGAGGTGTATTAAAAATGCTCAACATCACTATTCATCAGGAAAATGCAAATCAAAACCACTATGAGCTATCACTTCACACCTGTTAGAATGCTATTATTTAAAAGACAAAAGATAAAACGTGTTGGCAAGGATGTGGAACATGGGAACTCTAGTACACTGTTGGTGAATTTGTAAATTGGTATGATATTATGTAATACAGTATGGAAGTTCCTCACCAAATTAAAAATAGAACTATGGTATGACCCAGCAATCCCACTATTGGATATATATCCAAAAACATGAAATTAGTATGTTGAAGAGATACTCACACTCTCATGTTCATTGCAGCATTTTTCATAATAGCCTAGGTATGAAATCCACCTAAGTGTCCATCAGTGGTTGAAAGGATAATGAAAATGTGGTATTTATACACAATAGAACACTATTCACCCTTAAAAAAAGAAAAAAAAAAAACCCTATCATTTGTGACACAGATAGACCTGGGGGATGTTATGTGAAATAATGTAATCCAGGCACAGAAAGATAAATACTGCATGATTCTCGCTTACAGGTGAAATCTAAGAAAAGTTGATATCATAAAGTCAGAGAACAGAATGACTGGTGATTACCAGGGGCTGGAGGGTGGGGGCATTGGGGAGACATTGGTAAAAGGACACAAAATTTCAGTTAGAATGAGTAAGTTCCAGAGGTCTATTGTATATCATGGTGATTATAGTTAATAACAATATATGGTATATTCCAAAATTGCTAAGAGGGATTTTTGTGTTCTCAACACATAAAAATGATATGTGAAGTAATGTATATATTAATTAGCTTGATTTGGTGATTCCACAATGTATACATATATCAAAACATTATGTTGTACACCATAAATACATACAATTTTTGTCAATCAAAAATAAATAAATATAATTTCTAAAAGTAAAAATAGAACTACCATATTAGCCTACAATCCCATTTCTGGGTATATATATCTTAAGGAAATAAAATCACTATCTCGAAGAGATAGCTGCATGCCCATGTTTGTCACAGCATTATTCACAGTAGCCAAAATATGGAAATAAAGCATTATTCACAGTAGCCAAAATATGGAAATAAAGTATCTGGATAAAGAATAGATAAAGAAAATGTGGTATATATACACAATGGAATACTATGCAGCCTTTTAAGAAAAGGACATCCTGTCATTTGCAACAACATAGGTAAAATTGGAGGACATTATGCTAAGTGAAATAATCCAGAAAGACAAATACTGCATGACCTCACTAATAGGTAGAACTTTAAAAAAAAAAATCAAACTCAAAGTAACAGAGAGTAGAACAGTGTTTCAGAGATGGGGGGTGGGGAGAAAAGGGAGATGTTAGTCAAAGGGTACAAACCTTCAGTTATAACATGAACAAGTTCTGGATTTCTGGAGACCCAATCTACAGAATGGTGGCTGTAGTTAATAACAATATATCATATGCCTGAAATTTGCTGAGAGATTAGATCTCAAGTGTTCTCACCACAAAAAAAAGAAAATAGTAACTAAGTGAGGCGATGGATATGTTAGCTTGATTGTGGTAATCGTTTTACAATGTGTGAATACATTGAAATATAACATTGTATACCTTACGTATATACAATTTTTCTTTGTCATTCTTCCCCCAATAAACTTGGGGTGGAGGGAAAGTTCAACAAACTCCCCCAAAGTCACTAAGGCCGTATGAGGTGAGCTCAGATTCTTAAGTCTGAGTCCAGGGAGTCTTTCTGTTAATCAGTATGTGATACTGCCATAAGTAATATGCAAACTTTCTTCGACTCATTCTTTTGATACTATCATCAATTAAACCTAAACAGTCCCTCTTCTCAAAAATCTCCAAATACCCCCAGAAGGATCATGCTATTAATTTCACAATGTTACCAAGGGTCACCATCTTTGACTTATGAATGGTAATGCTGAGGCTTTGAGACAGAGAGAGCTTAAATTGCCCTGATCAGACTCCATCTGAATCAAATCTCATGTTTTCTGCTTTCCATTTCTGTCCTCTTCACTGGAACACTGAACATACAATGTTTACATATGACATGTTTAATGGAGACATTATACATATAATGTTATGAAGAACAAAATACTGTTGTGGTCAAAGTACATTCAGTATACTAACTTTGAAAAAAAATGTGATATCTAGGCCATCTATAAAGTGTTCCCCACCATGAAACCTCACTCCTTTAGAAAACCAAATTCTTGTAATGGAAAAAATGATTCAATTAAAATAAGAACATTGTCCAGGAGAAAATAAATCTGGGATCAATAGATTGAGGTTTTCCTACACTATTTCAAAGATCCCTGGTTATTACCAAATGTTTCAGTAGCAACAGAAGTTAGATAAACAAAGGATAGTAGTGTACCTTACTCTCAAAATAATCTGAACAATTATGACTCAGAAAAGAGTCATACTGCAGACTTGAAGAAATAAGCACAGTGTGCTCTTGTGGCTGAGAAGGTTACAGAATCCTAAACAGCATGAAAAAGACTATTGGAAACAGAGCAGAAAACTTTATCCACCCCCTCTATGGAAACATGGTTTACCTACACCTGGAGCCATGTGTATCACTTGGTCATTATAGCTGAAGAAAGCCAAGAACTGGAATAGAGACAACCAGAGAAGAGCTATTAAACTGAACAAGGGGCTTCTTTATGAGAACAGACTAAGAAACAGAACTCTTCGGTTTGAAAAGACAAAGTAAAAGAATAAAAGAATATAGCAAAGAGTCTAAAATCTTAAAGTGTGTGGCAAACAAGAATACAGACTTTACCATCAACATTTTAAAAAGTTAAATCTAAGAGTAATAGAGAAAAATTATCTTTAGTTAATAAGCATATCAAGTTTATTATCCCGAGAGATACTACGGTTCACAAAAATAAGTAATTTTAAAACATTACTTTATTGATAATGCCAAGAGTTCAGCCAGGAAACCAAGAAGCAACTAATGTGTGGAGGGCAGCCTTATGATAGGATACCAAGTAGACCAGAGATTGATCGCCCATGTTTTTAGGCTTCTAAAATTTACATCAAAGGCAACCATGAAATTGGTTCCACAAGACATTCTTTCTTACTATTGCTGAAAACAGAACACTATACTCTTAGTAGAAAATTAAGTCAACTAAAATTAAATTAACAAACCCTAAGACATTGTCAAAATTCTTCCAAGGAATTAAGTCCCTCCATAATACCACTAAGATCTGCCTTCTAGCTAAATTCAGTTAGCTTTGGATGTTCCTTTTCCAACTGTCACTCACAGTGATATGAATGGAGCCCAGAAATCCTTCCTTATAGTATAAAGATTTGTGAGCAATTATCTGAAAAAGCCATCTGATTAGTTGATCATGTTGGAAATATCTGTAATTCCCAGCGATGTCTCCTCCTTTCTATGCAAGTTCCCCTCATTCCACCTCTCATCTCTTGATGGATGTGTGAGGACTGTAACAAGTATAGCCAGAGCCTTTCCATAACATTATAAACGTTATCCGCAAAGCAGGATCATACAAGAGGCTGAGTAAATGACATTCTTCATGGGCTAACTATCCAAGTATCAGTATGTCTTGGATTTATGGGCTAATGCTTCTTTTCATGCACAGATAGAGGTAGGAGGAAGAATCTTGAGAATCTTGAAGGCAGATTCTATAACCAGCTTTATTTGGCTTCCTCTGTCACCTGAAATGTTAGTATGCCAGATATTTGGTGGACTGAATTAAGAAAGGTTAGAAGTGAAGCCAGCAAGAATGTATAAGACAAAGGGAAACATCACAGGGAAACTGCAATAAATGAACAACCAGAGACAGAAGAAAGACCAGAAGATACTTACAGAGGAACATAAATGTTTTAGCTCTGCCTGCTCTTTTATTTTAATTGAGTTTGTATGTCTTTTGAAGATCACCTGCTGGGAATGTAAGAAAATAATGAAGCAACTGTTTAGGTCCAAACATTCCTCAATAAAACAAACTCCAGGTTTTAGAGTTATGTGTGAGCTACTGCTATTAAATGGGAGAAACAAGCCTGCTATAAGAAGAAATAATGTGTTTGGCTAATGTCCACACGCTCTTTTCAGTATGCTGTGATTAAAATGACATCTCCAGAGGTGTACTTGTTTGTTTGTAAGATTGTTGCTTTAATTTAGTCATTACTTCTAAAGTTTCCAGGGAAAAAACCCGAAGGCTAGTTTTCCCCTTAATATAATGTCTTTCATTCTTTTAAACATTTATTACTACTAGCCCTGGAATCTGGCTTCTCTATTATTTGAGGGATGGTTGGCTGTTTTCCAAGAAGGCAGTTTGATGACTCCAGGACACCAAGTACCCAGAATGGTTCTACTGGGTAATTCAGTAAGTGCCAGGCGCTCTCCCTTAAGACTATTAAATGTGAACCTTGCATTCTAATGTGAATGGACAGAAGCTGTTTTAATAGTGGACCCTTAAAATAGTGAAAATTGTAGCCACACAAATGGAAGAGACTGACAATCCAATAACCAATTGCATTTCATTTTGAAACAACTTACATATTCATTTCAGGTAAATTGGCCTTTCTGATTATGATTGCTTGGGAATGGGGCCATAGAAGGATAGAAAGTAAAAGATCTCTGGAGAATGCCAGGCAATGAAATCGGATTCCAGTTCGCTAATTGTGCTGTTAGGGGAACGGAGCACAAATGCACTAGCATTACATTCCCAGATATTTCAGTTCTTGTGTGAGTGGGTGCACGGCCATTATTTTCGGTGTTTCTGTCCATCAGCTTACCATGAAAGGTTTCTGCTAGGTGTAATACTAGCTGGTTAGACTTCACTGCTTTTCCATTTATCAATCTACTCTACAAAGTATTGATGCTACTAAAGACCAACAAGCCCACCCAAAGAAAGCCAAGGCAGCCATCTTGCCTTAATAAAACTCTGTGGCCTTGAAATACTCCCCTCTGGAAAGTTCAGAATTCACTCTAAAACCTTTGCCACAGTTTCTTAAAATCCTTGGATAAATTATCTCCAGCTTCAAGTTAAAAGACAAAAAGTTTAAAACTCAGGTAATTTATATAACATATATCTAACTTTCAATTTCTACATCAGCTCAAGGCAGCAACTAAAATTTGTCCTTGCTTCCTAACAACACTGAGGCAAGCATTATTCTTAATTTTATTTTTAATATATATAAAGCAACTGAGGGTCAGAGGCATTAAACAACTTTTCCAAGGTGATACAGCTAGCTAGGAACAGGACTGGAATTTGATTCCACAGTTATGCTCACTATCATGAGGAGAACCATTGGTTCTTGTCAATAAAGACTTAGTATGAAGTCCATTCCCAGCATTTTAGGATTTCTTTTGAAAAATGGTGAGCTATTCGAAGTTGACCACATTTGAGTGCACCTGACAATAATTAACAATACTTGACTTAGGATGGGGTTATGTCCCAATGAGCCCATTATAAGTCAAAAATATCATAAATTGCAAATGTATTTAATACCCCATAAAACCATCATATGGTCAAAAAATTATGTCAAGCCATTGTAAGTCAGAGACCATCTGTATTCAAAAGAGTTTTAGATGCAAATTGAGTGCTGTGACGTTTAAGGCACTACTCTAGACACTGAGCTAAGAGCCCTGGGCTATACTCTCTGGACTTTAGAACTTCAAGAGACATGAAAAACCAAACATCACATTTGTATACTAGAATATTAAACAACCCAGGCTACTGAATTTCTGGCTTGTAGTCACAAATCCAGCTTGTTGTAGAATTGAAGCTAGAATTCAGGCTCCTTGAAATCTAGAACAGTGCGCCTCCCATGTACAATTCGAGAAGCACAAGACAAGTCTTAGCTCTGAAGGAACTTGTAGGTTAACTGGGGAGACAGATGCAAAACTATTAGATTTTTTTTTACAAATGGAACAAAATTTAAATTCCAACAAAGATGATAAGACAAGTTGCTGTAAGAGTACATTATGGCCAACTAAGGTTATAATTCAGAAGAGGGAGAACTTAATGTAGGCTGGAGAGTCATCCTCAAGGGGAGATATACTTAGCCATGTGAAAGGAGTTTATAGAAGATACATGGGGAATTATTTAAGTGGTAGAAATTATGTATTAATAAGTAAAACTACTAAAACTATCACACCGGAAAGACAAAGATTACAATGGAGAGCCAAGTAGGACTTCTATGAGCCTCCTATCCTTGATAATAGCATGTATCACTCTGATTTACCTGTGTTTCTGTAAGTTTTTTCCACCAGTGAACTCTTATTATAGTACCTGATACATATTAGGAGTTCTAAAATACCTCAGATGAATAAACAAATGAATGGAAGCTTTGATTAGAATTGTGGATTAGATAACACAAGAAAAAAAAAAAAGACAGTACTTTCGGGATTTAAAAAAAAAAAAAAAAAAGAAAACCATAAAGGACTTCACTCACTCTCTGTTCATATCCACAGTTATCAACAATCCCAAAAAAGGCATAGATAGAGCCTACTATCAGCATAGTACTAATAACAGCCAGCTTATCAGTCCACTGACATCATTTAGCAATGGTAAATTACTTCAGATTGTGGAAGGCATTCACCAGCTAAAAGTTCCTTTCCAACTCGAGGTAGGGAAGAGGTGTTTAAGAGAAAAGAAAGAGGAAGGAGATGGAGGATGTACATGAATGAGGGATTTTTCAAACATCCATACACACTTTGTGATAAAATGCTTCTAAGCTGGGGTCATTTCCTGTACAGACAATGTAGCTTTTCTTAGACCCATACTGGGTCTAAAAATTACTGCCTGGCTGAATATCTAAGCTAATCAAGACTATGTTCCCTCAGCAGGTGAGGGATAAACTGAACACCATTTAATCAGGCATAATGGAAGGCTGAGTCTATAAAGTAGTGCATGATTAACCATTTGGAGGAGTCCTGCCAAGTCCACAGTACTAGTAGGGGAGCTCTTCTTTCATACATGATGCAAATGTAATTCATTAGTAGGTACTTAATGCTAACCTATGCTGAAAAGAAAGCCTTGGTGCTGAGCTATACTGAAAAGTTGATGAAGTATAGAACAGCTTTGTATTAAATAATTAGTATTATCTTACATGGGAAGACCAAAATAATCACCCTCCTTTAACAGACATATGGGGTTAAAATTATTCAGCTCACATCTTCTGAGACATCTTCATGTTATGCTAGCTAAAGTGGGGATGGGACAGACAGCCCCCTGAGATATTTGGTTGACTACATATTGGGATAAGCATCATGTAGTTGTTTTACCTGTGTGGGGACACTTTTTCAGATTGGGCCCAGAAAAAGTCTCTAAGTTCATGTACTGCTTACCTGTTTTACAGCACTAACATAGAGCCTTGTCCAAAGCATTTCTCAATGAATGCCCATCAGCAGCCCAGAGAACCAGGAGGGAAAGTGCTAATGTTGATTGCAAGTGTTGAACAGGACAAGACAATCAAACAGTGAGGAATGGGCCAATTAGAGGCAGCGGGAATAATTGTCTATAAAAATAACTGTGTGCTTTTTCTTAGAATTTATGTTCTCCAAATGGATGAAGTAAGAGCAAATGGTGGTCCCTAAATCCAGTAAAATCCAGCAATGCACTGGAAGCTTGGCAGTATTTACTGGAAACTTCTAAATCATATATATTCAAGGTATACAATATGTTATCTTGATATACATACACTTAGTTAAATGCTTATCACAGTTAAGCAAATTAACCTATTCATCACCTTCCATAGTTGTCTTTTTGTGTGTGGTAAGGACACCTAAAATCTACTTTCCTAGCAAATTTCAGCATACAATACAATATAATTACTATAACTATAGTCCCTAAGCTGTACATTAGATCTCTGAGACTTTTTCATCTCACATAACTGCTAGTTTATGTTTTGATCTCCTTCTTATTTCCGTTCCCTTCTACCGCTCATAACCACCATTTTACTCTGTTTCTATATGTTTGACTTTTTTTTGAGATTCCAGATTTAATTGAGAGAATGAAGTATTTTTCTTTATAAGTCTGACTTATTCCACTTGGCATAATCCCTTCCAGGTTCATCCATGTTGTTGCAAATGATAGCACTTACTTCTTATTTTAGAATGAATATATATATGCATGTGTATACATACCACATCATTGATAGACACTTACGTTGATTCCATGTCTTGGCTATGTGAATAATCCTGCAATGAACATGGGAGTGCACATATTTGTGTGAGATGCTGATGTTATTTCCTTTGCATACATATCCAGCAGAAGGATCGCTGGGTCATATGGTAGTTGGAGTTTTAATATATTGAGGAACTTCCACATTCTTTTCCATAATGACCGTACCAACTGACATTCTCACCAACAGTGTACAAGTGTTCCTTTTAACCCACAGCCTTGCCAACATTTGTTATCTTTTGTATTTTTGATAATGTCATTCTAACAGGTGTGAGGTAACATCTCATAGTGGTTTTGATTTGCATTTCCTAGAAGATTAATAATGTCGAATATTTTTCATACACTTGCTGGTCATTTGTGTTCTCCTTTTGAGAAATGTCTATTCAGATCCTTTGCCTATGTATTAAATCAGGTTTGCTTCTTTTTTCTACTGAGTTGTGTGAGTTATTTATGTATTTTGGATATAATTCCTTATCAGATAGATGGTTCGAAAATATTTTCTCCCAGTCTGTAGGGTGTCTTTTTATTTTATTAATTATTTATTTTATTTTTGCTTTTGTTGCCTGAGCTTTTGGTGTCATAGCTGAAAAATTATCGCCAAGGTTAATATCAAGGAGTTTTTCTCCCATGTTTTCTTATAGAAGTTTTACAGTTCCAGGTCTTACATTTAGGTCTTTAATCCATTTTGAGTTGACTTTTGTCTTTTGTGTGTGGTACAAGATAAGGATCCAGTTTCATTCCTTTACATGTGTATATCCAGTTTCCCCAGCACCATTTATTGAAGAGACCCTCCTTTCCCCATTATATCTTCTTGGCAGCTTTGTCAAAAATCAGTTGATCAAAAAAGTTCAGATTTATTTCTGGGCTCTTTATTCTGTTTCATTGGTCTGTTTCATTCTGTTTCATTGGCCACAGATACCACAGGAAAAGAAAATTATAGGCCAATATCTCTGATGAACATTGATGCAAAAATCCTCAATAAAATAGTAGCAAAATTGAATTCAACAATACATCAAAAAGAGTATGCCAATGATCAAGTGGCATTTATCCCTGAAATGCAAGGTTGGGTTAACATATAGCAATCAATGCTATATACCACATTAACAGAATGAAAGATTAAAAACTACATGATCATTTCAATGGATACAGAAAAAGCATTTGACAAAGTTTATTATTTCATGATAAAAAATTCTCAACAAAATAGGTATAGAAGAAAATTTTCTCAACATAGTAAAGGCCATTTATTAAAATCCTGTAGCTAACATTGTAATAAGTTGGGCAAAGTGAAGGCTTTTCCTTTAAGATCTAATACAAGGCAAGGATGTTCACTCTGGTCACTTCTATTCAACAAAACACCGGAGGTACCAGCAAGAGCAAACAGACAAGGAAAGGAGATACATAGCATCTGAATTTTTAAAAAAAATGAAGTAAAATTATTCCTGTTTTTAGATGACATGATCCTATATGTAGAAAACCCTAAATGCTACACACACACACACACAAACACACATACACACACACAAACTTGTTTGAACGAACAAAGAATTCAGTAAAGTAACAGGATACAAAATGAAATACAAAAATCATTCACATTTCTTTACATCAATAATGAATGATCTTTCTGAAAAAGAAATCAAGAAACCAATCCCATACATGATAGCATCAAAAAGGATAAAATATTTACAAAAAAACGTAACCAAGCAAGTTTACACTGAAAACTATAAAACGTTGATGAAAGAAATTAAAGAAGACACAAACAAATGGAAAGCTATCCTATGTTCATAGACTGAAAGAAATGCTATTGTTGAAGTGTTCCTATTACCCAAAGTGATATATAGATTTATATTCCCTATCGAATGGCAATGGTATTTTTCACAATAGAAAAAATATTTAATTTAAAAAGTTATAAAAATTTTAAAACCTAAAACACGCACAAAAAACTAAATAACTGAAACAATTCTAAGATCTTGAAAAAGAAAAACAATGTTGGAGGCATCACACTTGCTAGAAATTTTTCAATGAAATCACTTTCTTAGTGAATTTTTATGAAAGGTATGGAGATAATTAATTTTAGGATAGTGTTCTTCATCCACATATTTAACAAAAGAAAACCCTTTCTGTTTGTTTCTCTGATACTGGCCAGAAATTTGTATTACATGGATAGAGTTTACCTAGAGAAATGTTGGGCAGCCACATGAGATCTCTGAACCAGCCAGTGCTGTATGAAAAGAAAAGAATTATGCCCTTACTTGCAACCAGGTTGCAACATGCAACCTGGGTGCACACAGTTTTCCACAGTCTTAATTGCTGGCAGTTCTTTGCCCAGGAAATCCCTCTTCCCATCACCCCCAAAATTTGTTTCTCCTCTGTTATGCATAGAAATTGCTTATATTTTTAAAATTAGATACACTCACCAACCCCCGGCTCAGGAAACAAATGCCTTTTCAGCTACAGAGCCCTTCCTTCCTCTTCCATGTCCCAGAAGAAATTATAAAAAACAAGATATTTTGTCTCCTCTTTTCTCAAGGCTTTAACAAGAGTACCTGCTAAGGACATTTGCTGAGTCAGCACATGGTAAGTGAGGAGCCCTGGTGCCCCCATAAGAGACTGAATATTTCATGCACAGGCAGGAAGAAGGTGAATGTGCTAGGCACACAAATAGCCCACATCTGGCATACCTTTGAATGAAGGCACTTAGTACAAATTCTTGTGTATATTATTACAATACTATATCTATAATTAAAACCAACAATCCCATCATCTGGGATGATTTTCTCTGGTGTGACATATATCCAGTAGCTACCACCAGAGACACCCCATGCCTGCCTCATGCATGGGGCAAACTCCCAGAAAGATCTTTTAATTCAACAAGACAAAACTGCATCTGGAAAATTTTCAACAAACACCTCAGGCCTTCAGGAGGTTACTTAAAAGGCTTTTCTTTCTAGATTCTAAACTCAAAGCAGGACACCATTGTTCTTCTTTACTAATTCCTCACAGGACCTATGCACTGAGGTACCTACTGAATTTCC
The DNA here is from genome assembly GCF_000951045.1 of Mandrillus leucophaeus. Lineage (NCBI taxonomy): Eukaryota > Metazoa > Chordata > Mammalia > Primates > Cercopithecidae > Mandrillus > Mandrillus leucophaeus. The sequence continues at coordinate 306,602 of NW_012099876.1, read as the reverse complement.
ATATTAATTATCTAGGTTCATGCTGGCCTTAAGAGCTGAGTAACAAATGTACTTTTTCTGGAAGCAAGAGGGACAATATATCCTTCTGTAAGTTTTTAACTTTTTTATATCAAACAATTTCAAATTCACCAAAAAATGCCGAGAATAGTACCAAGAAATTTTGTATACTCTTCACCCAGATAACCCATTTGCAATATTTTCATGCATTCACTTTATAATTCTTTCAATACACACGCACAGCCTAGGCTGTTCAGTCACCACATGAAGGGCAATTGCCTTGGAACAAGAAATAAACATACATATATCGTAAATTCTTTTCTGAATCATTTGACAGTAAGTACTTGATTGTGTATTTCCTAAGAACAGGGACATACTGTTATATAACTAAAGTATAATTATCAAAATTAGTACATTTATGATTAATATAATTCATATCATCTAATCTAGAATCTGTACTAATGCAATACTGTCCTTTATAGCTAACCCTCCCAAGTCCAGGATTACCTATGGCATATAGTTGTCATATTATTTTAGTATCCTTTAAGAGACTAAATGGAAAGAGTCCCTCAATGGTTTCTTGTCTACATGATATTGACATCTTGGATGAATAGAGGACTGTTACTTTATAACTTGTCTCTGAGTTTGGGTTGATCTGATATTTCCTAGGATTAGGTCAGTTTATGAAAGATTGGCAGGAATCTTACACAAGCGATCATTACATTTGTAATGTTCTCATTACATCCCATCAAAACATAAAAGTCAGTTTGTTCCATTGTTAGTGATGTCAGCTTTGATTATTTAGTTACCGTGGCATCTACCAAGTTTTTCCACTGATAAGTTACTCTGCTTCATTTTGTAATCAATATATAAAATCTGGGAAGATAATTTAAGACTAGGTAAATGTCCTCTTTCTCATCAGACTTTCGCCTAATTTTTGGTATTCGTTGATAATTTTTACAATATTGTGATTGTCAAAATTCTCCATTCTGGAGAAGGGAAAGTTCTTCCTTATAATAGAATGCCAAATAGAAAATTCACTTTTCAAGGGTTAAAGTTGACAAACAACCTGACATCTGCTTTAGCGGCTAACTAGGATTTTCTGGTTGGCCTCTGTTATCTTTCTAGAATCATAACTGGGCCTTCTGATGTGAATTCTCCAGGATATAGCAAATTATTTTTGTATAGCAGAGTTGTGCGATAATGGGAAATATTAAAGTATCGATCTACCTATTTTAATTTAACAACACATATGCTGCATATACTACATGCCAAGCATTCTTTTAAATGTTTTACAAATTTAACTCTTTTAAGACTTATTATCATGGCCCAATGAGGGGAAGTAGGTACTATTATTATTCCCATTTTACAGATGAGGAAATGGAGGCAGTCAACTTGAATAAAGTGTTCAAGTTCAAGCCGCTTATAAGATCGATGTCATGAACCAAAGTAATCTGGCACCCAAATTTGTCCTCTTAAACCATTCTACATGCTGCCTTAGCACAGGTGCTCAAATTCTTTCTTCTCCAAAATCTAAGATGCTTTAACTTTGTATCAGTGAAAAGAAATTACCTACTTTCAACAACAAGCAAGTGGCTTGACACTTTTTAATTAATGATATCAAATGATATTGTTGCTAGTGCTTCCCCAAAAGAGAAGGATCATAAAGACAGAACCAATCCAGAAAACCCATTTACCAGAAGAGTTGAGGATTAATGGAGCCAGATCAGGAAGGTGAAAGTAAATCTGTGCTGGAGATTTAGGGAAGAATTGCTTCCATATGGCCTCAGGGCACCTGCCTTAATCCATCCAGGTATGGAAAGAGAATCTGCGTTTCTGAGGGAGTCCATTGGTGTTCCAAGGCCTGGGAAGGAGACAATGCAAATTTGGGCAGCTCATGCTGATAGAGATGTACTGAGGAGTAGGAACTATAATTCAAGTGGCAATGGATGGTGTGAGGTTTGGGACATGAGGCAAGAATGTTAACAAAAGCACCAGGGTCTCGTGCTGCTCAGTCTCATCAGCCACAAGGGACTTCCCAGAGCAGTTGGGATTCCAACAACTTTACTAATCGGGCTAGGGGAGAAATTAGACCTCTCCTAGCCTGTGGAGATGGATGCTCCTGTACATTGCTTTTCTCCAAGCAATGTAACAGCTGTTACAACCAGATCAGTTGGGTTATATTTGTTCAGAGAAAGTTCTTTAGAAAGCAGATCACAGATTTGCAAACTTCTCCACAGTTCCACTAGGCACTGCGTGTTTGAAAGCTTAGGAGAATAAAGTACTCATCCCACTATAACTACTCCAGCTTCATTTTTAATTGCTTATATTCTAGGCTTTCCTGGAGACTTTAATTTGTTGAAATAAGAGTGGAGTAAGACTTTACAAAATAACTGTTGAGCAACTAAAATATCATTGATGATTTGAATTAGAGTAAAACACAAAGCACAAGGAAGAATGTGTGTATATTCTCTATTCTAGTTATTAGTAGCCTTTCTCAAGGTAAAAGATGACAGAGAAATGGAAACTTCCTTCTGGGCCTCCACCATATGTATCCGACTCTCCAAGTTATAAATGGTGTGGTAGATATAGCACTGTTCTCCAAATTGTCTTGTGCCTATGGGCTGTGTTCCCTCAGCCCCCTTGTAGTTTAAAAGAGCCATAGGATCAAATCTCATCATGCTCTGCGGATATAAGGGCAGCATGTCACTTCTGGGCTAAATCATGCAAGAATAGATTGAGTTCTCTGTTTTTTTTTTTTTTTTTTTTTTTTTTTTTTTTGACATGGAGTCTCACTTGGTCACCAGGCTGGAGTGCAGTGGCACAATCTTGCCTCACTGCAACCTCCGCCTCCCAGATGCAAGTGATTCTCCTGCCTCAGCCTCCCGAGTAGCTGGGACTACAGGCACCCGCCACCACGTCCAGCCTCTGTGTGCTTTCTTAAAAGGTCTCCACAGCCCTGGAGGCCTTGTGATGATGGAATCCAAATGGAAGCAGCCTAGGCTGTTCAATCACCACATGGAGGGCAGTTGCCTTGGAACAAAAAATAAACTTGTTCCATTAAGGCATTGCCATGTGGAATTTGTTTGTTACTGCCTGCCTGTTGTATCCTGACTAATACAATAAAAATATATTGATTAGGAGCACAGAGGCATTCCATTAAAATTAACATACACATGTGCCTAAAGCAGCTTCTCAACCAGGGGGTGTATTTATTTCACCCTACTCCCTGGGAATTTGGCAATGTCTGGAGATGTATTTGGTTGTCACAGTAGTCTCGTGGTCATAGCAGGAAGGGGATGTGCTTGTAGCGGGCCAGCAATGCTGCCAAATAGCCTACAATGCATAGGACGGCGTCCACAACAAAAGAATGATTTGGTCCAAAATGTCAATAGTGCTGAGGTTGAGAAACCCTGGTCTAAATAAAAGAGCTAGCATCTTAATTTTTATATGGGAAATTACTTACTTGCTACACAAAAATCCACCAAGAAAAGGCACACTGATGCCTATTATTTTGTAAAGGTTATCCAACAATCATATATTTTAAAGAATTTTAAAATTTATAACGAATTTCTGTTTGTGTTAAAAAAATCTACTACACTGCTTCTTTTCTCCATTTTCACAAAACAATGAAACATGAGACAACAGAAGAGTTAGCAAGTATTCATTGTTCCTTTTTTAATAGATTCAGAAATTCATGCTCAAGAGAGATTTCTTAATTGAATATCCTCATTTTTTAGAGAAATAAACTGCCATCCAGAGAGGTTAAGTTACTTCTAGTGCCCGTTGGTTGAAGAGTATACCAGAACTAGAAGCTGGCATTTCTCAACTCTCACCTCACTGTTCTTTCCACTACATCACACTGTTCTCCTTCATTAGAAAATGTTAGGTCAAGGTCTGAGGAAGGTAAACAGCTGCTCGAGCCATAGATCGGGTTGGTACACTGGTGGAGCATCACGGTCAAGAAGGATGCATAGTTTCCAGGTGAGAGTGTCTGGTTTCGAAGGGAAGGGCAGACTAGGAAAGGCAGGAAGCCTGCACAGTGAGCTCACCAACACGGCGTGTCCCCAGTCATCCACAGCCCCACAGACCCATTTGGCCATATCTCTGCAGCATCTTTTCTCCCTGGTAAGTCATACAGACGTCGTGTAAGACAAAACTGAACTGTAGCTTGGCAAGAACTGTGAGAAATTTTACAAACTCATTGAGAGAAAGCAGGATGTAGAGTTGGAATATCTAATTCCAGCTCTAACTATGAGTTATGTGGCCCCATCAAGGTTCCATAGGCCTAAATTTTCTCACCCTGAAAGGAGGGGCATGAATTAAATAATTATTATTAGTACATTATCAATAATAAAATAACAGCTACTATTGTTGAGTACTTTCCATATGCCAGGAACTGTGCCAAATGCATTTTATTACTTACGCAGGTAGCATTATTTCACCCTTTACAGAGGAAGAAATGGGACTCAGAGTTGTAAGGATTTTAATAAAGGTCTACCTGGCCACATACCCAACATCCTTAAATGACTGTGCTCTGCTCCCCACCACTCCTCCAACTCTGCATCTCTGGGATCCCTCCCCAATTGTTTAAGTTCCTTTGAGTGATTTGCGGAATCTCAATCAATTTGAAGCATAAGCTTGGGTCCTTCGGGCAAGATTAACCCACTCATCATTTTTACTCCTCATCCCTAAACCCTAAAGGTGAAATGGTTTGTTCATATACCTCACTGGGTTTGGTTCTCAGTTATCTAACCAGAAAATGCAACTAAAATTTAAAAGCCAGAAGCCCACAGGATCCAAACTGAAATCAAAGGTTTGTAGAATATCAAGATGAGCTGGAAATATACAGGGTAATCAAAAACATAATTTCTTTTAGATGGTCTCTGGTATGGCCAATAAGGTTTACTTTCTATTGTATTATGTGTGAGCATTCTACTTTTCTTTAAAAATAAAGAAAATGGTGATTCAGTACAAATATACAGCAAAATTCTCCTTTGGGTAACCCCCAACTTTGTGGAGAAAGCAGGTTTTACCCTGCTCCACAGCATTTAAACGGGATGTCCAAACTCACAACATTTTAAAGGATGTCCTAAACTCAAATTCCTTTGCCCCTACCCTCCATATATTTGGGGATTCTTCCATGGTGGGAGTGGGGAGGTGGAAGATGTGGTCCAGGTTTCCTTTCTCCAAGTCACCTTCTGTTGCAGTGTTCTGCTTCTGATTAATTCTTGAACTCTCTTATCTCACAGCCTTTGGCTGATGTTCATGCTTCTCCATTCTGTGCTAACCCATATGTCAATCGATTTAATCAGTTTCCTCAAAGTGCCACTCATCTAAGGCAATAGAACTGTGTCAAAGAGTAAGGATAATGGTGGGACAGGAGAAAACACAGAACATAGAACAGAAAACATCTTAATATTGCATTAGCCAGCGATGTTGTCGAAAATACACAAGCCACTCTCACATCCTGGAACTGGCCATCATCTGTCATTGGGTCCCTAGTCTCCTCTAATTATCTTATCTTCTTCTCATTTCACGAATCCTGCCGTCTCCCTCTTGGGCTGTCTGTAGAAATAAACTATATTTTTTAAAATTTTATTACATGGTGCAATTTTGTTCTTTTGGTCTCAGTTGAGCCCATCTTGAGCAAACCTGAGATTGTGAACTTTGTTTGGAAGGCTCAAGGTGGTGAAATCAGTCACCAGGCCAGGTTGGCACACCCTAGAGAATCACCTTCCTTGGGAAAAGTTGGGCTTCAAGGAGGTTTGTGGTTGGAGTGACAGATGTTATTACAAAGCCTCCAGAGATAAGAGTGACAGAAGGACTAAGCAGGAATCCAGACAGCCTCTCACTGCTGGGAAAGTTTCCTGTTTTCATCTCATGTTTTCAGCACTTCCCCAGTGTTCAAATGTTGTAAAGCATCTCCCAGCATTCTATTCTTGTGGGAGGGATTCAAGTTCAGGCAGTAAAAGTAATCCAGTAATAAAGATATACAGGGTATATGCCAAACACTCACTGGGTCCACTTTCATCATTTAGCAGAGAGTGTACATTTTGTTTTTTTAGTTACTAAACCATACAAATAATTGGAAGTAGATAACATAAATAAGACAAAACAATCATTGGTATTATTTCATTTTGAATCAAGATGAATTAAAAAGTAGCCACCTACACAAACAAAATCTTCCTGAATCATGAAATCTTAACAACTTTTCAGGTAAGAACTGCTTAGATGTGATAAATGTTCGTGTGCACCATTCCCTTTCATCCATTCTACTTTTGGTGACTTCTAACCTTTGTCATTTCATCCTCTGAGCAAATATAGGGAAGAACAAAAGCTATATTTCTGGTGAGAGGCAAAGAGTTTGGGAGATGTGTAAAGTAAGAGACCCTCAGAAGCATGGATTATCTGTTGCCCCTCTCCTTAGAGATGGTCTCTGCAACTCTCCTCCCCATTCACCACCCCTTTTCCAGGCAGCTCCTGACACACAGGCTCACTGATTAGCAATGGGGGAAGCCAGCCAATTTTCTTTTTATCCAAGTCAGTGGCTATAAGCCACTCATCATTTACAGCAGTTCTCTTGAGACCTGAGAGCTGACCTTATGCTTGTAATCTGTTGGGAGGTTCCTGACCTCATCTTGTCCTTCATTCTGGCATAGTTTCTCCAGTGACAACTAGCAGTGGCTGAGATAAGGTCCGTAGATCTTAGATTTCACTATGAATGTGGATCTGCACTAGAAACGAAAGCCCAACTCTTTTCTGCTGTAGCTAGTGAAGTCTGAATTGTAAAATCACTTGTGGGTAAATGATGTTCCTTCTTTCCTCTATCTTCTTACTCCAGTTCCCAAACTTTCTAACTTACTGCTTGGGTAAGTATCCCAACCACACATTGGTGCAAATAGCTCTCATGGCTTGATTAGGGATCACTTGCAAAAGGTGTTGTGAGAACCATGAATAGGGATAACTCACCTTCTGTTTTGGTTCTGGTTCCTGACAAACAAAGTTATGTGTGTCAAAAGCCTTTTTTTTTTTTTTTTTGAGACGGAGTCTTGCTCTGTTGCCCAGGCTGGAGTGCAGTGGCGGGATCTCGGCTCACTGCAAGCTCCACCTCCCGGGTTCACACCATTCTCCTGCCTCAGCTCCCGAGTAACTGGGACTACAGGTGCCCACCACCATGCCTGGCTAATTTTTTTGTATTTTTAGTAGAGACCGGGTTTCACCATGTTAGCCAGGATGGTCTCAATCTCCTGACCTTGTGATCTGCCCACCTCAGCCTCCCAAAGTGCTGGGATTACAGGCGTGAGACACCACGCCCGGCCTCAAAAGTCTTTTAATAGGGACTTGGGGCTTGGCTTCCAAGCCAGACTCTGTCACTTATTTTCTGTGTAGCTATGACATGGTCACTTAACTTTTCTAAACATTAGATTCTTAATCTTAAAAATAAGAATTCAAAATAGAAGACTTAGAGAGGATAATAAGAATATCTACATCTGTTACTAAACAGCTACATTTACAGTAAGCCAGTTCCATTCCTTATCAGGGACACTAGGAAGCATTTAGCTGGGCTGAAACCTAAATTAGAATAACTATGATTTACCAGAAAACTCCACTAAATCCTCAAAGCCCTCAGCCAGGGGCAACCTGAAAGACTGTTGGACTCCTGATACGAAATGCAATGGTTTAGGGATTCTCTGTGACCCTATTCACACAGTGAGTCACTGAACCATGATTCACTTGTGCTTGGGAGTTTGGCAAAGAATGGCAGGACGAGGAAGGATGTTTTTCCTCTGTGCCCCAGGATTCTGAATCATCAGGTGTCTTTCCAGCCCCATTTGTCTCCTGAGAATGATTGTGCTCTCTGGTGTATGAAGCTCTATTGTTTGAGGCATGTTAATAAAATTGGTCTTTCAGACACCAATTATTGGACCCATCTGTAAAGTTCAGGATGAGCTAAGTTATGCTGCAGTAACAAAAACAAAGAAAACTCAGTGGGCTAAAACATCAAAGGTTTAATTTATTGCTCATGCTACATGTCCATCATGGGTCAGCTGGGGGCTGAGTTCAGCACTGTCTTCATGCTGGGAACCAGGCTGACAAAAGAGCCTCTATTTGGAATATTGCTGGCCACCGTGGCAAAGGGAAAGAGAGAGAATGGTGAATCTCACACTGACTCTGAAAGCTTTCTCCTATACGTAACTTGGAATAACTTCTCATGTCCTTGGCTAAAGCAGATGATATGTGACTATACCCGATGTCCAGATCTAGAAGGAAAACGGAACATTTTTTAATCACACTGGTGACGACCACAGAGATTTTTCTCTGTTTCAGCATACTCAGGCACCCTGTTCTTGTGATGACAAACCTATGTAGACAATGCCCACATATGGCCATATTACCCAGCTGTAAAGACCCAAGAAATCTTCCATACCCTTGCATAATCCTTTATACCCCCCTCAGTAGACTTGAAGACCATATCTCCTGACCAATGAGAAGAAAAAGCTAAGGTATCACCCCTGAGTTCCTAAAAAGGTGCACTTGGAAACACCTTGCAGAAAATAGAGCTGGCAAAGTTGCTCTGACAGACAAAGAAGAAGAAAAAGTCTTGAACAAAACTTTGTATTGCTTTTGCTCAAAGGTAGAGTCCTCACCAATCCTAAATATGTTAGTGCTGGGGTTCAGGAACATGCCACCCCAAAACATGACTGCAGGAGACTAGAATATGCCACCATATAATATAGCTGTTTAGTATAGTGATTCTTTCAAGCTGGTTATTTTGAGAAACTGCAGACACAAAAGTAGCACTGAAAAGCTGTTCCTTTGTAAAGGAAATTTACATCTATAAGGAAACTTTTATTAGTAAGAGTATCTGTATCAGGAAGAGAGCTGTTCTGAGATGACTTTTATCATCTGAGATGCTTTTATCTATATAACAAGATAATCTGTATTTACTATACATTTCCTCCTCCTCCCCTCCCATAATTTGTCTCCACCACTCCTCGGAAGCTCCAGGCCTTGTTCCTTTTTGTAGCTCAAGATGCTACTCTCTGAGCTTCAATCCGTCATCCAAAAGATCACCAGGATGGAGTAATAGAAAGGAGAGCTTTATTGATTATATCAGTTTGCAAGTGGAAAGACAAGTTTCCAGCATGGAGAGAAGGTACTCTCTCTCTCTCTTTGAAGACGAGAAAGACAGGTTGGATTTTATGCCTCGGAAGGCTAGTATCATACATATGCAGCATGTTTTGGGGGAAAGCTATACATATTTATGAGGGTTGCTGAGTGCAGGTGCAATGGATAAACATACACATAACCATACAGTCCATGTTCACTATTGGGCAGTAAATCAGCCTAATAGCTTCTACGGTTAGGGAGTTTAGCAAGGGTGTGATTTTTCTTATATGTTATAGGAATTTAGAAACTTGTCTTGCTAGCTGAGCCTGGAACCCTCCATCTGTAGGTAACTTTTGTTTTCTTAGCCTTAGGGCTCATCTTAATTGATAAAGGAGCATCTATCTTGGTCTCTCAGATCATAATTATATCCTTCTTTTTTGAATATCATGTTTTTGTGGGACTTGCATGCATATGTGGGTACACATGTAATTAAAATGGTATTTCTCATTTTAAAGCTGTTTCATGTCAATGTTAATTTATAGCTCAGCCAAAGAACCTAGGAGGTGTGAGGGAAGCCATTTTTCCCCTCTCATGCCAAACACAAACTGAATCTACTTTCATCATTTTGCAGTGTGTATATTTTGTTTTTTACTTACTGAGTCAAAAATATAATTGGGTGGGAAGAGATGTAGCAAATGAATAAGACAAAAAGTGGAGCTATTTTATTCTGAATCATCAAATTAAAAAGTAGGTGCATACACACATGTAAATGAAAAAGTAACTAGGAAAACAAGGCATTGGTACTAGCGATGTATAAATGCTCCAGTTCCTTCACAGCACTGGCAGCACTTGATGATGTCGCTCTTTTTTATATTTTGGCCATTCTGGCTTTTACTTGCATCTCACTGGCAACTAAGAAAGTTCAGCAATCTTTTCTTGAATTGACTAAAGAAGAGTAGAAGATTCCTGAAGGATTAAAGAGCCAGTAAAGTCTTCTGAAAAATGGGGAAGGGGATGATATTTTGAATCTGCGATTTTCAGAGCTGCCTTTGGATCTCGCTACAGAACAGAGACACTTTTTCTTAAAATTGAGCTGAAACTTTTCCTAATCCAGAAAGAGGTGGAGAGAAGTGCAGAGTGTGTGATTGTCCCAAGTCCCCTCCATCAACTCTAATGGCCCGACTCCTGCCATCATCATGAAAACACAGAAAGCTTGATTTAAAAAAAAAAAAAAAAAAGATTGTAAGGGCAGTGCCAGCCACTGAAACAGGAGCTGATTGGCTCCAGCATCTTCCTTTTTGCCCTCTCCCACCCCGGCCTGCTTCTCTACCTGGTCACTGCTGAGGCAGGAGACCAGAACTGATTTAAGGAGGCTAGACTGTGAGAAGACCATGAATTTTTAGGTGAAAGGGACTTTCATAAAACAATGGCAGAGAATCTTCTGCTCTCAGAGTAGTAACTATTCCTGGAAATGACAGAGCTGGGGAAAGTTCACTTAGATTGATACTCAATTTTTCAATGAATAATAGGTATGACATTTTAAAACACTTAAAAGTATGTGAATATCTTATTACCATGCAGATCTGGGGCACAGCAAATCAACAATGATTCAAAGAAAACTGTGGATACCATTTTACAGATGTCCTAATGATTGCCTACTCACTTCCACTGTGAATGACTCTCAAAATTTGTAGAACTTGACCAACTTGAAGAATTTCCATGTTACACAAATTTCAGAGATCTCCAAAGTTCTCTTTTTGTTGTTATTTTTGAGTGATAAAGTAAACATAAGGAAGAAGCCACATTTCTGTAAGCTTATTATAGGGAAAGGTTACATGTCTTCTTTTGAAACAAATGCAAAATTGTGATTCTTGTGAATTTGGGTTTTGGGAAAATTGTTTAGGTCTTCTTGCTATCCGTAATAAGTTGGAACAACGCTGAAGTATTCCAAAAGCCAAGCCTAGCTCATCTTGCAACTGACTGCTAAAGAACTCCCCCAAGATAAACTAATCAACTCACCTATAAAACTTAACTAAGGAAGAAGAGTTTGTATTATAGGAGTAGATGGGGAAGTATATCCATTTTAAAATAAAGACACAGACATAACTGCAGCTGTGGCTACAGATACATTGCTGCTTTATTAGAGTATAAAAAGAAGGAAATATCAACTGAGAAACTATGTATTAGACAAAGGTCCATTACATTTAGGAAGCTAGAGAAGTGTCTAATTACTATACATACTATACATATAACGTGAATGAATGAGACTTTATTTTAATTAAAAGGCTTTTTAAATTAAAATTAATATTTTTTGAATGTTACAGAAAGGCTTTTTGTAAACAAAAACTAGCATCTAGGTGAACTCTACATATCATGTCCCCCATCCACTCTTGCCTCTGATTAAGTTCTAAAACATTTCATTAGTTTTGCACTTTCCATTGTTACTATACTAATAATGGTTGGTGGATCAAATGTTCTATTATTTCATGATCCACAAATAGACAAATATTAAAGTCAACCAAAACTGAAATGGGTAATATTGATGGGAGTGGACGTCAGAGGGTGGAAGAGAACAGGCCCTTGAGAAAAATCAGGTGTCTCTGCCCACATCCAGGAGCACCTCACAGAGGGCAAAGAAAGGCCAAGTGGTGCTTCAGACACTCTAAAGTGCTACTTTCTAGGTTGACCCATTAATCCACAGGGCAAGGCACTGCTGAGCATTATCTGCTGAGATGCCCTCCTCAATGAGCCCTGTGTCAGGAAATATCATCAGGCAGTTTCTAAACTAGTCCACAATCATCACTATTCTCTTGAACTCTGAGACCCATCTAATCTACATCAATGTATAATGTTAAGCATCTCCATAAGATACCAAACAAACAAACATAACAATGCCTTTAGAGATATCCCAACTCATCTTGGTTCAGTGAGTTAGTGATCCAGGGATTGAGAATATGTAAGTGAGGAGTAATGATGAAATCTCTTGGTTTGGGCCCTGATGGCTATATAAAGGATGTTTAAATATCCAAGAACATTTAGAATACAGGTAGTCAGGTTGCAGATTTGATTCACACTAGAAGTAGAAGTTGGGGGTAAGATAGGAGAAAAAGGCAGAGGGGAAGAAATGGCATGAAGTGAAGGTCAGAGTGAGGGGAGTGAAGGTCAGCCTATCTGTACTTAGTAAATTCAGTGAGTCCAACTTGTTTTCAGAATCCTGTAAAAGTTGGAAAATGAAGATCAGGTATTTTTGGTAAGAAGCAAGAGGTTGCAGAAGCCACAAAACATGCACCTTCTTAATGACTGACCTAGCAATTTGTAATGAGGCAATGCTAGTTACACTTTTGCTATTTTCAATTATTTTAAGAAATGCCACTGAATTTCTGATATCAATTGATGTCCCTAATGGAGAAGGAAATGGGTAGGATGCCAGGTTTGGCCAAGATTCTTTCTGAGATAGAAAAGCAAGTGCTGGAGGAATTTGTTTTGTGTGTACATCTGGAAACACAGACAAGAGAGGTTGGGAACAGCCACCTGGAGGAATGAAGATTTCAGGTGCAGGTGGACAAGGGGATCCTGAGGGTGTGGCTCAGGTAACATGCCTTGTAATACTATTCAAAGCCTCTTACAGAGACTTGAGTAAATATTTTGTGCTGCTGGGGTTACATTAAGGTTTAAATACATTTAGAGCTTTATCACGGTCACTTATTAACATAATTACCTTGGATAACTTTTCTGGATTTTCTAAGCCATGATTTCATTATCTGTAAATTAAAGTAATAATAGGGCCAACTCCACAGGAGTTTTCTCAGCGTGTGTGATAATGTGTTAGAGGTTTAACAAATGTTGTCCTTTGAATTATTGTTTCCAGTTTTTCACCCTTCTCTGCATCCATACCCTTTCCCATGTGACTTAGCCATTCTTCAAACTAAAGGCAGCGTTTATTACCCTGTGTCATTGGTGTCAAGGTTAGCCATGCAATTTGTTTTACCAATGGAATGTAAGTAGAGCTTATAGAATATACCTTCAGAGGAATATCCTATGGAAGCTTCCAACTTCTTCTATGAGTAGACTATGACCCTGGTGGCTGCTGCCTCTTTGTTCTGCGGTCCAGAATGAACACTCGTGAAACACATCTGAGCCAAACCTTCATAACCTTGAATGTGTGAATAAAGGTTTATTGTATGTCATTGAGTTTTGGACTGACTTGTTATGCAGCAATAGTTGACTGATACTACATCATCTTGGGGTGTGGCCTGGGAGTCTGCGTTTCCAAGCCTGTGTACAATGATAGAACTTGAAAAACACTGCACTATTCTTACTGTTCTAAAGTAGCCCCACTTTAAAACAAACCACCTGAAACGTGCCTGTGACAGCTACACATTCACAGCTGGCTGACTTGTGGGAAAATAATCCTTTATTTGAAATGTTCCCAAATGTCCTCTCCTACACTTTTTTCAAAGATTATTCTACTCTCTCTTTCTCCACAAGCCTCTTCCAAATAGATTTCTTTTTCTCTCTCTTCATGTAGATTACCCCATATATTTTGTTAAAAAAAAAAAACTTCAGAAGTTTTAAGTTAAATTCATTAATTAAATTTAACAGAGTTTGATTAAGCAAAGAACAATTTATGAATTGAAGACCCCCCAAATCAGAATAGGTTCGGATTGACTCTGATGCTGTTGCACAGTCGGAGAGGACTTGTGGACAGAAAAAAAGAAAGTGATGTACAGAAAACAGAAGGTACAGAAATGGCTGAATTGGTTACAGCTCGGTGTTTGCCTTATTTGAATATAGTTTGAGCAGTTGGCTACCTGTGATTTGCTGATACTTAGTGATTGGTACAAGAGTAGGTTATAGTAGGTACAAGAGTAGGTAACACATCCGGAAAGGTTTCCATTCACTGTATACACAGGAACCTTTAACTCAAAATATGTAAGGGGTCAACTTTAGGCTAAACTTAATTTAACCTCTTCAACACTGGCCTTAACCCTGACCTCTTCCACAAGCCTACTTGACTCCTCCAGCCCATGTTGATCTCCCCTTTCCCTGATATCTGTTTCTCTTTTCATCAGCACTGAACAGTTGAGCCCAACTCCATAACAATTTCACAAGTTTCTTTCTTCCTCCAGGCTAAACTTAGAACTCCTCAAGACAGAATCCATCCTTACTCCTTTTGTATTTCCCATAGTCTCCAACATAAAAAGAGATACACAGTCAAGGCTTTCACATTGAGTTAATAGTCAATATTCTATTGACTTCATGGATTTGTAGAAGCTCACCCTGGTGAAACTGAATGTTTCATTTATAAGAGAAGTTAAGATTTATTCCATGGGACAATGAATATGAAATTGTATCCCAAAATGGAAGAAGAGCACCTTTCCTCTTTCTTTGATATTGGTAATCCAGTATCAAGTTTTGTGTTCCTATTTGGGCGCAGGGTCTGTGAGTTTTACAGAAACATGATAATGGTTTCCAAGTTAGAAAAAAATAGTTTCTGTTTCCAAAGTCTCACTTATCCCAAATAAATCTGCCCTGCTCTCATTTTCTTCACCTTGAAAGATGTAGAGTTGTTTGAACCTTAGTAGGGTTTCCACTTGCAGTTTCAGGAAGCAGTAATATCTCATAACTTTACCCACAGCTTAAAATTCATGAAGATAGCTAAGTTGAAAAATGTCTGCTGATTTTGATTCATAAACAACCTTTATCTCCTTTCTGGTTATCATTCTTCCAATCAAATGGACAACTATTTATGAAGAAGGGCATTCTGTCATCATCTAATTTTGCTAACCATTATTTCTGAGATTGCTGGAAAATAAATATCAACCCAATGAGGTGTTTACTTCTTGTCAAATATTGTATGTAATCTAAATATTTTAAATCTGTTTCTTCTTATATCTAGATTAAATTTACATTCACAACTTTTTAAAAATACTATCAAACTGTTAAGCAGTATCTGCTAAAGCTAAACATATCTGCCCACCATACAGCATATACACGTCTGAAAGTCTTGGGCATATGCACCAGAAATGATAGTATATATACGCAAAAGACTTGTATAAAAATTTTCAATGGGGCTGCAAACCGGAAACAATCTGATGCTCACCAACTGTAGAATGGATAAACTGTAGTATATTCACACAATGAAATATTACACAACCATGAAAAAGAATGGAACAACATGGATGGATCTCATAGGCATAACTTTGAATGAAAGAAGCCAGATCCAAACGAGTAAATTCTGTATTATTCCATTTATGTGAATTTCAAGAACAGGCAAAATTTATCAATGGGAATAGAAATTAAAATGGTGTTTCCTTGGGGTGGGTATTGACAGAGAAGAGGCAGCAGAGAGCCTTTTGGCTGCTAGAAATGGTCCATATCTTAATCTGGATGATGGTTACATGAGTGCATGTATTACAAAAATTCATCAAGCTATAGACTATAAACAGATGCACTATGTATATTAATAACAACTTAAAAAAAAAACAGACAATTTCACCTAGAATTAGGGGAAAAAACAAACATTTAAAAGACCAGTGTTCATAGCTTGCCAAGTTTAATTTGTCAAGCCTTATTAGGTTTCACCATACCATGATACTAAGACAAATAGATATAACTAGTTGAGGAAGGGTTAAGCTTCCTCATGAGACTTGTGTCTGGTAAAGTTTTCAGTTACTTATATACCTAGTCTGGGAGTGTACAAAGACACAAATCAACATAGACAAGCCATTCTGATGCACTGACTTGCTAAGTATCCATCAGTGTTATATCCCATGCCAACTTGCCTACAAACTGACAAGATAGTGTTAATGCTGCAGCAAGGGAAACAGAAACAAAGGCAGGGCTGATGCTGCCTTACAATGAGGGCCTATTCTCTCCCTTGCACCTGAGAACACCAGTGAACTTTGTCATTGTTCAGCAGCAGAAACCTTGCAGTTTCTCTCATCCTTAGCTCTTCGTCACATGACCACATTATTTCCTTACGAGGTAACCCTGCCTTGTGTCCCTTGACAACGGAATCCTCCAAACCCATAAACTGTGTCATCAAGATTGACCAACCAGAGGTCATCGTTCCTCACCACCCTCCTTCATCCTGAGCTGTTTGCTCTTATTGTTCATTTGAGAAAAAAATTAAAAAGAATGAAAGGAAAGGAAAGACAGCAATCCAAGTCCAGTAACAAGCAGCACAAAAGATTCATTTGTGAAGGGCAAAGATTAACAGGACTAATAGCTCTAGGGGTTGGGGGAAAGTCTGTCTGATTCAGAAAATCAACAGGGAAAAGTTGAGTGTAGACAAATTGCTTGCTCCAAAGGGAATACTATGTGGGAGGGGATGGAAATAACTCCATTCCGGGAGCCTGTTTTACTTTCTGTGGTGTTGTGCCAACAGATGCAAGGACAGCCTTGGTGGCAGAATAATATGCCTGTGATAAAAGCCACTGTCTCCTTTGTCCAGACACTGAATGTTTAGCTTTTGGTTTAGAACCATAGACAGTGAAACCTCAATTTATTGGACTCTTTAATTATTAAGTCTTTATCAAATTGAATTTCATGCTGTACTTTCATCTAAATTGGGAGAACACAGTCTTCTCCAGAAGTCACACAGACATTTTCTTCAGCTACAACTTGAGTACTACAGTTACATGAGGATTTTTATTGTCTTCAAAAGATGACCTTGAGACATCACAAAATCCTCAATGAAACTCTCTAGATTAATGCTTTGGAGAAATGCTTAACAGCTAGGGTTAAAACAAAAAGGGTTTGCTGGTTAATGTTCAGTTTATTTTGATACTCCCATTGATCCAGCCCACTAGACAATATAGAGGAGATGGTTATTGTTTCTTTCAAGAGTTGTTGCTGTATTTAAAATACTAAATGAGCAGAAATGCGTGGAGATAAAAGTAAACAACACATGAAATGAGAATATGGCCAACTGGTTTATTCGGACTAATGAGATTTAGGGAGAAAAGCCTCCACAGGTCCCTCCCCTCCCCTCTCTTTTCTTTTCTTTCCTTTTTTTTTTTTTTTTTCTTAAGACAGTTTCTTACTCTTTTCACCCAGGCTGGAGTGCAGTAACGCTATCAGACCTCACTGCATTCCCAAACTCCTGAGCTCAAGTCATCCTCCCACCTTATCCTCCCGAGTAGCTAGGATCACAGGCATGTGCCACAGTGATTGGCTAGTATATACATTTTTTCATTTGTTTGTAGTGATGGGGCCTCATTAAGTTGCCTGGGCTGGTCTCAAATTCCTGGTCTCAAGCGATCCTCCAGCCTCAGCCTCCAAAAGCACTGGGATTATAAGCATGAGCCACCATGCCCAGCCCAACTCTTTTCGTAGTTCGGCTCTTTCCGCAGATAAGCAAGAATATCCTTCCTAGCATAAACAATACACAGTACATTCTTCTAACCAAGGAAGGGGGAAACATTTTATCTTTGCTGATCTCATTTAGAGTTACTGTTTGGCCCTCTATAAAAGTAATCTTCCAACTTTGATGTGAGTTAAAATAACTGGAACTGCTTATTAAACACATAGACCCAATATTTTGAATCAGCAGGTCTGAAGTGAGCCTTGCAAATTGCACTTCTGTGAAAACATTCCAGGTACTTGTGATGCCGTAGGCCCACAGATTGCGCTTTGAGACTCCATAACTGCTAACCACATTCCAACAGTGCTGAACTACTATGTGTTAGTCCTAATGTCATTGACAGTTTAAACATTCAGATAGAAGTTTGAAAAATGCAAGACACATAAACCCTGCCCCATTCTTTCTAACACTAAACTAAGCAATGCCACAGTGCACAAATAGAAACATGCTCACCTGGCCACCAGATCAAGGTCAAGGTCACATAAGTCCCCTGCATCCTGCCTGCTGACTGGATTCAATGCCGACTTTACCCCAGACTTCCCTATAGAAACTCTCTGATTGAAAACAGAGAGTAAGTTAATTGCACTGGGAGAATGAAAGGGTTTGAGAATTATCAAGAAAAGCTGAGAACCTATTTTTTCCCCAGTGGCCCTTGCCCCAAAGTTAAAAACATCCTATGAATACCTACATATTTAATAGAAGAAGCAAATGTAAGAAGCCACCACCATCTTACTTAGAGTATTCCATCTTCCCAGCAGAGAATGGGTTTCCACAATTCACCTTTGCTTTGTATTACAAAGCACAGAAAGCAGATGTTTCCAAGATCAATTGTGAAACTCTGGTCCAGGGAAGAACCCTGCATCAGGCTATAAATTAAATTGTACTAAGCCGAATGCAGTGGATTTATTTATTATTTTTTCCTTCAGTTTGCCTTCTTGTCCTGTGAAAGTTGTTCCAACAGCCTTCCCCAGTGAAAAGACTTCAGAAACAGGAGCTGTCTTCAGGAAAGGAAAAGTGAAGTGTTGATATACTGACCCACAGGGCACAAAAGCCCACTGACAGATGGCATGAAAAGAAGGAAAGTGCTGAGAGGATTAAACACAAAAGGATTTTATGAGCAGTAAAGGCGGTAATGAGTCCCTCTGGAAAGAGGCCACAACATACTGATAGGTGCCATTTGATCTGTTAAAGCTCACAAACAGACAATGTGAGGGGTAAACAAAATGCCCAGAACATATTTGGATAAATCGCCATACAAACAGCCAAGTGCTCGTGCTGCCAGCACATCTCTTGGACGCTTGAGATTGGGTTTTGAAAGCCTAAGAGGGTTATGCTGATTTCAACATACGCTCTTATCCTTGGGATCTGGAAGGCAATTATAAAGTCATCTTTCATGAGCGGGCTATCCCACAAATGCTACCCGACTGCTATTACGCCTGACAGTTGGGCCAACTTCTGGTTCAAAAATAGCTCATTTGTCAGTTTCTTCTACTCCCTGCTATTGTGAAAGAGTCAGAATTAGAAGGCATTGTGGGGACGCCAGTTGAATCACTTTGAAATTGTGGCATTGGTTTCTCAGGGAGAGAGGGGACTGCAGGCCCCAGGGGCCAGGAAAGGCTTGTGGGTTGCACAAGAGGAAATGCCCACTTTGGGAAAGCTGTCTGTGGGATTCCCTGAAATGAGATGCATGTTGCGGCTACGCGAATACTTCTGAGATCTTTTAGAGTCACGGCCCCACTTTTTGTCCTGTTTTGCGGGGCCTCACTCTCCCTTCTCTTGTACTCTATTTAAAGAGTAAACAAAATAGGAATTTGCACCATGGCCCTCGGGAGGAGCACAATAGTCATTGACAAGTACCCAAGGAGTCTTCCCATGGCTCGCAATGAACACGCCATGTGCCTTCAACGATGACTTACGCAATGGTCTCTGAATCACTCCCATAAAGAAAACACAAACATATTTTTCTTTTAGACTAAAAGTGCCCACCCCGAAAATGCACACAGGTAACCAAACACAGACAGCTGCCTTTCTGAGAGATAGGACTTTATATTGAAGCATCATGGCAGCCCCGTAGCAGCAGCAATTTCAAGGGGCTTCAAATCTTTAAAGAACTTCATGGATGGTCTGTGTTTCCTCTTCTAATCTAGATCTATTGAAGGACATTATAAGTCAAGTTCTGGCTTCTGGGACCTGCTCACTGTGAATCCTTGAAGACTCAACAGATCATGGTCAAGGCAATAGGATGATGAATCAAGGATTTATCCATTATGGAAAAACATTCAGCAGAGGTAAGAGGAACCATACAAAAACACATCAGTGTGATTATCATAGGGTTTCAAGATGAATGCACTTTATTGATACGTTGAATTAGATACAGAAATACATTCCATCTCCTTCAGGGAATGGCACCAGCTTCCTTTGACATAATTAGGTGTGGAATGGGCTCCCTCCATCTTAAATATGCTTGATTATGTGTGTATGTATATACACATTTATGAGGTATGAAAGTTTGTGAACACATAAAATATATTTTGATTACATACAATCTAATACATATTTGTCTATATTTGTTTGAACCACATGAGGTATTTTTGGTAGATTAAAAAAAAATACTTAAGTTGGGCATCGGCAACTTCACATGGCTCAATCCAATTTTGTATGCATGGCGGTCATTAAGCCACTGTGTTTCCTCTCCAAGCCCAGCTTCTAAACTCTGATTTGGATGCTGAGGCTGGGACCCTGCAGAGCATATTTCTGTGTTGCAGCCAGCTCTCTGTTGGGCTGGGTCAGTAAGGAGTGCCAGAGGGAACCTGTAAGATGCGAAGAGGAAGAAAATCTTGCCTCTTTCTGTTGGCTTTCTGTTCCTGTAAGCATCCCACTAGCCTTGCTACTTTACCTGGCTTTTGATCCCGACCTCCAAAAGTGTGGTTTTATGTATTTATTTTTAGCCCATACTCCAAGAACGAATCCCATTGCACCTCCTCAGATCCAACCCTGCAGGGTCACTCCTCTAAGGTTCTCATAAAGTCAAGTCCTTCTCAGGTTCCCATAGTCTAAGAAGTAGTAGCTGCTTACAATACCTATTTTTTCTGTAACAAATATTAGTCCTCCAATATCTGCTTAACAAATTTCATATATTAAATTTTCTTTGCTAAAATAACTGGCATAGTATCTGCTTTCTTGACTAGATTACGATTGATATAGTATGTACACATATTTAAAATGTCCATTTTATGTACACATGGTTATATTATATGTATGGAGCAAAATGTAGAGACATAGAGAAACAGAAAAGCTTAAAATGACAATGATGCTCTACCCTTTTTTTTTTTTTTTTTTTTTTTGAGATGGAGTCTCCCTCTGTCACCCAGGCTGGAGTGCAGTGGCATCATCTAGGCTCACTGCGACCTCCGCCTCCAGGGTTCAAGTGATTCTTCTGCCTCAGCCTCCCGAGTAGCTGGGATTACAGGTGTGCGCCACCATGCCTAGCTAATTTTTGTATTGTTTTTCAGTAGAGATGAGGTTTCACCATGTTGGCCAGGCTGGTCTCAAACTCCTAGCCTCAAGTGATCTACCTGCCTCAGCCTCCCAGATTGCTGGGAGTACAGGCGTGAGTCGCCACACCTGGCCTACACATTTTAATATATTCAGATAATACTGGCTGTTGAAACTGTATTTACTAAAGTTCAACCTCCCCCAAGCCCATTGAAAATGTACCCAAGTGGCAAGAAAACTATGAGTTGCCTTTATACCAGCACAGTTTAAATATCATTAGGCTGCCACTCAGCCAAACTAGAAAGATGATGATAAATAGTGAAACATAATCAGTTCATTTTTTTTTCCTATGGGTCATTAGAAAAAGCAGATTAGATAGCTGACTTATTCAGATATTTCAACCATATTTTTTTTTAAAACATGGGCTTTTTTGACATATGGACTTTTTTAGTTACTCACCCTAAATAATAGGGCTGTTACTTTCAGCATTATGTTCACTTGCCCTTCACAAGCCTGGGCTCTGCTGGGAATCTGCCCTACCTCAGGTCATATGGAAAATAGAGGTTGACTCTAACACAGTTGTCCACACTGGCTGTCACTCTTTGTGACTCTTACCAAAGGCCTCTGATTTCCACAACATGGGGAGGCCTTTGGTGTGGTCAACCTTTCTATTCCTAATTTTAACACACAGACCACTCAATAGGAAAGAGGGTTTTTTTAAAGGTTCCAAGATAAGCACATGGTTTCCACTCAGCAGCTATCCTGACCTCAGATCTATTTCAAGAAAATATTTCATACTACACGTATCACATTGGGAAGAAAGGCCATTTTCTAATCAAGACATTTCCCTTTTCCTCTTAAGGACATTCACACATGCACCATAAGCATGATGTTTCATATCATATATGCACTGAATGTACAACTGATTCTCCTTCAGTAACTAAGGTTTGTGCATACTGTCAAGTACACAAGTAGACACACACACAACACATACTACACTCTTCCAAACGTACAAACCAATTTTAAAGTATTAAATAAGCTCAAGGGTTTTTTTTTAAAAAACAAACTAATATATACAAAACCATCCAACACCAAAATCATTTATTAATAATGGGTATCATCCACAGTATACAAATAACTGAACAAATTGGGTTTCTCACCTCCCTCAACTCTGCACTGAGCTAAACAGTCTGCCCAGCATATAAAGGCAGATCCAAGATTAGAGTCTAAGCCTTGAGGACATCTGAGTCACAATAGATATCTTTAGCCCACCCCAGAGGGCAACTGGAGCTTCCTCAGTTCTCAAACATGCAACAGTATGTGCATCTTTCTGCCTGAGGGTGCAATAAGGGATAAGTGGGAGTCAAATATTCCAGCTTCTTTGCCCCGGGTTGAACAATTCAGAGGTCCCTAGCAGGAGTGAACCCCATTGCCCAGCATTGTAACTGACTGATAAACGCTCGCTTTATTGGCTTTCCTGTCTTACTTCCCTACACTCATCCTTCCTGGCATCACCTCCCAAATAAATATTTGAACTCAAATTCTTGTCTCAAGGGCTACTTATGGGAAACTCAAACTGAGATAGCCATTTAACCTCTGAGGATCATCCCTCATCCAAGAACTGCATGTCTCATGTTAATCGTTTCTCTTGAGGCTGGTACACAGCGAAATCCTGAAGACCCCTTCCTCTTTCCTGAGAAGATGGTTTCTGGATTCCCTCATCGTCACCTCACTTTTGGTGGGACATTCGTTTTCTAGTTTGCTCTTCGCCTTAAAAAACAGGGGATGGTAACCTGTGCAAGAATGTTTGCTTTCCTGCTGTACTGAGAATCAAATGTAAGAACTGCAGCTCTAGCTCAAGGTAAATGCCTATGTGTGATGGACAGAAACTCGATACCATCTCTCTCACAAAATAAACAAAGTACTCAACAAAAACCCATGTGATGTGCACAAACTACTCAAGTTACTGCAGGCATTAACCAGGCTCTAACATATCTTCTTTATCTCCAAATTGTGAAATAAAATAATACAGTTAGAGTTCAGGTAGTTTCAATATGTTTGCTATGCTATGTAACAAGGCTCATTAAACTACTTTATAAGGAATGACAGTGGGCACTCATAATCTCAATCTGATGGCCTCTATCTCGTGTTAGTATTCAGATATATTTCCTAGAAGAGCTACAGACTTAAAGTGTCATTTTTTGTCACCTCCAAATATATCAAAGAGTGTCAGGGTGCTCCTGTTCCCTTGGCAGGTGACAGTTAACATCTGCTTCCCACAAGTCTGATTTGAAACTCTATCTCCCAGGATCATTCTTATCTGCGTGGCAAAGCTGGTGCTGCGTGCTTAAGAAGGTGAATTTGACAATGTGTTACCCGACTGCAATAAATGAGGACAATAAGATATGCTTTGAGGAGGAGGTTCTCAACACTGAGTGTGCAAGAAAAAGTCCCAGTTTCACAAATTTTACCAGACATCAGAGAATCTCTGTGGTTTTTGTTACTTTGAAAATGCTCCATAGGAAATCCTTCACACATCCTGACTTCCAAATACTGCAGAGAACTATGAGAAGAGGGCCATATAATTGCATTGCAATCTTGAATCTCACAGAAACCACTCCTATGGCTTTAGATAGATCTTTGCTTGCCTCTACTCCTCAGTTTCTCTATCTGTAGGGAAACACCACCAATGCTACCTACCTCATAGAAAAGGAAAAACAAATTGTATACAATTTTCTTTTTTATAAAACAGAAAAAAAAATGAAAAGAAAGACATCACTGTTTTGGATACAAGAATCCTGTGATGTAGAAATGCCAAATGGCTTAAATAAAACATTGTCAGAGGCCCTTTCCAGATGAATCAATATTTAAGGGGAAAAAAAAAATGATAAGAAAGGAATAAAGGGAGGGAGGGAGGGAGGGAAAAATGCAAAGTAGAATAAGAATGAACATGTGAGTGCATTTTGTTTATGAGAAAGAGAAAAAAGATTGAGGAAAAATTTTTTTAATTTTTTTGGAATTAGGAAATAATTGAAATTTTGAAAAACTCAATGAAATAGAACTGGGATGATGGACATAATGTTGTAGTATATTTAGAAACATGACAAATACTGTGAACAGTATCGCATCACACTGTGAAGCTGATTCTGTTTGATATTTGCTCATGCTTGTTTAATTTTTCTTGGGAGCCCTGGAATATTTTTTAAATTATGTTATCAGTCGAATCAAGAATATTCATAGATGATATCTTCAAACACACTCGTTTAATTCTAATTGTGTCATTATATCGATTACTAACGCTAAACAACTGCAAAGGTAACCACTGAGCACTTAGCTTAGTATAAACTGATGACATCGTCCCTCTTCTACCACAAGTTTCTCAGCTGTAGCCATAGAATCTGTCTCAAAGTTGAGCTTTCACCAGGATTGCCCAGGCCCAATTCTGGCCATTGGCTTTTTGAGTACAAGAGGCTCTAGTTCTGGCCAGGCACGGTGGCTCACGCCTGTAATCCCAGCACTTTGGGAGGCCGAGGCGGACGGATCACCAGAGGTCAGGAGTTCGAGACCAGCCTGGCCTACATGGTGAAACCCCATCTCTACTAAAAATACAAAAATTAGCCAGGCATGGTGGCAGGTGTCTGTAATTCCAGCTACTCAGGAGGCTGAGACAGGAGAATCACTTGAACCCTAGAGGTGAAGGTTGCAGTGAGCCGAGATAATGCCATTGCACACCAGCTTGGGGGAAAAGAGTGAGACTTTGTCTCAAAAAAAAAAAAAGAAAAGGCTCTAGTTCTGCGGTAAGTATCACCAGTCTACTGCATGCCTGTTACTTTTCTCCAAGTACCAGCCACTGTTTCAATTCCAGTGGTGCTGTGGTCAGGATCTCAGCTTCAGCTCTCTTTCAGAAAACTTGAAATCAGCTTAAAACTCAGTCCTCACAGCTGGTTCTTCATGACCTGACACCAGGTCCTTTGGTTGTGGACAGGATTTCTTCTAGACCCTACTTCTGGCTGAAAAAAACGGGCTTCATGCTCTGTTCTCATTTCTGTTTCATGCCTCCCTCTACCATTGGCTCTACCTGCTGCCCTTTTATCAGGACAATTGCGTGTCCATTGCTGCCTCAATTTCCCCACCACATTCCTCATTGCTGCACATTTATCTGGAATATTAGACCCAGTCATATTGTTTTACAAATAGGAAAAAAAATGAAAAAGAAAGAAATCACTGTTTGGGGCGCAAGGAGCCTGTGATGCAGAAAAGGCCTCTCAGTGCTGAACTCGACAATATACTAGGCACCAAAATAGCCAAATTCCTATAAAGAACTTTAGCAATGCTTTGTAGAGCTACTGGACTTCATGTTCCCAGTCTAGGCACAGCAAGATTAAGGCCAGATTTGTGCTCCAGTGTCTTCAAACATTCAGTGACTAAAGATGCAGCTCAGAGTATAGGAGCCAGCATCCTGAGTGGGATTAGCATAAGCCTTTGGGTACAGCCATAGACGTGAGTTCTCATGTGAATGTCTTTTAACATATGTTCTGTGTTAAAAAAAAAAAAAAAAAATCAACAATTCCACTACCCAATTGGCAAGCCTTAAAATTTAAAGTCAAGCAACAGGGGAAAAAAGCATCTGCTCCCTCCTGTGCTTTCCCACCCAGACATTAATGACATTTCTTGAGCTAGTCCTGGAACCAAAGCCTGTTTACATGATCAAGCCCCACCCCAGCACTTCAATATCCATAAAACTCCAGTGGCATCGAGCTTGTACTAAAAGCATTTCCTCTTTTCCATCTGTCTGGACAGAATTTAAATTTGAAGGCCAGCCTTCAAATACCCAACCAGCCACCACATGTGACAACCTGACTGGATCCCCTAAAATAATTTGACAGGCTATCAATAAGTATATTAAAAAAACAAAACAAAACAAAAACTTGACTTCAGCCAAATATCTTAGGGTAATTCAAGTTAAAAAAAAATAAACTAATGTATTTATTACAAAGTTTGTATACATTTTAAAATAATGATGTGATTCTCCATAAGAGAATAAGATGGAGCTCTCTTCCTTGAAGAGCATTTCACAAGATTATTCTCTCATGAAGCATACTTTATGGAACTCCTTGTGAGCCAATAGCATGTCTTTTGTCATTGAACTATTCCATTTGCACAGTTCTAGCCATGAATAAAAACTACATTAGAATGGAATCACATGGTAGGATGGAGTGAAGAGGGGTGGACGGGAGTGGAATGGTATGGAATCAAATCGAATTGAATGAAATGGAGTAGAATGCCTAAGAATACTGGTAGCTTGCCAGAATAATACAATAAAACCCCAATTGTACTCTAGTTTTAACTTCCAAACTGAATAGTACACATAATTATACCTGTCCCCCCTCCTCACTATCCAACCATGGACTCTTAGAGAACAGCCTTGATTCTTGGATTCTGGCAAGTGGATCTATTTCCAGGGCACTAGAAATAGATTGGCTCAGACCTACTATCCTGAGATGTGGCAGGGTCATGGGTAAGAGCTTAGGCCATAGCCTCGCTGACTGAGTGGATCCATGTCTGGTAAACTGATGCACTAATGTGACAAGATAGCCAACATCTGCACTAATGTGTGCTAGACACTCCATAGGTGGATATTGCTAGAAGCAGGGAAATCTTCAGAGATCTGCTTCCATAGAAACATGGACATCTAGACCTGCTTTGTCCCCATCTCTCCAGATTTGTCTCAGTCTCCTCTGAGTATTGAAATACTGTGCCATTCTTCTCTGAACCACTAAAGCCTGACCATAGATTCAGCAAACACTCTTTCTTTGGAGCCGTTGCTGATCCTCTAGTCTACTTCATCTTCGGATTCCTAGTATTTTGTTTTCACAGAGGCTGCACCGGCAGGCCTTGATTAAGCCCAAGTTCCAGAAACCTTTTATTTGACACCCATATCTAGTTTCAGCTAGTCCCCTAACTTGTCCAGGGCTAAGTCCACCTGTTCCTTCCAAACCATTTCAACCTTATCAAAGGAGCTTGTGCCTGCTTATTTTGGAAGGCAGAAAGGGAGGAAAAGAGGCAAATATTTCTTATCCAATAAAGCTCTTCACTAAAGTGAAGTCTCCCTAAGCTTTTACCCATGACCCTGCCACATCTCAGGACAGTAGATCTGAGCCAATCTATTTCCAGTGCCCTGGAAATTGACCCACTTGCCAGAATCCAAGAATCACGGCTGTTCTGTAAGAGTCCATGGTTGGATCTAGCTGCATATTCTAAGTTTAAGATGTCTTTTTTTTTTAGCAGTTCTTTCTTACTTGTTAAAATAACAACAACAACAACAGTATCTGACATACACCTGGTTACCCTCATTCCACAATTTTAGTAAACGAAACTTTCTCTAGCCCCCATTTCTGAGTCCTAGGGTTGGTTGGTGCCTCCAACACCATCCCCTAGTGTTTCTAGGAATTACAGTTCTACAACAAACTCCAGCCTTTGTGGATAGTAGACCTATCACCTTTCCATTTCCTGGTTTCTGCCCACCTTCTGAGGCCCCAGCCTTTGCCTACTGCCAGTTGCCCCTGATTCTCACTGACTTTCTTCCTCATCTTATAGAACGTCCCCAGACAGCCTCCCATGGTGGCTGCTCAGACTAAATCCAAGCCTTGGCCTATTCCACTTTTGACTGAGCCCTGCTTTTCCCACATCTGACTCCAATTTGTACATGTGTGCAGCAAAGCAGACCAGTTTTGAAAGGGAAGACAGTTAAGGCCAGATTCTAGATAACCTAGCTTTTATTCGATATTTGCATGATTTCTAAAGTGGTCAGTTCTTCAAAGTCAGAGACACACCTACCAACCATCCAACAGATTCCAACTCTGGGGAATTGTGCTTCACAAGAAGAAAGACTTTTCAGGGGAATGATTTACGTTCACACGGCCTGAGTACTCTCTGTTGAGGTCTGAATTTCCAGGGTGAAATGTATCTCTTGGCTGCTTAGAAGTCTCCATGTCTCTAATTGTGCTCCTAGCTTGGAAGCTGTTGGGGTGCTTGGACCCGCAGAGAATTCCTAATGTGTGATGCTTCCATGGGAAGTACTATTTCAATAGCAGAAGGCCAACACATCTGATGGGCAGACTGCCCACTGGGCCATCTTGTCTGCCAACACTCCCACATTTATTAAGGTTCTTTTGTGAGATAAAGAGGTTGGACACCTGGATCCTTCCAAAAACAAAACAAAATTAAAGCTGCAATTACCTGTCTGCCCTGCGCAAGGCAATCTACCCTGCTGTCCTTTTGGTTTTACTGGTGACAAGCAGATGTCACCCAGAGCAATTTGGAAACCTGAGCAAACAGAATTCAGATAAGGTTCAAAAGAAGAACTTAATCCAAAAGTACAACCTACCTGCCAGACAGTGAATATACGAGCTAATAGGCAGGGAACTGGAAACAAGCAAAGAGATTCATTATACTGACTCTCCTGGGCCCCAACCCTCCAACACTCTTTCTTCTGCTAGCTGAGGCTGCCTCCTCCTGAGCTGCCAGCTAGTCTTGCTCCAGATTCTGGAGGCTTCATGGGAATATAAAGTACCCTATAAAACTCTTGAAATTAAATTTTAGGTAAAATTTGTTGTTTCAGGTTTAACAATTGACCTTCCACTTAGACCCCACAATTGAGACATCATCTTGGGTCCCTGTTGGGGCCCATGCTAAATTTCCAGGACATAGAGATCTGAAGGCAACCCCCATTCTGTGGAGAACTCTCTTAAAGAAGTATTGCTGCATTCATTGATGTGAGAAGATACTTTGCATGCATGAAGTGCCATATAATGACCTTCCTTCATGTATATTTTGAGTCTTCACTGAGTATAGTCATAGAACACCTTACAATATGCCTGGGTGATGATCCCCGTTACTGAATCTGGGTCTGTTCCAAAATGTCTCTCTAATTCCTGGTTCTGTCTTCTCCCAGATTGCTCCTTTTAGTTTCAACAACACTTGGAGTTTCTATCTTCCCGAGAAAGCTACAATATTTCACTCTGCCTTGCATTCCAGTGAGTTGTTTACAAAGCTACCTTGTCCACTCTTTTCATAAGATCCTTGAAGAACAAGACAAAATTGTATTCTTCATTACAATTCCTACAGTGTTTTAAAAGTGATTTTTTTGTACATAGTAGATGCCTAATAAGAGATTGTTGAAAAATAAATTAATGAAAATGTAAATCAGAAACACTCATCTCAATCAAAAAGAGGTGGCTGTGGCTTTTGATATAATAAAGAAAATTACAAAACATAGAGCAGATAGCATATATGTTCAATAGCGTATGAGTCCATCAATATCTGCTCAATTAAACAAAGGAATGCAGGTCATCCACAATGGCCTGGAACCATAGCTGGTTTTCTAAAGGATCATAGTGAGTTCAAACACGCTTTATAAAGAGAGAGAAAGATAAGGGTTAACTTGAAAAGAAATAGATTTCAGTTCAAAAAATATAAAATTTGAGAGTGAGGTGGCTCTGATAATGATTTCACTGTAGCACTTGCCCACACCTTCCATGTGAGACTGATAATCTATACCAGAAAAAGTAAAAATGACTAACAGTGCCAGGTACTATTGTGAGTGATTTACACAGAATAATTGATTTTACCCTTACAAACTTCCATATGAGATTTGTACCATTCCAAACCAAATTTACAGCCTAGGAAGTTAATGCATAGGAACAAAAACTAAGCAAACAAAAAAAGTAGAATGAGAATTTATAAAGAGGAGAATATTAATGTTCAAAACCTTGACCCTAAAATTAATATAATTCACAAGAATCTAGATGATGAAGGGAAGTGAAAGTAGAGGAAGTATCAGTAGGATATTCTTTTAATATTTTGTGGTAGGTAGCCAATGGATTCTCAAATTAAAATTAGTTTAAAATTCATGAAAACTCTAAAACTCCAAACACTTCACATTTTTCACATCTGTTTGTTTTTTTCTGACAGGATGATTTTAGGAACTAATACCTGTAATTAAAAATTTTTTTCTGAAGTTTAGTAACTTTGTTCCATTTTACCTTAATTATTATTTCTTATGATAAATTCAAGTAGTTTGTTCAAATAATATGTATTATATTAACTCCTGTCTCTCTTTCTCTTTCACTTTTTCTCTCATGGCAGCCCCCTCTGAAAAGTCAAGTACAATTAGCATTTGCTTATTTCTCCTGGAATGCAGACGGTCCCCAACTTACGATGAGTTGACTTATGATTTTTCAACTTCACAATCATGCCCATATAACCAATCTGTCTTTCATTTTCAGCAGAGTACTCAACAAATTACATAAAACAGCAGGCCCCAACCTTTCTGGCACCAGGGACAGGTTTTGTAAAAGACAATTTTTCCACGAAGTAGGGGGCATGGTGGGGTGGGGGTAGTTTGGGGGATGATTCAAGTACATTACATTTATTGTGTACTTTATTTCTATTATTGTTTTGTAATAGAACATGTAAAATGTTCTATTTTGTAGAATATTGTAAAATAACATGTAATGATATAATTATGTAATTCACCATAATGTAGAATCAGTGGGAGCCCTGACCTTGCTTTCCTGCAACCAGATGGTCCCACCATTTTAAATCTATGGTTTACTTTAGGGGAGACAGTGACAGATCATCAGGCATTAGATTCTCATAAGGATTGCACAACCTAGATCCCTCCAATGAGCAGTTCACAATAGGGTTTGTGCTTCTATGAGAATCTAATAGAGTTCCCTGGCATGTGCAGTTCACAATAGGGTATGTGCTGCTATGAGAATCAGTCCTGTCAGCCACTGATCTGACAGGAGGCTGACTCAAACAGTAATGTGACTGATGGGAAGCCTCTGTAAATACAGATGAAACTTCACTCTCTCGCCTGCCACTCACCTCCTGTTTTGTGGCCTGTTCCTAAAAGGCCATGGATCAGTATCTCTGTGACCTGAGGAGCTGGGGACGCCTGACATAAGATGTCCAACACTTTATTATACAATAGGCTTTGTGCTAGATTATTTTGCCCAGCTATAGGCTAATGTAAGTCTTCTGAGCATGTTTAAGGTAGGTTAGGCTATGATACAATAAATACATTCTTTTTAATTTTTTTTTTCATTTTTATTTTTCAAGAGACAACCTTTCTCTGTTGCCCAGGCTGGAGTGCAGTGGCACAAGGTTAGCTCACTGCAGTCTCAAATTCCTGGGCTCAAGCAATCCTCCAGCCTCAGTCTCCAAAATCTCTGAGATTACAGGTGTGAGCCACTGAACCCAGCATACATTTTTTACTTACCACATTTTCAAATTATGATGAGTTTATCAGAATGTAACACCATTTTAAGTTGAGGAGAACATGTATACACTGCATGCTACGTGGAGTGGGAAATTAAAAATAAATATAACATAAATGAACTCTATAGCTAAGGCCTATATTGGGAGAAAGAAATGTCTCACATGTTATCGTTTATAGAAGTCAGCTGGAGGCTAGAAACAGAAACTTCCAGAGTTTCACTTGGACTTAGCTTCTTCCCTGCTTTGTCTGTGGATACTTTGTGTATGTTGAAGTTCTCATAGTTTTCACAGAAAAGTTCACGCTAAGCATTAAACATTTGATTTGTAATACTCATATCTCACATCTCTTTTGCTGGTCTAAGCTGAAGATTTCTTCAAGTTAATAATCACCATATTTTCACATCAACCATACTCCAAGAAGTAAATGACTCTCAGTGTGGTTCGGAGAAACTACACAGAAAAAAGAACAGATGACTGCTGTGTGTGCCTGGGGTGCAGGCCCTTGCCCTCAGAGTTGAAGCTAAACCCAGACTCAGGTTACTCCCTTTCCCACCATCTCACACCAGGGTAGAGTCACTTTGCTGCAGCATCTGCTCACCTGTTCCCTTCTTGCCTAGTTCACAAAGAAGTGTGTGAGGTTTCCTTGTCTTGGACACACAGGTTTCATTGGAGAAGAAAGGGTTTAGCAGGTACCCCCTTTGCTCCTGAGAAAGCTCATCATCAAGAACAGTAGAATGTGACCATTTCGGAGACTGAGGTGAGGGGAACAAAGGGCCTGGGACCAGAGGTGAAGACTGAGGTCTAGGACTTGATGAGAAACGAAAGAGTCACTGAGAACCACCCATCTCCCACCACACACAGAGCAGCCTCATTTGTAAGTCCAAGGCTCACATCTTTCATTGCTGCATGACAAAGAAACAAAAGAAGGCTTTTCCCCAATGGTATGAGAGGTTCTCACCCAGTCCACACGCTCTTTTGGGAAAAGAATGGAGTCCATGGGGCATACATTTACTTACGTGCAAACATGGCTTTAAAACGGTCACAAACTGTTGAGAATGTTAAAAAATAATAATAATAACAAATCATTGTTGGGTCCTTCCTTCACCACCATCTGTTCTTCATAGGAACTTGGGTTATTATTTTCAATACAAATTTTTATTACATTTACACATAACAAAATAGAGAAAACATCAGTACTATAAAAATCATTTTAAATCTATGGTTTACTTTAGGGGCTTAGATTATAATAATTCAGAATCTCTAATTAGAGATCATTCTTTATTATATTCTCTATTTATTCATACTTGGAATTCAATTTGTATTTATAACAATATTCAAATAACAAATTGAAAAATAGATTAGATTCAAAATATTAAACATGGGGAGACCAGTTATGAGACTTGCTGCATTGAGTCAGAATCAGGATTTTGGCAATGGGTATGAAAAAGACTATGAGAAGATAAAGGCTAAAATAATAGGAAATTATGCCTGTTTGGATAGAGGAATTGATTTAAGGGGGTGGCAGGGGGCTAAATGAAACTTTAGGATTTACTGCCCAGATATACTCACCTTGTTTTTATGTCTCCTATAAAATGAATTGTCCAAATCTATTAGGTTCTTTTTATATTTCATTTCCCAGCTAAACGCCAATGGGCCTTAGCAAAAAACCTCCAGTGCGAGGGTGGAACTCAAAATTTTTTTATCAATACACACATGAAAGGCATACAAATTATATGTTCAAAAATAATGCAAGGCACAGCATTTTCCAGGCTGTGACATCAACAGGATGAGGTAGGAGAGGAGTAAAAGTTGCATTCCAGTAGTCATCCTCCCATCCCTTCTTTCCTTTACCCAACATCACAAAACCTGGTGAAATGTTACAGCCCAGCACCTGTGTCTTCATGAGTCAGACCCAGTGGATGGCATGTCAGATTAGAATCATTATCATCATGCTCAAAAAGCACCCTGACTCCAAAATGTATATGAGACAAAGAGAAAGTGCTAGACTGCTAGACACTCTGCCAACCATCCAAGAGTTACAATCTAAAATGGAGACTTTGGACAGTCAGATGACAGAGGAAGAAAATGTTAAATCACAACATCAAAGAACAAGCATATACTCTATCAATTCAGAGTGAGGAGAACTACTAGGTACATGATCAAGAGCAGACATTGAATCAAATAAACATCTAACAAGGCAAAATCAACGTGGATCTATATACAAAGTGAACTTAAGGATTTGGTGAGTCTTTAAGAGTTATTTCTTTTCTTTTTCTTTTTCTTTTTTTCTTTTTTTTTTTTTTTTTCTTGAGACAGTTTTGCTCTTCTTGCTCAGGTTGGAGTGCAGTGGTACAATCTTGGCTCACTGCCAAGGACCTCCGTCTCCTGGGTTCAAGTGATTCTCCTGCCTCAGCCTCCCAAGTAACTGGGATTACAGGCACTCGCCACTAAACCTGGCTAATTTTTGTATTTTTAGTAGAGACGGGAGTTCACCACGTTGGCCAGGACAGTCTTGAACTCCTGACCTCAGGTGACCCACCCACCTTGGCCTCCCAAAGTGCTGGGATTACAGGCATGAGCCACCATGCCCAGACAAGAATATAGCTTCTTATTCCTTGGTCTACTTTTTCAGGGGAAGTCATCTGGCATGGGGCATGGACTCTCAGGGCTGAGAGTTAAAGACCTGAGCTCTGTTCTTGGTTCTATTGTTAACTTGTCCTGTCATTTTAAACAAAGTCTGTGTTTCAGTTTACCAACTTGTTAAATGGAAGAATCGAGCCAAAATAGACATTCCCAAACTGCTTTGCAAGTCATATGTAGAATCAAGAGGTCCATATGGGGCTGAACTATACGCGCAAAAGGAAACAGAGTACGTAGGAGAAGAAGGTGAAGATGAAGGGGAGAAGATGCTAGGATATAGTCCCATCTCTGCCTCTGCCAGGGCTACTTCAATCATCTCACTTTTCAAATATTAGCCTTTCTTCTAACATTTCTTTTGAAAACCATGTTCTGATTCTAAAGATGCCTAAAACTCACTAGGATTAATGATTATTGAATTAGGCCTTGCAATTCCATTTTAACTCCTTAGAGCATTTTATTTTCTTTGGTTTTTATTTATTTTATTTTGGGTCCTGAAAAAAGCACTTTGTATCATTTTTAAAGGGCTGAAGTTTTAATTTTCATTTTCATAGCAATTTCATTATGTGTCCATATAGTCTGTCTGACTGAACCATTGAGTGTATATTAGGAACTGAGCTGATAATGACTGATTAAATGTTAAGGTATACATGAAAGCTTTTGGTAGAGTGATTCTGCTCTGTGAAATCTTGGGAAATGCCAAACATGAAATTTCAATTACCCTGACTGTAAGTAAGTGGGGTGATACTCCCTCTTAAGCACAGTAATTACTTTTTTGTATCACAAGCCTTTGGGTGTTTCCTTCTTTGCGTGGATCTAGCCCTTTCCTAGACCCTGCAGTCTTGCACTACTGCTTAGAGAAGACTAGTAGCACTCTTCAGCAGAATCGCTTATCCATCTAAATTACACTTCAGTCAACGGCTAAGATCTGCTAAGCCCTGTCAATAAAAAATATTTGTTTCTGATGACCATGCAGGGAATGTGCATTTGGGTATCTTTACTGATTTGCAGAGCCTCAGCAGAGGAGTAAACCATGTTTGACTTCAGCTTTGCTACTGACGCTTACTACGGAGTTGCGTGGCAGCCAGAATTAACTCTGCCAGTGGTGCTCACTCACCTGTCCCAGTCTTCTGTGTCACTTCCTGATGAGACCTCCATCATCATTTCTTCTCTACAAGCAAAAAAAGTCATTTCACCCAGCTTGAAATCCATATGAAAGCTAGCATTTGTGATTCTAGGGAGCAGATATACAAAGAAAGCAACTGATGGTTGACTCAGATTAGAGGGCTGATTCAACTATTACAAATTGCTGTGCTTTTAGCTAGGGGAAATTAGCAGGGACATAAAGCCATGCCCAGCTGGAACCTAAGCTTCTCAAATGTTACTCCTTGCACAACATAAGTCTGCCATGTTCATTGCCCATTACTCACACTGTCTTGAAATACTACATCATAGTCTAGTGAGAAAAGCCCTGGGGCCAAACAGCCAAGTTCTAATCTCCACTAATGTCTTAGTTTCCACCTTCTCTGTAGCACAGTTTCTTCTTTAATATCTCTGTTGCACCTATTTCTTTCTGGAGAGGAACTAAGATGAGGAGATAGTAAAAAAGACCAAGTCACATAATTTTATTTCCAGAATCTATTATGCAAACCAAACACAATCCCCTTCACCATATCAAGTCTGAATTTACCTGGCCCTCCTAGAACTCTCAGTCATAAGAGACAGATAGTCTTATAGCTAGTAGTCTCTATTGATCATTGTTTTATCACCAACTAAGGTTCTTTTCCTTAAAGCTCCTTCCATAATTATCTGTCATGCTTAGGCCCCTCCATTTCACCTGGTCAGTCAAGGCCTGTGCTTTTCCTAGGCATGCCCAAAGAAGCATCTTATAAATTCTTTAAGCTGGGGGAAGGTACAGTCGGCCTTAAGATGACCTGGGCACAATTAGTATCATCATGTGCATCTCCAAGTAAGCGCCTTAAGGCTCTTCATCACCTGTCAATGCTTTTTTGTAAGAATGGGGCCTGGCAAAGCCTAGAATGGATCCAGCCACCTACAACTCTCTATTTCCCTCCAAGTTCCATCAAAAAGTAAAACAAGTCCTTTCTTACAGATAGCACCTAAACATTACAAAGCTCTTACCCCACACTGTTTTTACAAAGACTCTACAAGGGAATAGGAGACACCTTCTTTGCATCTCTATCCAGGTAGTGAGGGCATCCTTTTGCTGGTTAAAACCCCGTTAAGTGAGCTCAGCAAGGAATAGGAAGTCAAGCTCTGGATTTTTACAGCATAGTTAGGTTGAAGTGTAGAAATGTGAAACATAGGATGTAACATAAAAGCTTATCTTGTCTATCTCCCTCCCCACTATATTTTCTGCTTTTGAAACTGAAGTTGTTTTAGGAGGCTTATTACAACCAGGAATGTAAGAATTTGATCTTCATAGGTACATACACACAGTCTTATCACCTATAGTAACAAATCCTCAACATACATATAGCAAATTCCAACTGTTGGATGTGTTCTTTTGACAGTGGAAGTGCAGGTCTGTACGACTCTATTCTTCCCTCCTTCCCTCTAGCTTATTCCATTAAAAGATCCCACCTGACACACCATTACAAATTTTATAGACTGTTCTACAAGGCTAAGTGAGAACAGATGTATCTAGCCTTATTACTCAAAGTGTGGTCCTTGAACCAGCAGCATTGGCATCATCTGGGAGTTGGACAGAAATACAGACTCCCAGTCCTGCATTTTAACTTTTAAATGTAATAAGAACCTGAATTTTTATTTTGCATTTTAAATTTAATCAAAAGTCTGCATTTTAACAAGATTCCCTAAATGACTCATAAGTACATTAAAGTTTGAGAAACACTGTTTATAGCAATGGTTCTCAAACTCTGCTGCCTGTTAGATTTGAAAAACTCTAAAAATCTTGATGACTAAATACCCTCAGCCAAAATCAGTGAGTTACAGTCCCTGGGGGTAGAATCTAGACA
Source organism: Mandrillus leucophaeus (assembly GCF_000951045.1). NCBI lineage: Eukaryota > Metazoa > Chordata > Mammalia > Primates > Cercopithecidae > Mandrillus > Mandrillus leucophaeus. The sequence goes on along the minus strand of NW_012099876.1, from coordinate 269,708 downwards.
TCAGTGGTTCTTAAAACCCTCCAGGTGATTCTAATATGCATCCAAATTTCAGAACCAACATGAAAGGTACAAAGACGACAACCCATAGATTTATACCTTTAGGTAGTGGGGATGGGCAGAACAGAACTGAAGGGAGACATTTGAGAAATGAGACTTTTGAGGCACACTTCCTATAAAGTAGGTAGGCCCCAGACTCCCATGTGAGAAGAATGTACAGTATGAACCCATGATACCCTCTCATGACTAAGGCCACCTTGGGGACTGTAACTGTCACACAGCTACATGACACCCAGATTGCTATGTCAGAAGTCCTCAATATGCAATTTCATTGAATGACATTTTAATGGTATAAAAATGGAGACAATCTTCTCTCAATCATTTATCAAATTGGAATGATTTTCTGAAAGGTGAAGAGCTGGGAGATTTACCTACATTTTCTTTTATCCTTTCAATAAACCATCAAGGTGGTTTTTATTATTCCCATTTAAGGAAACATATTACCAGGAAACTAAAGCTTATGGGTATAAGGAAACTAAAGCTCTGATACTGTGTGAGTTTTCTCAAGTTAAACAGCTAATAGTAAATAAATCAAAGAACTAAAATAAAACTCAGTTCTCCGCAACTCTTGACATTGCAAAATTGAGTGCATGATGAGAAAGAGAAAAAACAGCCCCTGACAGTCAGCCTTGGTGTTGAGGAACTGGCCTTGTGTTCCCAGCTGTGTCATTATTCTGTCCTGTCACACATACAAAATTTCCCAGAACACCAAGATCAGATAAATCCACTCTGTGACCATGATGGATCAAGACAAAAAACAAGACCACTCCATAAACACATGTGAGCACAGATAAGAGCATAAATACTGTCCAAGTCAGCATAATGACTAAATACTACATATCCTGGCTAATACGAATGTCTGCTGATTCTTCACCAATTAACGGTGTTAGCCTCATTTAATTTCTTTTGCCTTCTAAATAGGATCATTAAGATATCCAATCATAGAATTATCTCTCTACCCAATCATAAAACTGCTTCCCGACAGCCTTTACTTAAAAGCAAAGTTCTCCTTCCTTAAACCCTTCCTAAGATCACCCAACACAAGCTAAAATCCCTTAAGTCCTTTCTAGCACCCACTTAGCGAGACACTGAAAGGTTTCCCATGCCATTGTTGAGTTTCTTCCTTGTTGAGTTTCTTTTAAGCTGATAACAACTTAAGTTCAATCACATCCAACTCTACACTTTTTATTATGCCCTCTTTATACTTCGTTATTGATGTCACAATTTACATCTACTTGTATTGTGTATCTCTTAACAGTACTATATTTATTTCTAATACTTTTATCTTTTAATTAGTATACTAGAATTAAAAGTGATTTGCCCACCACTGTTACACTAATAGAATATTCTACATTTGTCTATATATTTATCATTAGTAATGAGTTTTATACTTTCTCATGCTTCATGTTCTTGTTTACATTTCAAGTTGAAGAACTCCCTTTAGCATTTCTTGATTAGAAAGTCAATGGATGCTTGTTGAGTTGAGTAAGTTCTCATGCCACTTTAGCCTGACATTTTTGTCAAATAAAACAACTGAACCCTCTCTAGTGATAGTAACTATGTTCTCCATGCTATATAATACAGATACAAGTTACTAAAACTTGAAAACTCAGATCTAGAGTTTTCTAGTAAGTAGAAAAGGGAATTTACAAACAAAATGTTGACTTTCATATTTTTTAATGACCAACAGAAACTACAACTTACAGAATTGATAACATTCTCTCTAGAAATAGAGCCAAAAGACAGAATAAATATCAAATGATACATTCTGTGTTTGCTTTAGGAAGGGCGAGATAGAATGGTTGTTGGCTAAGGAATTTATAGGGTGACTAACAAGCATTCAGGAGGCTGTATATCACAATAATTAAGCACTGAGGTTCTGTAATCAGGAAGAACTGTTCAAATTCCACTTTCACCACTTAATAGCTGTGTGTCTTGGGCATTACTTAACCTCTTTGATACGGCACTTGCCTAACACCTGACAAGCTCTCAACAAATGTCTAGAAAATTGTTCCTAACCAAAAAGAGTTGCCCATTTCCCTGTCTTCCTGAAATGTTTACCATTAGTCTCTCCTTTCGATGGGAAAATAGAAGCCCGCTGTGAGAATTAAAACATTATTTAATAAGTTTAACAAATTTTGCCATTCATTTTCAGAATGTAATACTGTAGGGTAAAGATGTACCATTAGAATACTGGATATCTAAGTAGAAGAGGAGGATGTAAAAATTGGAAAGAAGAGGCATGGAAAATAAACATTCATTTCTCAGTTTTTCCTAGGGCCATCCAGTTCTCACATAAGCCCCACCAAACACCCAATAAAAACTTGGTTCAAGACAGCTGAAAGAGAAACAGAAGGAACACATGTGTTTCTACATTTATAAACAAAAGCACGATGCAGCTCAAGTTTTGGGAGTCACTTGTACTTCTATAACATTTTAATATCTTTCTTAGCCCAAGTTTCTTTTTTGCTATTTCAAAGAAATGTAGAATGAAAACAAAATTTAGTGAGCTTCCAAAATATTGTGCTACATGAAAAGAGCCAGTCTCAAGGAACCACATATTTTATCATTCCATTTATTTTAAATGTTTAGAATCGGCACATCCCTAGGGTCAGGAAATAGATTCGAAGTTGCCTAGGGCTGGGGTTAAGGGACAGAGGAATTGGAGGAAGTGAGGAGTGGTGTGTAAAACCTCAGACGTGCAGGGGTTCTGTAAAATAATTCAGTTAGTTTTATTTGCATATATTATTTATAGAGAAAGAAAACATTAACAGGATATGACTCAACCATGTCATGCAAAGTTGCCTATAATTTTTCTTTTACATTCCCCTTCCCTGTGTAGAGAGCTATATGTAATTATGGAAGTAAGCAATGGGCAAATCGTTCAATTAATATTGATCCCTGCAGGCATAATGCTTTCAGTGTGGAATTGTAGACAGATGTTAAGCAAATAAATATTCAAATTTTAAAAAATAAGTACAATATTGTGTTGAATGATCATTACAAAGATCAATTATTGGGCACTTGGCCAACTTAGGCTCCTAGTACTGCATTCCTCCACTATTGATGCCTCTGTGACTGCTCTGGGCATGTCTTGTCATCAAGATACTAAGTGCTTTGAGATAGAAGCTGTGCCTTATTCATCCCTGGGCCCAGAGCTCAGAACAGTAGCATGCACAAAATAGATTCTTAATACATGTAATTGACTGCATAACCCAAATACAAAAATCCTGTTATTATTGGAAATACATACTTTGGCTGAAAATATTGAGAGAGGCTGCCCTAATCAATTGCATTCCTCAACAAATTGACTATAGTCATTCCTCACTACCTGTAAGGGCATTGATTCTAGACCCACTAGATCCATTAAAATCTGCATATGCTCAAATCCCTTATATAAAATGCAACAGTATTTGCATATAACCTACACACCACACCCTCCCTACTTTAAATAATTTCTAGATACTTATAATACAATGCAAATGCTATATAAATAATTGTCATACTATATTGTTTAGGGAATAATGACCAAAAAAAGTCTGTACATGTTCAGTACAAATGCTTATTTTCCAAATATTTTCAGTCAGTGGTTCATTGAATCCATGGATGCCAGAAGCCATGAATATAGAGAGCCAACTGTATATCTAAGCAGAGAATATGCACCTCATTAATAGGCCACTTTTTAAATCTTTGGCTAGCTATTACTATTACAAGTGTCTATGATTTCCATAGTATCCTTTTTCCTCTCCATGTGAGACATAAATTGTAGCTTCTGCATTTAGAGTCTGATTTTTTTTTTCTTTTTTCCTGAAGAGGCAAACTCAATCAATGTTTCTCAAATTTTAATGTGCACATGAATCCTCTGGGGAGCTTGTTAGACAGCAGGGTCTGATTCAGTGGATCTGCATAGGCCTGAGAGTCTGTGTCACTTAATGAGTTCCTAGCTGATACTGATACAGCTGGCCAGAGACCACTCTTTAAAATAGCAAGGCACTAAATCTCAGCACAGGATCTCTGGTGGTGCTTCCATTACAGGGGAACCCTTTCATGTATTATAATGCCAAAGTAGCCTCAAGTCCTTCAAATGGAAGTGTAAAATTGAGCTTTAAAGTGGAGACTTTTTTTTACACAGTGATTTTATTTTTATTTTATTATTTCGAGATCGAGTCTTACTCTGTTGCACAGGCTGGAACACAGTGGCATGATATTGGCTTACTGCAGCCTCAACCTCCTGTGCTCAAGGCGATCCTCCCACCTCAACTCCCTGAGTAGCTGGGACTACAGGTGCATGCCACCATGCCCAGCTAAATTATTCATTTTTTGTAGAGATGAGATCTCACTATGTTGCCCAGACTGGTCTTGAACTCTTGGGCTCAAGGTACCCTTCTGCCTTGGCCTCTCAAAGTACTGGGACTATAGGTGTGAACCACCATGCCCAGCCTACACAATGATTTTAAAACATTCAAAGTGGGGAAATTTTATAGGAAAATTCAGGTTTTAGGCTCTCCTAAAAAGTCAGCAACTCTGCTTCACTCTCCCTCCTTCCCACAAGATACCAAGACACAATGTCTTGTTGTCCATGGTCGCCACAGACCACTGGCCTCTGTAGATACTGAGGGCTTTGTCCCCTGTCTAAACTTTAAGGAAATGAGAGACTAGTTCAGAACTCCGCTGCCTTCTCTAACAAGGTTAACAAAAGGAGGCACAATGATGGGGATCATTTATACTCCAGGTGTTGGTCATTGTCAGATAAAATGTTGGGTGACCTTACAGAAACTTGGCTTTAAAGTTTAAATCTGAGTTCTTGAAAACTCTCTTTGATATGTTATGTTTCAAAAAGAAAATATTTTGAAATTCAAAAAGGAAAGTAAAAGAAACTGAGACTCATCTGAGAAACATTGAGCAATTTCTAGAAAAATCAAAATGTATTTGAATTCCTTGAGTTCATAGTGTCCTGGTTGGGAATCCAGGACCTCACAGTCTCTGGGCTTTGCCCAGCCTTGTTGACTTATCCATGGTTTCATTTTGATAAAAATAAATTCCAGTGTGGTTGAATTCATGGTAAACAAATTCCTCCTCATATCGCTTCCTGTTTTCCCTTCACTTAGGACCTTGTGCTTTGTTTATGGAAGGTTATAAAATTTTCTGACTCGATGCATTCTATTGGTGGAGCTTCACAGAGAGACATTCTTATCACTTCTGCTCAGCAGAACTTGGGATGACATCAAAAATGTCTTCCACCACTTACTCAAAAATCCTCAAACCGAAAAGCACATAGTGAGTCTTTCCTGTGAATGTTATTTAAACAACATACCCAGCATATGTTATTGTATGCTTGCCCTGTGAAAGCCAGAATTAAAAAGCCTACTGATTGAATGTGTAATGTGGGGGAGAAAACTATGACCCAATGAATCAAACTCCTGGTGACTTCCAGGCAATAAGAACTATTTGACTATAAATACTTGGACATTATTCATTTATTGAGGATTTTCTGAGGCTAGATTTCCCAGAAGCAAAGGGATGTGAGAAAAGGGTCCAAGTGCAAGTTGATTCACTGGGAGGCAATCCCAAGAAGCACTGGGCAGAATGGGGAATTGAGGTAGCAAAAAAAAAAAAGGCAGTGAATAAATATTATGTTCTTAGGCAAATTACCTCTGTGGGCACCTGGAGCTTAATCTAACTGAAAAACTCCTGGAGACAGTGCAGAATACATTCCTTAGAGTTACTCTACCCAAGGGGCAAGGAAACCAGGGTATTTATGCACAACCCCCCATGCTTGAGAGTTGCTTCTCCAGCATTAACTCTTTGGCATTTCTGGCTTGCTCTGTTCTTGAGCCTAATGGATACCTTCAGTCAAAAAACCCCAAGGAGAGTCACGGGTGTCAGCAAAGTAACCTCCAGCAGGTAGAGGTGAGTGCTGAGAGGATGTGAGCAGAGCACTAAATGCACCTGCTACAAGGGCCATCTGGTGACATACACTTACCTAGGCACTGGGATGAGAATGAACACAGCAACAGGCAAGAAAAACAAGGCCACAGCCTTCAGTAAAGGACATTAGAGAAGATTTCTCTAAAATGCTGACATTTTAGCTGGCTTTGATAAACGTGAGTCAGCTATGCAAAGATGTAGAGGAAGAACATTCCAGGCAGAGGGAACAGCAAGTCTAGAGGCCCTGAGATGGGAGTGAGGGGCATATTAAAGGAGCAGAAAGCAAAGGCAGGTCCATGTTGCTAGAGTGTAGTGGATGAGAGAGTGGCAGTTGTTGGGAGGGAGGTCATGGATCTAACCCTGGGTACAATGTGAAGCCAGTGGAGGCTCTACGCAAAGCAAGCAATAATCTGATTGACAAGAACACACACTATGTGGCTGCCATTAATACCATCCCCACATGTCCAGGTGAAGAGGACTGTCCATTATGGCTTTGACAGTTCATTCTAGTTCATTGTTGACTGTTGCTTGAATGGCACAGATTATCTGTTTACAAAAGTAGACCCTGAGACCTACATCCCCAAAAGGGAGTGAGGAGTTTGGGAGACCGAGAAAGAGAAGGAGGACGTGCCAATATAAGGGGTATTACTGAGGTCACCCATATGTGCAATTGACACCTGTTTTTTACAATTATAATAAGTGTTTAGTAAACATGTTTAATGACTGAATGGGCCAATAGAATTAGCAGTGGAGATAGAGGGTCTTTGAGCTTCCTGGTTAGTCACTTGTTTGAGTTCAGGATGATAAGCGAAGCCAAAAAAAGGAACCAAATAGGATGAATATTAAGAGTTTATATGGAAAGGGAAACCTGAATGTGAGCAGCTTTTGGTGGGTAAGGATTCTGTCTTCTGAGACATGTTACCAGGTTCCAACTTTCAGGGATTTATGTCACTGAATGTCAAGGTGATGAAAAGTAACAGCTACCACAGCTGTTGTTTGTTAAGCCTCCTGCTGAAAGAAACATCTCCACATAGATGTTTTTCAGACATGCTAAACTTAACGTATTCAAAACCAAACCCGTAATTTCCACCAGACACTTCAAATATTCTTCCCTCAATCTTTCCTGTCTCAGCTAATGGAATTCTCCTGGACTCTCCTTTCTCATACCCATCAGTAAATCCTGTCATCGCCTGCTTCAAACTATAGCTGAAGTCAAACCACTTCTCCCCATCGAGGCTCTCAGCTCTCCATTCCAAGACACCATCATTGAGAGGCTCAGTTTTTGCAACAGCTTTCTCCTATTCCCATCAGGATAATTACATCCCACCAATATCAATTTCCTGGAAGTCTTCTCTGGCCTTTACCTTTATGACAAGCTCAAAGGTCATGGTTCTGCATAGCTGTTCTTCAATAGAGGCACAAACTGTATTTGCAGCATCACTTAGGGCCTTTTTCAATTTATTCTCAACTTTGTTCCTGGCCTCTTGGTTTCCACTCAGCTCTGAATTTCACCTCCTAATTCTAGATTTGCTCATGTCCCCTGGATATGTTGAGTAAACCTGGTTTCCCTGGATAGATCTTTGCTATTTTGGAGTATAAAATTTATTCCACACTGATCTTCCTGGGCCATTATTCCTTAAGTCCCCTAAGTTAGGCTAGCATCTTTGCTCCTGTTCCATGCATACAAATCAGATACCACCCCAAAAAACAAACATCCAAGCACAGTATAATTTCCAAGGGAAAAACCACATGCACAGGAATGAGGACCAAGTTCAGTGTTTTCTAGAGACAAACAAGGACTAAAGGACTTGGTGGCTCTGCCCTTCTTCACTTCAAATAAGCATCCTTTTATGTCAGCTCCTGAATGCTTGGGCATTTAATGCCCTAGAAGATTCTCTAGCTGTCAGGAATTACTAGAATTACCAGTCTTTTTGCAGGAGGTCTGTAAAAAAGACTGTCACCACCAAAACTGAGAAATTAAACATCAACAATCAGACAATCTTAAACCTGTTAAATATGTATCATTCATATTCTAAGGAACCTACCATTATAACATTGCATCATTCTCAGCTGGAAGCACCAATTTAAGTAATGTATCCTGAGATGAGACGTGGTACTCTAAAAACTAGCAATATGGTATGCATTCCTACTTTTTAATGTTTACATACAAGTAACCCAAAATTAAGAGAAAGAGAACTAGGTGTTTTGTTTGCATAACTAAGAGTACCCCAGTCCAGTACATCATGGAGAGTTGTATTCCAAATTCTTTGGATGGCCAGGGTTCTTTATAATAATAAAGGAAATTATAAGTCTTTCCATGTTCAAAGTTTTGTTTCCAATTTTTTATACTCAAAATGGATATAAATAAGTATAAAATTCCTGAGTTAGGCCGGGCACAGTGGCTCACACCTATAATCCTAGCACTTTGGGAGGCCAAGGCCGGTGGATCACGAGGTCAGGAGTTTGAGATCAGCATGGCCAATATGGTAAAACCCTGTCCCCACTAAAAATACAAAAATTAGCCGGGCATGGTGGTGCGCACCTGCAGTCCCAGCTACTCTGGAGGCTGAGGCAGGAGAATGGCATGAACCCAGGAGGTGGAGTTTGCAGTGAGCCAAGATCATGCCACTGCACTCCAGCCTGGGCGACAGAGCGAGACTCCATCTCAAAAAAAAAAAAAAAAAAATCCTGAGTTAAACTTAGAACTTTGTAGGCTTTATTCTCCTGAATTATATTGTATTTCTTGTGATTTACTTATTTTATTCATTAGTTTGAAAGGTTTATTTATACTGCTCTAAGTAGCTAGAATTTATTCATTTTTATGTTTCATAGTATTCCAATGTGTTAATAGTCAAAGTTGATTTATCCATTCTACTATTAATAGACAAGTGGGATGTTTTTCTTTGGTAGCCAAAACAATACAAACAATGTTACTGTGAACATTCATATTATCTCCTGCAGTAAATGTGCAAAAGTTTCCCTAGCATCCAGACCTAGCCAGGGAATGGCTAGATCATAATGTGTGCCTACTTTGGACTACATTAGATGATGTCAAACTGTTTTCCAAAGTGGGTATAACAAATTCCCACTCCCACTAGCAGTGTAAGAGTTATCATTGCCCCCCCTCTTCACAGTCCTTCATATTATCTGAGAGTATATATAACTGTTTTATATATATCAGCTTGAGTATATATACATTCATTCTAATTGATAGAGCAATAGAAAGACAGAGAGAGAGAAAGAAAAAATAGGTAACTCATTGTGATATTCAATAGTATTTCTTGGCGGACTTTTTTCTTTTCTGAAGTGCTTGTTCAAGTCTTATGCCCACTTTTCCATTTGTTTTTCTGGTTTTTAAATTGATTTCTCAGTTTTTCATATATTCTAGAGATATTCTTGATATTATGTATTTAACTTGTCTCACATGCTGGCTAGTCTTTTGCTCTCTTTACTTTCTGGTTACTTTAATATAGCCATATGTATTCTTTTTTATGATTAATGCGGAGTAGGTCACCGACCACCAAAATCTCTGTTATTCATAGGAGCAGAGCTACACTACAATTTCCCAGACGACCTTGCCATTAGGCAAGACCATGTGCCTAAGTTCTCTCCAGTGGGATGTGAACAGAAGTCATATGAGCCTTTCTCAAGCCTGGCCCTTAGAAAACTTCTATTATATTTGAACTCTGCGATGCTCCTTTTTATTTGTCTGGTGGCCTGAAACAGCCACACCCAGGTTATCATTGGAAAGCTACCTGATAAAGAAAGAAGCATGGCCTTCAGCTTATACTCATTAAAAATTGACCCAAACACCATTCTTTCATTGTTAGAAAATGAAATGAACTTTTTTATCTGTAAGCCACCAAAATGTAGCTATTTGTAATATACAATCTTACCCTAATTCATATAATTAGTGTCATTTTATCTTGTTTTAAAAACTCTTCCTAAGCCACTAGCAATAAAGATATTTTCCATGTTATCATCTAAAAACATTACTGCATGTCTTTCATATTGCGTATTTAATCCACACCCCTGGAGTTTATTTTTTGTGAATGGTACAAATTGGAAGAAAATATTTCCAATAATTGGAAAATTTTTATTTATTTTTCCCATTATGAATATCCAGTTTCCCTAGAACAATTTATTGAAAAGTTTGTTGATTCACCACTGATCCATAATCCACCTCTGCCACATTTTAAATATCCATACAAGTATGGGTCTGTTGGAGTGTTTTCTATCCATGATATATTTACTGTATCAGATATATTTGTTTATCTCTAAACCAAACCACACTTCCTGAATATCTGTATCTTTATGAGCCTTTATACTTTGCTGTTTTCCTGAAGAGCACATCATATATTTCTACTTTAAAAAAAAAAAGTATTTAATTTTTAATCAATACATTTTAATTGCACAGTAAGTCTTCATTTAACATCATTGATAGCTTCTTGGAAAATGTGACTTTAAACGAAACAACTTACGATATGCTGTGGGGACTTAATTCTTGTTTATATCAGTCTATGGTAAAATTAGTTTTGTTTTCCCGTGCTTTATTTTGCTTGAAGTCTCAATTTTCAAAACCTTATTGACAATGTTAAATGAGGACTCACTATACATATTTATGGGTTATGATTTGATGTTTTGATACACATCTGTGTTGCTTAATGTCCCAATCAGAGTGGTTAGTATATCCATCACCTCATCCATTTATCATTTCTTTGTGGCAAGAATACACAAAAGTCTCTCTTGTAGCCATTTTGTAACATACAACATTTTACTGTTAACCACAGACACCCTGCTGTGCAATATAGAACCTAAGGTAGGAGGAATCAATTCAGGTGTTCTATATTGCACAGCAGAATTATTAACCAACTGTTTCCTATTCTCCCCCCTCTCCCAGTGTCTGGTAACCACTATTCTACTCTCTGCTTCTGTGATATCTTTATATTTTTAGATTCCACATATGAGTGAGATTATGCAGCATTTGTCTTTTGTGTCTGGCTTATTTTACTTAGCATAATGTCTTCCAGGTTTATCCCACATTTTTGCAAATGACAATGTTTTCTTCTTTTTATAAGGTTGAATAGTATTCTATTGTATATATACCACATTTTCTTTAACCTTTCATCTGTTGTTGGATACTTAGGCTGATTCTTTATCTTGACTATGGTAAATAGTACTACAATAAACATGGGAATGAGGATCTCTCTTTGACATACTGATTTTATTTCCTTTTCATATATATACCCACTCATGGGGTTGCTGGTTTATATGGTAAGTTCTATTTTGTTTTATTTCAATAGGTTTTGGGGGAACAGGTGGTGTTTGGTTACACGAATAAGTTCTTTAGTGGTGTGCACCCATGACCTGAGCAGTGCACACTGTGCCCAATGTGTAGTCTTGCATCCCCCACCCTCCTCCCAACCTTTCCTCTGAGTCCCCAAAGACTACTGTAACATTCTTGTGTCTCTGCATCCTTATAGGTTAGCTCCCACTTATAAGTGAGAACATATGATGTTTGGTTTTTCCATTCCTGAGTTACTGCTCTTAGAATAGTGGTTTCCAATTCCATCCAGGTTACTGCAAATGACTTTATTTCATTCCTTTTTATGGCTGAGTAGTATTCCATGGTGTATATATACCACATTTTCTATATCCACTCATTGATTGATGGGCATTTTGGCTGGCTCCATATTTTTGCAATTGCAAATTCTGCTGCTATAAACATGTGTGTGCAAGTATCATTTTTGTATAATGACTTCTTTTCCTCTGGGTAGATATCCAGTAGTGGGATTGCTGGATCAAACAGTAGATCTACTTTTAGTTCTTTAAGGAATTTCTGCACTGTTTGCCATAGTGGCTGTACTAGGTACATTCCCACCTGCAGTGTAAAAGTGTTTCATTTTCACCGAATCCACACCAATACCCATATTTTTTTTGATTTTTTGATTATGGTCATTCTTGCAGGAGTGAGGTGGTATCACATTGTGGTTTTGATTTGCATTTCCCTGATCATTAGTGATTTGAGCATTTGTTCATGTTTGTTGGCCATTTGTGTATCTTCTTTTGATAATTTTCTGTTCAAGTTCTTAGCCCACTTTTTGAAGGGATTGTTTGGTTTTTTTCTTGCTGATTTGAGTTCATTGTAGATTCTGGATATTAGTCCTTTGTCAGATGTATAGATTGCAAAAATTTTCTCCCACTCTGTGGGTTGTCTGTTAACTCTGCTGATTGTTTCTTTTGCTGTGCAGAAGCCTTTTAGTTTAATTAAGTCCCATCTATTTATCTTTGTTTTTGTTGCATTTGCTTTTGGGTTCTTGGTCATGAAGTCTTTGCCTAAGCCAATGTCTAAAAGGGTTTTTCCGATGTTATCTTCTAGAAATGTTATGATTTCAGGTATTAGATTTAAGTCTTTGATCCATCCTGAGTTGATTTTTGTATAAGGTGAGAGATGAAGATCCAGTTTCATTCTTCTGCATGTTATCACATTTGTTGAATAGGGTGTCCTTTCCCCACTTTATGTTTTAGTTTGCTCTGTCGAAGATCAATTGGCTGTTAAGTATTTGGCTTTATTTATGGGTTGTCTATTCTGTGTCATTGGTCTATGTGACATTTTTATACCAGTACCATGTTGTTTTGGTGACTATGGCCTTATAGTATAGTTTGAAGTCAGGTAACGTGATACCTCCAGATTTGTTCTCTTTACTTAGTCTTGCTTTGGCTATGCAGGCGCTTTTTGGTTCCATATGAATTTTGTTGAGGATTTTTGCGTCTGTGTTCATCAGGGATACTGGTCTGTAGTTTTCTGTTTGGGTAATGTCCTTTCCTGACTTTGGTATAAGGGTGATACTGGCTTCATAGAATGATTAGGGAAGATGCTCTCTTTCTTTATCTTGTGGAATAGTGTCAACAGGATTGGTACCAACTCTTCTTTCAATGTTTTGTGAAATTCAGCTGTGAATCCATCTGGTCCTGGACTTTTCTTTGTTGGCAATATTTTTTAATACCATTTCAATCTCACTGTTTGTTATTGGCCGGTTCAGAGTTTCTATTTCTCCCTGGTTTAATTTAGGAGGGCTGTGTATTTCTAGGATTTTGCCCATCTCCTCTAAGTTTTCTAGTTTATGTGCATAAAAGTGTTAATAGTAGCCTTGAATGATCTTCCGTATTTCTGTGGTACCTGTTGTAATACCACCTGTTTCGTTTCTAATTTAGCTTATTCGGTTCTTTTCTTGGTTAATCTTGCTAACGGTCTGCCGGTTTTATTTATCGTTTCAAAGAATCAGCTTTTTGTTTCGTTTATCTTTTGTATATTTTATTCTAATTTCATTTAGTTCTGCTCTGATCTCTATCTCTTTTCTTCTGCTGGGTTTGGGTTTCGATTGTTCTTGTTTCTCTAGTTCCTTGAGATGTGACCATATATTGTCTCTTTATACTCTTTCAGCTTTTTGATGTAGGCATTTAATGCTATGAACTTTCCTCTTAGCACCACCTTTGCTGTATCCCAGAGGTTTTGATAGGTTGTGTCAATATTATAGTTCAATTCAAAGATTTTTTAAATTTCCTACTTGATTTCATTGCTGACCCAACAATCATTCAGGAGCAGGTTATTTAACTTCCATATATTTGCATGGTTTTGAGGGTTCCTTTTGGAGTTGATTTCCAGTTTTCTTCCACTGTGGTCTGAGAAAGTACTCGATACAATTTCAGTTTTCTAAATTTATTGAGGTCTGTTTTGTGGCCTATCATATGGACTATCTTGAAGAATTTTCTATGTGCTTATGAATAGAATGTATATTCTGCAGTTGTTGAGTAGAATGTTCTGTAAATGTCTGTTAAATCCATTTGTTCTGGGGTATAGTTTAAGTCCATTGTTTGTTAACTTTCTGTCTAGATGGCCTGTCTAGTGCTGTCAGTGGAGTATTAAAGTAGGTGGATCTATTTTTAATTTTTTGAGGAACCTCCACACTGTTTTCCACAGTGGCTGTATTAGTTTACAATCCCACCAGCAGTGTGTGTTTTCCTTTCTTCACATCCTTGACAACACTTGGGTTTTTTGTTTGTTTGTTTGTTTGTTTTGGTCTTGTTGATAATACGCATTCTAGCTGGAGTGAGGCTTATCCATTCTAACTCACTGTGGTTTTCATTTGCACTTCTCTGATAAATAATTTTGAGCATTTTTTTATATATCTATTGGCCATTTATATGTCTTCTTCTGAAAAATATCTATTAAAGTTTTTTGCCCATTTTTAATCTGGTTATTTGGTTTCTGCTTGTTGTTTTGTTTGTGTTTGTGTTTGTTTTTCGGCATTTTTTGTGGGGCTTTTGTTGTTGTCGTTGTTTTGCTTTTGACTTAAGTTCATTATATATCCTGGATATTAACCACTTTTCAGATGTATAATTTATAATTTGCAAATTTTTCTCCCATTCCATAGATGGTCTTTTCATTCTGTTAATAGTTTTCTTTGCTGTGCAAAAACGTTTTAGTTTAATGTAATCTCGTTTGTCTATTTTTGCCTTGTCAACTGTACTTTTAAGGTCTTACTTTAAAAATAATTGCCCAGTTAAATGTTATAAAGTGTTTTCTTGATTTCTTCTAGTAGTATTCTAGTTTTTAGTTTTACATTTAAGTCTTTAATCCATTTTGAGTTCATTTTTTAATATGGTGAGAGGTAAGGATTTAGTCTCACTCTTCTGTGTATGGATATCCAATTATCCCAGCACCATTGATTGAAGAGATCATCTTTTCTCCAACGTGCATACTTGGTGCTTTTGTCATATGTCAACTTATTGTAGATGCATGAATTTATTTCTGGTCTTTCTATTCTGTTCCACTGGAATATGTTTCTGCTGTTATACCAATACCAGGCTGTTCAGATTATTATTGCTTTGCAGTAGATTTTGAAGTCAGATAGTGTGATGCCTCCAGCTTTATTCTTTCTGTTTGGGATTTCTTTAGCTATCAGGGGTCTTTTGTGGTTCCATATGAATTTTAGGATTGTGTATTCTATTTCTGTGAAGAATGTCATTTTTATTTTGACAGGGATTACATTGAATCTGTAGATCACTTTGGGTAATGTGGGAATTTTGACAATACTAATTTTTTCAATCCATGAAAATTGGATGTCTTTCCATTTATTTTTATTCTCTTCAGTTTCTTTCATCAATATTTTATAGTTCTCAGTATAGAGATCTTTCATCTACTTAGTTCAATTTAATCCTAGGTATCTTAATTTTTGTAGCTAATGTAAGTGGAATTATTTTCTTGATTTATCCTTCAGATAGCTCACTGTTAGCATATAGAAATGATACTGATTTTTGTACATTGATTTTGCAGTGTGCACGCTACTGAATTTGTTTATTAGTCCTGACAGTTTTTTTTTTTTTTTTTTTTTGGTGGGATCTTTAGGGCTTTCTATATTGAACTGCAATTAATTTTTAGGTTAATTTGGAAGAATTTATGCATTTACCTATTCTGTCATCCAATTTGTGAATGTAATATATCCCTTTATTTAGTCTTTAATGTCTGTGAATTAATTTTTATAACTTTATTCACCCAGATCTTTCACATCTTTTGTTAGATCTTGTCCTAGTTACTTCAGATTTTAAAGGTATTGTCTAATTTCTTTTTTATTTTAATTGATTTTTATTTTATATCTAGCAATCTTGCTACATTTTTACTAGAATATGGTGATGTATTGGAAACAAGGCTCTTTCTCAATGCTGATTTTAAACATTTAGATTGTTACCTTCATTGTGAGGTTGCCAAATGTCCATGGAATATTATACAAAATGTACTTCCATTGCTCAGGTAGGAAGCTCTGTTCAGGTATATAAAGTGCTGCCTACTCTACTTAACAGTAAGTTAATTAGGAATTAATATGGAGACTGCTGGCCTTCATGTAATCCATTATTTTCCAAATTTAGTTGACATCAGAATCACCTCTGGGGCTTGTTAAAGGATGATTGCTGTGCCCCACCTTCAGAATTTCTGATTCTGTAAATCTGCAGTGGGAATTTGCATTAGTAACAAGTCCCAGGTGAAACCAATGCTCCTCTTCTGGGGACCACTCTTTGAGAAGCACTGGTGTAAATAGTCAACGGAACAAGGATCCCCAGCAAAGTTTAATCGATGGGAGCATTCACAGCCAGAGTAGGTTGGAGTGGTTTGTATTACCTACTACTCAGGGCTTGGTTTTAATCCTGACATCTTAGAGCTAGTTTCTGCTACAGGTATGAGTGTTCAGTAAGCAGGGAAGGAAAATACACTCTGCTACTGTGTTTCCTGAAAGTGGGGAAGGTTTGGCTGAATCACGTCATGATTGGCTTGACCAAAGGATGTCCAAAGAGGAAAACATCCAGGGCACACAGGTGAGCAGGAAACCAATCACAGGCTCAGCTAATAATCTTAGGACATTCAAGTGGATCCAGAGAACCATCAGAGGTGACAAATGCTGACCCTCCAACCCAACAATTTGAGTCCAGCAAGGTACTAAAAGGTAAGAAAATAGGATTGGCTTGACACTGGAGTTTTCTCACCTGGGGCTACTGCTAGCAGGCTGTCCCCACACCTGTCCCCTTGCTCCCCCACCCCAAAAAAGTTCTACATCGGTTCTAACTGGACATGCCAGAAAAGGCCTCATGAAGAATGTCAAGCTCCAGATAGGTTCTAAAGGGTCAGGAGGAGGCCAGGCATTGTGGCACACACCTGTAGTCCCAGATACTTGGGAGGCTGAGGCAGGAGGACCACTTGAGCTCAGGAGATGGAGGTTGCAGTGAGCCAAGACTGCACCACTGCACTCCAGCCTGGGTGACAGAGTGAGACCCTGTATCACAAAAAAAAAAAAAAAAAAAAAAAAAAGTAGGAGGAGATCCTCGGGCAGAGAATGCTGGCAGAAGTAGGACAGAACAGGCAGTGGGATGACACTGGTCAATGTACTGCTGTTGGCTAATTCACGTTCAGAAAGACCAAGAGTAACTTTGGCCAGAAATGACTATTTGATTGGGGAACTTTCTAGGAGATAAGGTGAGAGGATTGGTTGGACTAGTATTTGGATGGTCTTAAATGTTGTAAGACTAAGGAGTTTTGAAATTATCCTGTGGGCAATTTGGCAATGCCAACAGTTTGAGAATGAGTGAAACAAAAGGGAAACATTTGAAGACTATTCTGACAGACTCCTATATGCTATTGAAAGGAAAATCCTGTTAGGATGCTATTGAAATAACCTGAGGATGACAGATAATAAAGACCTGAACTCAATTACATTTACTTCATTGATGAAACAGATATTGGCAATAGACTAGGTACTTGCTGAGAAGTACTACAAGTGGATAGAACCATAGGAAGAAAAACAAGACGCTATGTACTGGACACTGGGCAACATGCAAAAGAAATGCAAATAAGAATTTTTGTTCTCAGGAGTAACAGTTTTGTGGATACTACATCTTTTTTTGGCAGGATTGACATTAACCAAGGCATTTTCATTGTTCTCCTCTTAAGAGCCCTTTAGTAGACTTTTGCTTCTTTCATATCTATCTTCCCCTAACAGCTCCCTGGAATTTCTGATGGTGGTAATGCTGAATAGATTCTTCCTATAAATATTCAAGTCTTACTTGCTGGAAGTTTCCTAGGATATTTTTTTCTTTTTTTGCTGAGATGACTAACAAAATCACATGTGAAACAGAGAATAGAAGAGCTGTAAGTCAATGAATAGAAGAATTATAAGTCAATGAACAGAAGAGCTGTAAGTCAAAGCTCCCTTAAAATGATGCACAGGATGTCTATTTGTAAGTGGCATTGAGGCTCTCAGGTACCTTAGGAGAATTAGATCCAGCAACTTTGTTTCAGTGGGTAAGTTATAGCTGTGTTGATACAAGAAACACCAACTGCCAGATGGGAGCAAGCATCTGAGCTTCAGCTAACAATCTGTGGGCCAAACAATGAACTGATACCCACCATTCTGGGTTCTTAGCAAGGTCTCCCATTGCATACTGACTCTTACTGCTGGACTTGAGCAAATCAGATGTTAGACCGCAGCACAGACCAAAAGGCAGGCATATGGGTGGCATAGCACTGAGTTAACAGACATGAACTCCAGAACATTTTAATAAACTGAGTTACCCAAAGGCTTGGGCAGGGGGAATAAGACATTTAACAAGAGATTAAATAGATTCTTCTTACCTTCTGGTTTCCTGGAAAAGCCAAACCCAATCAAATTCCAGTGGCAAGAACAGGGCCACATGGATAATTTGGGGAGCATGGGAGGGGGAGGAATGCTTTTATATTAAAGGCAGTGTTTGTCTCTAGCATTCTATTACCTACAAACCAACGTGGTTTCAATTTAAGCTCCTGTTAATCTTGACTATTTCTTTCAAGTGTTTCTTATTTAAAATAGACATTCCACCCTGAACATTTTAATAACATTAACTGTCAAAGCCAGCTGTGATCTGTTTTCCTTTCAGTCCTCTACCAGATGTATATATTTGTGATTATTGATGCCCTATGTTTTTCTCCCTTTCCCTTATTAAATATATCATTAGTAAAATATAAATCCAAAAGAAATTGCTTTTGGCTGATAATCTACTATGAAGGAGCGAGGAAACAATAGCCAGAGAAACTCACAGATCATGGCAAGTCAGCCATTCTCCCAAGAGGATTACATTGTTGCACTGGTACTTTAATGAGGAGTTACTACTTTATGATTTCTTCCATTGTCAGAGCAGATGTTTTTGCTACACAGGCCACAAAAGACAGGACAAGAAAGTGAATGTCAAGTTCATGTCTCAAAATAAACCATATGTTTAAATATAGGTTTAAAGGGTATTAAAGCACACGAACTTCAAAGTATTCCCAGAGAATGGCCAATAACTAGGTGGGCCGTGTTGGAATGAACCCAGAATAAACCATATTCAGTGAGATGAGCATGCCTCCCTAAAGAAATCCTAAGAGCATCTTAATATAAGAGAAAATCAGATATTTTCCTTTCAGTATCCTAGCAGTCATGACTGCTTGCAAAATTCATCTTTGTGATGGATACTTAGTGTCATTGAAACCAATGAAGGCAAGTCTGAAAACAGCTAGTAGTCGAGAGACTTCAGCCTCTTCAATTATAAGCACTAGAGAACTGCTTGATCAAAGAAGAACTGTTCCTTTTAAGAACTCTGACTCTAATATTAGCATCCTACAGGCACACTGATCCACCTTTCTGAACTCACCATCCACACACTCCTCTACACAAGCTTTGTCCCTGGAGGGTCATCTACATACCATCATCTGATGTTACCCTGCTATTTCTGCCTCATCAACCTGAACTTTTTAACTCTCAGACGCATGCACCTCTTCCCTCTAACCCAACTGTAGTTAACCTTCGAGACCTATCTGGCTCACATTCCACCACTTCTGTGATGAGTTAAAAGACCACCCATTTCTAGGCTTGCAGGTCACATGTTGTCTGAACTCTCCATACAACATATCAAGCATATACTTGGAATATTGTCTAATTTTTTTCTTACACTTATTTTGAAAAATTGTGACTTCCATATTAGTTTCAAATGGAAATACTGCAGTGAAATATATCACAAAGACACTATGTATAATGCTTATAAAGCAGCATGGTTTCCAAATTAGTAGATGACATACCAAGTGATTGGCAATGTAATGTTAGTCTTGGCTCTTCCGTAGCCAAGACTAGAGACAACTAGTCTGATCCATGTACTAGCTTATGATAACGAGTACTGATAACTCATACTGATCCGTGACACAATTATTACTGTCCAACTAATATTAGTATAAAATAGATTGGTTAGAAGGAAAAAAGTCATCAATAAGGTAGAATATTGGGTCAAATCTAAGAAGATAAAATTTCATATTAACAATGTTAGTCCGAAACTGGTCCCAAAAAACAAGTTTATGACACACATGTTAACAGTAGCATAGGTGACAAAGACTGAAAGATCGTAGACTTCTATAAACTCATAATGAGTCAGTCAATTTTGTGGCTGCCAAAGTCTTTGCATCTTGGGCTGCACTGAAAGTAATATGTCCAAAACAGAGATGGTTGTCACATCCACTTGAGCCCTGTCCCATTCCGTGTTGCTCATACATGGAGTATGAAGTTTAGTTCTTTTAAAAGAAACATTCCAGGCACTGTGACTCATGCCTGTAATCCCAGTACTTTGGGAGGCCGAAGCAGGAGGATCACTTGAGCTCAGGAGTTCAAGATCAGCCTGGTCAACATAGGGATTCCCCGAGCTCTGCAAAAAATAAAACAATTAGCTAGGCATGGTGGTATGTGCCTGTAGTCCCAGCTATTCAGGAGTCTGAAGTGAGAGGATCACTTGAGCCTGGGAGATACAGGCAGCAGTGAGCCATGATTGCACCCCTGCATTCTTCCAGCCTGGGCAACGGAGTAAGACCCTGTCTCAAGATTTAAAGAAACAGAAGCATATCCATCATACAGTCACCATAAGAGTAATGAAGAACATGAGGAACCTCGTGATTTCAGTCAAATGCAAAGAGGTCTTGGAACAAAGCTATCTTCAAATACTTACAGGGTTGTCATAGGAGTGAGAGAGATTAGACTTGTTTCAACTGGCTACAAAGGAAATAACTATAATAATTATGGAAGACATGACAAGACAGATCTAGGTTCAAAATAAAAACTTCTTTAGCTATTAAATCATCCCCAGACTGTCTAAACTATTTGAAGTTCCTTATTGCTGCAGGTAGTCAAGACACAGGCATCTAACCACCTGATGGGAATATCATAGATAGGAAGTGAACAGATAGAAGAAATCATCCAACCTTGAAATTCTCTTTTACAAGTAATGGTGGAAGAAAACCGTGTACGAAATGAAGTTCATTTCTTCTGATTTAAGTTTTCATGGAAGCCAAGTTTTTGGGTTTCCACATCCATCAAATAATACACATTACACCTAGAATGAGCCTTATTTCAGAATTGAGTAGATTTCTAATAACTCCTCCCTTTACCCTGAGAATGATAAGCATGAAAACATTGTTACCACTAACTTTCAACAATTTTCTCCCAAACAACATGGGATATTCCATGTGTCTTAATGAGACAGACTCATGTCTTTCAGAAGTTTCTTCACAATTCCTGATAAGAAAATTATACCTAGTCCCAGGAAACAACAGATACTGGTGAGAATGTGGAGAAATAGGAATACTTTTACACTCTTGGTGGGAGTGTACATTAGTTCAACCATTGTGGAAGACAGTGTGGCAATTACTCAAGGATCTAGAACCAGAAATACCATTTGACCCAGCAAACCCATTACTGGGGGATATACCCAAAGGATTATAAATGATTCTACTGTAAAGACACATGCACACATATGTTTATTGCAGCACTATTCACAATAGCCAAGGCTTGGAACCAACTCAAATGCTCATCAATGATAGACTGGCTAAAAAAAATATGACACGTATACACCATGGAATACTATGTAGCCATAAAAAAAAGAATGAGTTCATGTGCTTTGCAGGGACATGGATGAAAATGGAAGCCATCATTCTCAGCAAACTAACATAGAAAGAGAAACCAAACACCACATGTTCTCACTCATAAGTGGGAGTTGAACAATGAGAACACATGGTCACAGGGAGGGGAACATTACACTCTGGAGCCTGTTGGAGGGTGGGGGGAAAGGGGAGGGAGAGCATTAGGACAAATACCTAATGCACGTGGGGCTTAAAACCTAGATGATGGGTTGATGGGTGCAGCAAACCACCATGGCACATGTATACCTATGTAACAAGCCTGCACATTCTGCACATGTATCCCAGAACTTAAAGTTAAAAGAAAATTTAAATATTGCCTGAACAAAAAGACAATTATACCTAATCCCCCACTCAGAACTAACCAGTGACTCAAACTCTGCCTAATATTTGTAGTAAACATTATTACCAAACTTAAGAATTGAGGTAGTCCATCTTTATTAAGGTTATGAGTCCCTATAAGCTGCATGTTAACACTAGAAGGAAAGTACTATTGTTACCATTTTACACAGCAGAGAAGTTGAAACACAGCAGTCATACAACTAATAAATGGTGGAGTGGGGATCTGAACCTACACATTGGCTGAGAGACTGGTGCAATTAACCACTAGCAGTTGACATTGTCAAATCTTTCCTGGATGACAATTCCAGAGTAAGACTGAATTTTAATGTAAGAGAGTCCTTCTATGATTGGAATGTCCTCTCCAAAATTCACACTGAAACTTAATTGCCACATAACAGCACTGAGAGGTGAGACCCTTAAGAGGTGATCAGGTGATGAAGGCTCTGCCCTCATGAGTTAATTAATGCCATGGTCAAAGGAGTCAGTTAATCCTCACAGGAGTTTGCCCCCTTTACCTCTTTCCCTTGTCATCTCTCTCACCATCTCTCATCACGTCACACCCTCTGCCATGTTCTGACATAGCAAGAAGGTCCTCACCCAGTGGGACCCCCTCAATCTTAGACTTCCCGGCCTCCAGAACCATGAGCCAAATAAACTTCTTTACTTTATAAATTACCCAGCATGTGGTATTGTTATAGCAGCAGAAAACAGACTAAGATAATTTATTACAACAGAGTATAATCTAAATGCTTGTATATACAGTTGACTATTATTTTCCCTTTGTCGTGAAAGATGTTCTTAATCTCTTCTATATATGACATTTTCCACAAATACCTGTAGTTAGAGGAAATTTTATTGAGATGTAAAGGTTGTAATATTAGTGATACCCTGAATTTTTAAAACTCCCTAGGGAGAATAAAGGGTTATAAAGACTGTATGATTTTACAATAATGAACATACTAGGAAAAAAGAAAAGTAAAGACCATTAGTTGGGTCACCAGTGACATTACTAAAAATTTGTATGCTTGGAAACATACCAATGAATTGGCAAACTTACAGATCTTGGGCTAGGCACAAAAGGAAGCATTTCTGGGCATCGATAAAAATAGAAAGTGATCCTAGAAAATAAACCAAAGAAAACATTTATCTAATATATACATAATGAATTAGAATATGTTGCCTTTTGATTGTACATATAACCCACGGACTCCTGCTCAATTCCCTTATTCTCATGTTCTACTCAATTCATCACTAGTTGGACCACTGATATCCACCCAATAAGCATCAGTTCTCAGATGACATTAAAGATAGGAGGTAGCAAGTAAATTCAGTATCTTCACCCAGTGGAGCTCAGAATCGGGTCATCCACCCTGCAGGATAATTCGGAATTATCCCCGTGATATATCCTTTAATTCTCTCCCCATAGCTGGACATCCAGAGCAATATTCTGATAATAAGAATATTATCAGAATATTATCATGTCCTGCTTTCCAGAATCTACTGAAAAAGATTCATCTCCTATTCTGAGCTCCTGTTCCAACAACTCACACAGCCATTTTGTATTTGACCTCACTGGTCTCTTACCAAGGCTCCTGAGCATTGCTCCAAGTTGATACTTTTACTTCTGTGGTCTTGCCTTCTTCAGGGATACCTCCTATGTTATAGACCTGTTGGACTCCACTTGCCCTTTAGAAGCCAATGCTGTGTACCAACAGCATACCCCAGACACCACGGGTAGTAGACACTGTTGGTGGCCCACCCAGATCCCCTTTACCCCAGCTATGTGAGTGGTGTATGCTATAAGTAGCAGATGGTCCCATTTTAGAGAATTGCCCTTGGCCAGGAGAAAAACCTCTAGAGGATGCCTGGGAGGCTATGATCCCCACTCCTGGGGATATCCTGCAGCCAATAATTGACTCATATAAGGTAACAAATGCTCAGGCCTTTACCCCAAAGCAGGAAAACTGTGAGATGTCATTAATGTTCTGGAGTTTTCCGTTGGCTCAAACTAGACATTAGCTGAACCCACATCTTTGCTTGGCTACCTCTCCTGCTTTCTATACTTTTTTTTACAGATTTCTCCTGAGAGCTTTTTCCTCATTAAATCACTTACTATAGAATCTCCATCTCAGGTCCTGCAGAACCTGGCCAAAATGCAATGCTTTGACTGTCTGGATACCTTCTTTTCTGCCAAGCTCACTTTTCTGCACCTTTCTCATCTCTGTGGAGGGGTCTAAATGCTCCGTTTTCATCCACTCTGCCTAACTCAGCCACATAGACATTATAGTCATGGCAATGACATTTAATTACATTGCAAAGACATCAGCCACATAGACATCACAGCCCATGTCTCTTGGACAAATAACAATGGAAAACAACTACAAACATTTTCTCTCTCTCTGGAGAATACTGAGCATTCTTGAACATACTTTACCAAATAGTTTATCATAGATAGGTGCAATACCAATTAAAATTAACCTTTAACTTCAAAGATAGAGAAACTACGTATCATAAAGACAGTAGAAAATCTTATCAGCAGAAGGTAACACAATAATTCAGGACCACCCAGGAGCTGGTTTGATCTTTCTGGTCCACTTCTCCTCTTTTTTCTCTAATCTCTGAGATTTCCAGTAGCTCTTTGAGAATAGTAGTCTGAATACACCTAAAACAAAATTTGTTGTGGGATTTTTTTTTTTAACTTGTTAGGAAAATGATGGCTCAGAATGTGAGCCTATAGCCATGGTCACTGACTTTGTGTAACTTCTCTTTTTCTTGATGAACAAAACCATGCAAACACATTTTGGCCAGCTTTATTATTGAAAGCTAAATTGCTGGAATTTCTGCATCTAACGGTTTTAATGGTTCCCACATAAAAGGCATTTCCCTCAGCACAAGTCTCTGTTTGTTGCAATGAAAGTAACATAGCAAAGTGTTCTTTTACCAAGGGAAAATAATTAGGGTTACCTGATTGAGGAGTGGAGGGTGGTTATCCTTAGTGTTCACATGACCAATTAATGAGCACCATGTTGGTTATTTCAGCAGAGAGGATGATGCTGAACTTTGCCCTATAGGTAGAGAGGGAATTGAAGAGAATGTTACTGCAAACATACTGTCAAGGTTAAGTGAAGAATCTCAAATGCCTATTCACACAAGGTAATGTGGCATGCGATTTTTAGGGAGGAAGAGGGAGATAGTAATAAAGCTTGGCAGGAATTATAAAATGGTTAATATTTTTGCCAAACTATCATCAAAACAATAAAAACCACCAAAGTTCAAGGTTCTAATCCCAACTTCGCAAATATAGCTAGGGTAGCAAGTCACAGTGAATTAGGATTGAAGTTTGAAAAAAAAAAAGCAGGAGATTGTGAGTTAAGTCTATGGCATTCATATTTTTATCATTATTATTTCTTAAAACATATGAAGCTAAAGAAGAGATCAGTTGGTTGTGTCTTTGCAAGAGGAGATATAGTTCTAATTCAGGTAACCTAAAATAACATATTATTAGCTAACAGCTGTTGATCACTTACCGTGTGTTAGACACAGCACTAAATACTTTCTACGGATTATCTTGTTAATCCTCACAACATCCCTACAGGGCAGAGACTATCATGGTACAGTGTAGTGTAGTGGGTTCTTAAACACGAGCATACAACAGAATCATCTAAAGTACCTCTTAAAAACAGATTTTTGGGCTGTACTCCCAGAGTTTCTGAAGGAGGTCTGGTGCGCAGCCTACAGGTTTGCATTTTAAAGATCCTGCCTGTGCTGAAGCTGCATGTTATATGCATAATAATAGCATCTATTTTGTAGGGGGCTGGGAATGCCCTTATGAACTAGATCATGAAATTCTTGGCCTATAGCAGGTACTAAGAAAATGTTTACCAAATTGTTTTACAGATGAGAAAAACTCAAGCACCTAAAGATGAAGTTAACCATTTCACAAGTAGCAACAGCAGGGTCTGCACCTGCACCCGAGCCTATCTCCAAGATGGTTTTTATTCCAGTAAACTATCTCTCAAATAATATTTTGAAAAAAATATCTGATATACTAGTAGCAAGAAACAAGAAAGCAGTGATTTTTTTTGTTTGTTTTTTTTTTTGAGACAGAGTCTCGCTCTGTCACCCAGGCTGGAGTGCAGTGGCGGGATCCCAGCTCACTGCAAGCTCCGTCTGGGTTTACGCCATTCTCCTGCCTCAGCCTCCCGAGTAGCTGGGACTACAGGCGCCTGCCACCTCACCCGGCTAGTTTTTTGTATTTTTTTAGTAGAGACGGGGTTTCACCGCGTTAGCCAGGATGGTCTGGATCTCCTCACCTTGTGATCTGCCCGTCTCGGCCTCCCAAAGTGCTAGGATTACAGGCTTGAGCCACCGTGCCCGGCCAGCAGTGGTTCTTTACCTTTGGTTCACATCGGAATCAATGTGATTGATATTGATTCCAACGTGAGCCAAAGTTAAAGGAAATTAGGAAATAATTTTTAAAGCTACTGATGACTGAATCTCATTCCCAGAGATGTTGATATAACTGACCTGGAATGTGACCTGGGCACTGGGTTCTTAAACCTCCCTGGATGATTCCAATGCAACCAAAGTTGTAAATCAGTTACATTCTAGAGCAGCAGTCCCCAACTTTTTGGCACCAGGGACCGGTTTTGTGGAAGACAATTTTTTCACAGATGGGGGTGGAGGGTGATGGTTTCAGGATGAAACTGTTCCACCTCAGATCATCAGGCATTAGTTAGAGTCTCATATGGGGTGTGCAACCTAGATCCCTCCCGTGTGCATTTCACAATAGGATTCAGGCTCCTATGAGAATCTAATGCCCCTGATCTGAAAGGAGGTGGAGCTCAGGCAGTGACACTTACTCACCTGTAGCTCATATCCTGCTGTGCAGCCCAGTTCCTAACAGGCCACGGACTGGTATCAGTCCACAGCCCAGGGACTTGGGAACCCCTGTTCTAGAGACGTAGACTTGCTATTCACTTCCCAAAAGGAGATTTCAAGTGGTGGAAACAGAATTCACTGACTTGAAGCTATTTCAATCTGATATTAAAGCACTAGTAAATATCAATTCCATTGTGGATTATTTTAATGAGAGAAATGTTCCTATAAATATATACAGTTAATCCTCACTTAATGTTATCAAGAGGTTCCTGAAAACTGTTACATTAGGCAAAACGACATACAGCAGGTCTTCAAAAGACATCATTTAATTCAATGTTGTTTTGTTATATAACATTGGTGAGGAAAAAATTGGTTTCATTATAGAGCATTTTGCTTAAAGTTGCAGTTTCAGGAACCTATTGATGATATTAAGTGAAGACTTACTGTATGCACATGAATACAACAAAATAAAATTATTCTATGCCGTCAAAGGCATCCTAGTATATATTTGTACTAATATTATTATTCCAAGTTTCTAGTTCCAGGATATTACTATAAACCTCTCTGTAACGGTTTATGTTATACTTTCACCATAATTTATGTCCTTCAACATTTGTAAAGTTTTGATATTCCTAACAGTGTCTTCTCGTGGGGCATTTAGTCTATTTTTGCCATTAATGTCTAATTTTTTACTACTGTATTACCATAGGCAAAATTACAGCAATAAGGCTTATTGAATAGTTCATAATTTCTTGATATAGATTTGTAAATTTTTTTAAATTCAGTTTCCTTAAACTGAAAGAAAAATTGCCTCTTGAAATAACTTAAACCAATGCTCTTCCCATGGTTCTTATATTCCAGAACACTTGGAATTAAGATTTAAGTTAGTTTGTAAACATGGACTGTATAGTCCAGTCAACCTACTATCAAAGTGTACGTATTTATTTTTTTAAAAGATACTTATGCGAAGCCAGAGTAATTCATGTTACCATTCCTATAGGCTGTGCATCTAAAAATTTCTTTTAAAAAGACATTCAATTTTTTTGCTTCAGTATAGAAGACTAAAAATACATTTCAACCTCCCCCCTTATCTTAAGAGATGACAGGATAAACTACATAGAAATGCATGCTCACAGGTACACATACACACACACACAGAGTTGTGCTAAAAACAAGAAATATATAAATTAAAAATTAAAATATATTTTTAATTTGGATAATTCAACTATTGGTTAAGAGAGAGAAAAAAATCTGTACATGTTGATTTGGAATAAAATCCAAAAGATGGAAAGTATAAAAGGCAAATTGATGGAAAAATATAATAGAAAAATATGATGTTTTCATTTTAAAAAAACACTGTGTGTAGGTATTTATTTTAAAAGGGGGGCAAATTTTTGAAATACTCCAAGGGGCATATACCAAACTATTAGTACGGTTATCTGGGTTTGTGCAAGAATGATGATGGAAGGGGACCAAAAATAGTATTTTTAATTTATGTACTTATGACTCATTTGAATTTGCCAAAACAGGTATATATTGTACAATATTTAAAACAATAATAAAGATGATTTAGAAAAAAACACAATTGAAGTCATAAAGAGTTATTTCCATGAAAATTTGGGAAACATACTATGGTAGAAAGAAGTATCAATGAAACTGGAAGGAAAATACTTGAACTCTAGGATGCATAATACCTGTAATAACAACTTGCATAGTCTTGACTTAAACTCTTCAGTATGTAGGGATCACCAAGCCATGCTAGTATGTTAGAACTCCAGTCAAATTTCCTTTCATTGTTTAGGTAGTCAAGTTTCACATCATGAGGCTATAAACAGTTGAAATGTGTTTTGCACCATGTATGTCAACTGTATGTTTGATCTCATCTACACAATACCTCACTCCTGCCAGCAGAAGGAACTTATAAAAGGCACAACCAAGAAATATTTGCTTTCCTGGCTTTGACACTTCAAAATCAACAAAATATTCTATCAAAAAATAGTCAATATACCACCAAATTATTATAACGTAAACACTTGTGTTCAATTCTAAAATAAGTAACAAGCAAACCAGAAGGAAGGAAGGGAGGAAGAGAGAGGGAAAAAAAGGAAAGGAAAGCAAACTCAACATTCAACTTATTGATATCCTGTATGATACTTTTAATTTGAGCCAGTTTTTGACATGATCAAAACTTCTTCTTAGATTTCCTATTCTGGAATCATTGCTAGGAAAAGACAATTGCTTAGTTATAATAAATTATGTCGTTTGAGATGCTTGTTCCTAGACACCCCCAACAGCAATATAACACAGCTTTGGTGTACTTGCCAGGTTGGGAGTGGTGCAGCTGAAATACTGTATGGCATATGCAATTTCTGATCTCTGCACTTACTTGTCAAAGCAAAAAAATGAAACAAAATCTTTGAAATGACACTGTGAAGCCCATTTTTCAATCAAGGACTATCTCCAAATGGAAACAAGCTGGCTATACCATTTAACTACAATTTCATTTCTGATTTATATCTAGCCTGTCTGAAAGTTTGGAATATTATATGGCACAAGACTGGAATGAAGTAAGAGGGAGCTGTATAGTTCAATAAACAATAGTAAGTGCCTAATCCTCAAAGAAAATAGCTTCTTTAAAAATCACTGGCTTTTCTGTTAGACTCATCTTAAGTACTCCCGGAGGTAACTCTAGCTAAATACATCTCAAGGCCCTCCCTAATTATATAAGTTCACCCCTGTGTCCAAGGAACCATATTGTCACAATGGAGAACTTTCAAAAAAAACACAACTTTCCATTAAAGATCTAAAAACAATTCCCAATAACTAACTTCAGGGGTAGAAACAAGAGACTGCACTTGATGTCTCTCCTATGGTGGGAGATGTCAATATGCATACTGTTGCTTTGTTAAATTTATGAATTATAACATGACTTAATCTCCTTGGGGTAAGCCATTGCTCCCTTGAGATTCTCAATGAGGCTACTCCTCAGGGAACAGAGCCTATTAAGACCTGCAGACCTAGCTGGCCAGACATTTGTAAACCTAGCTGGTTTGCATTTCCAACTAGATCCATGGGCCCAAGCATCACCTTATATACTTCACGGTCCTTTGATTTTATCTGATTAGGAGAGGTGACACATGGTTTAAAGAGAAAAAGAACTCTGGATATTCAAAGCCAAGATCTAGGATATGCTCACTGAGAGATGCTCATCTTATTTGCATGAATTTTAGGTAAAGTCAGAAAAATGGGAAAACGTAATGGAAAGAATACAAATCTTGAGTTTAGATAGAAATGATTGAAATGCCAGTCCTATCTAATTTTCCGTCTATCAAAAAGGGATAATAATAACTTGGATGGATGCTGAGGGGGGTTAGCAGTATATATAATGCTTGACATAAAGAAGGTCTTTAATAAATGACAGCTATCATTGTTACTACAATTATTAAAGTGTGAAATTCAACTATTTTCTCTGCATCTAATTTTTGTTTTAAGAAAACCATACGCCGGGCACGGTGGCTCACGCCTGTAATCCCAGCACTTTGGGAGGCCAAGGCAGGCGGATCACGAGGTCAGGAGATCGAGACCATCCTGGCCAACACAGTGAAACCCCATTTCTACTAAAAAAAAAAAAATACAAAAAATTAGCCAGGAGTGGTGGTAGGCACCTGTAGTCCCAGCTACTTGGGAGGCTGAGGCAGGAGAATCACTTGAACCCAGGAGGTGCAGGTTGCAGTGAACTGAGATCGCGCCCCTGCACTCCAACCTGGGTGACAGAGCAAGACTCTGTCTCGAAAATAAAAAGAAAAACATAAGCTCCTCCCTCTAATATAATTATGCCAAATTAGCTGCCAGTTACCTGGATTCAAAACTCAGTCATAAGACATATTCTAGGTAGAAACGCATATGAATTGCTACTTTAATAGAGTTCAAAAATATGTCTTTTATGATGTAGATTCCTTAGGACTCACTATCTCTGTTCTACCACACACCACCACCGTTCTTTATTGCCGCCACTATGAAATAAATTTCCTATGGGGTGTCTTGACATGAACTGTTCGGCCTTGTCTTGGCACCAATATATTATGTGACTATTAAGTCATGTCTTCTTTTTCTCTTGAGAACAGGACAATTAAAATAGTGCTACTTTCCTTTATCCCAATTATGAACTCAGACTGGCAGTGCTTTTTAGATGTTCTGGGTTGAATTGTGTCCCTCAAGAAGATATTGAAATCCAAACTGCCAGTAACTATGAATGTGACCTTATTTGGAAAGGTACCTTTGCAGATAATCAAGTTAAGATGAGGTCATTAGGGTGGGCTCTAATCTAATATGGTTGATGTCCCTATGACAAGGGGAAATTTAGACACAAAGAAAGACATGCACCCAAAGAGAACGCCATGTGAAGATGGTGGCAGAGGCCCTTGGCATCTACAAGCAAAGGAATGCCAAAGATTGCCAGCAAACAACCAGAAGCCATGAAAGGGGCATGGAATAAGTTTTCCCTTGCAGCTCTCAGATGGCACCAACCTTGCCAGCACCTTCATCTTGGACTTCTAGCCTCCACAACTGTGAGACAATAAATAGTTGCTCAATCCACTCAATTTGTGGTACTTTGTTACAGCAGCACTAACAAACTAATACAGACGTTGATTTTGTATAAGGTTTTTTAGTATGTTCATGCTAAGCTTTCTTACATTATTCTTAAAATTGGAGATATATATTAGAGTACTTGCATATCCATGACAATATGTCTACAGGCCACAAGGATCTATAGCTTCCAGTTTGAGAAACACTATAAAACAGAACTTGATAATATTAATACCACATGTTACATGTGTCCCTCCCCTTCTCCTGGAAATGTAGTCCAAAGGCAAAAAGACTCACATTAGAAGCTCTTTGGCATTATGCCAGATTCATGCACCAAATATTCTAAAGGGCAGAGTTCGAAGAAAAAATCCTAATAATCTGCTTTTTTAAAGCAGTCACATCCATTACATTGCAGCCCTTCCCCACAGTCCAGCAGGACCACACACTGGTTACCATTTACCAATACAGCAATGAGTTACTGTAGCATTGGAGGCTGACACAGGTTTTACAGTCTTAAAGGAAAAATTTCCAAAAGCCAGGAAAAGATTTGAGAAGAAAATCTGATCTCCATCAGTTTGTTTCCTGCATTTAGCAGAAACCTGCTTATTTGTTTAGCTCTGGCCAGGAGATATTGCTTCCCTTGATTTTTTTTTTTTTTTTAATATTCCAAATGCTTTGGTCTGAAGCCTTCAGGCTCTACTGCATTCTGTTTAGCCTATATTTAGAACAAAGCAAACACATGTGATTCTTTAGAACTAAGCACTTCTTCCAGTGGGCCCTGGAAAATTGCTAACCCCAAAATAAAACAATACCGCTTTCTTTAAATACTTCTGCTTACACTTACAGTGAGGAGATATTGACAGCACGTGTCAGTTTGAGTGACTGAAAATAAACAGGAGTGAAGAAAACATGGACTTTTGCTATTAAAGCCAGATTTATTTAGAGGAAATATGTGACAAGTATCGTTATTTTCTCTAATAGCAATCTCAGGATATCTCACCCATGAAGAAAAGTTATGATGTCATTTGCATGACTTCTAAAGCTTTATTAACAAGCAGCTCTCCCAGATCTGATCCTACTGACCATTGATTCTAAATCAAGGCCAATGGGGAAAGGCAAAGAAGACAGCCTGGTCTACTGAGAGAGACAAGCTACAGTAAGACAAAAATAAACCACAAGCTAAAGTGA
The DNA here is from genome assembly GCF_000951045.1 of Mandrillus leucophaeus. Taxonomy (NCBI): domain Eukaryota; kingdom Metazoa; phylum Chordata; class Mammalia; order Primates; family Cercopithecidae; genus Mandrillus; species Mandrillus leucophaeus. The sequence goes on along the minus strand of NW_012099876.1, from coordinate 237,208 downwards.
CCCCATCTCTGCAAAGGTCTAAATTTACTCTCCACAAGTAGTAGCATCTACAAATGCTGGAGGCGTTCACAATGGGGCACGCTGTGCAAGAGCAGCAGGAAATTCCAGCAAGTGGTCTTCACGTTTTTCTCACAACTCCGGACCTACCACAAGTTCAAGGTTATGAACGTGGGCAGAGAATAAGGAGATACGTGTTCTCGCTCTGATCCCATTGTTGGGAGAGCTTTGAAAACTCACAAGTCTTCTGGGCCTCGTTCTCCCCATCTGTGAAATGATTGGCTTGGACTGGAGACTCTAAGGTTCATTTCAGTGTCACAGTGGGGTAGAATTCAATTATCCAACTCATATTTGCCAATTACATTTGCTTTGACATTGTCAAACCAGCCATTTTTCTATTTCTTCAATACTCCTTTCAAAGTTCAGGTTCAACCCTTATTGTTAGTTAACACTTTCATACATAAAATCACATACCATAATGATTTTCTCAAGACATCACAAAAAAGCTTTCAATTAGCTTTATCAAAATTACAAAAGTTTCTGCACATTTAAATTTTGCTTTAAAAATGGAAAAGAAAACCTAAAAATATAGACATTAATATTAATGATGGTTATCCTCGGCATGACGAATACTGGCAATTTGTATGTTCTTCATTTTACACATCTAGATTTTCTAAAATTGTCACAATTAATGTGTATTTTATGTGTAATCAAGAAAAATAAACAGTACTTTTTAAAGGTCTGTTTTAAACAGTACCATAAATCATACTATCACTCAAATTCTCTCTTCTCAGAGCACTTGGTATTTTATATTTATCTGCACTATTATGACTAATGGTACTATAACGATATTATTTGCAGTTACTTTTTGCATTCATTTATTTTTAAACAACTTTGTTGAGATACATTTTACATATTTTTATAATTTATCAATTTTAAATGCACAATTCAATTTTTGCTAAATTTACCAAATAATGCAACCATCACCAGAAATCAGTTTCAGAACATTTTACCTCCCCAACAGGATGCCTCATGACCATTTACAGTTAATACCTTTTCCCAACGCAGCCTCAAGCAGCCACCACTCTGTTTGCCTTTTCTGAACATTTCATAAATATGAAATCATACAATATGATGATGTTGTCTGGTTGCTTTCATTTCATATAATGCTTTTGAGGTTCATCCTTAACGTAATATACGACAATTGATTCGTTTTCATTTGTTAATAGTATTCCATTGTATAGATTTATGGCATTTTTTCTATCCATTCACCTTCCAGATGTTATTATAATTTTTATTAATATTCATTTTTAACAACACTTTTATTTCTACCATAGTGCTTTCCTTCTCCCTCCCTCAGTTTTCATTATTTATCAACTTTGTCACTCTAGAGTACAATGTCAAGCTATGTTTCTTTTTTCCAGGCTGTTGGAGAACTGAGGCTTCTTGCCAACAGGTAGAACTAACCTGCCAGCCACATAAATGAGCCTTCTGGAAAATAGATCTTCCAACCCTGGTTAATTTCCAGGTAACTCTTGACCATAACTTTATGAGATGCTCCGAGTAGAGTCACCCATGTAAGCAGCTCTCAAATTCCTGACCCACAGAAAGCAGGTGAGATAATAAGTGCTTGTTTCTTTAAGTCACTTAAGTTTGGATAATTAGTTATGCAGCAATAGATAAATACAGACACTAGGAAGTCTTATGTCTTCCAGAAATTAACAGAATCTTTGTTTTGCTTATATCTTCCTCCCTCCCTCCTCATCCACTTTCAGCTTTATAAATTTATTATTTTAATATTTCACTGCCTTTTTAATAGGTTCAGAGAAGGAGATGAGAATACTTCCACAATGTCCATTATCTTGAACCATACAGACCTCAGACTATTTTTGTTTAAATGATGCACACTTTCCTTAATGAAATCTCAACATCAACTGCTGGGAGAACCATTTTATCTACACTATAGTTGTTGGTCACCATCTATCCTTTGTACCTACTGATGACCTACTTTCTTTCTTTTCTTTTTCCTCTTTATTTTACATTTAGAGGGTACATATTTAGGGTTTGTTTTTACCCAAATATATTGCATGAGGCGTAAGTTTGGGGTATGAAGGATCACATCACCCAAGTACTGAGCACAGTAGCCATCAGTTAGTTTTTCAACCAGTGCCTGCTTTCCTCTCTTTCTCCCTCCCTTCTCTAGCAGTCCCCAGTGTCTATTGTTGCCATATTTATGTCTATGAATACCCAATGTTTAGCTCCTACTTATAAGTGACTACATGTGGTATTCAGTTTTCTGTTCCTGCATTAATTCGCTTAGGGTAATGGCTTTCAACTGTGTCCATGTTGCTACAAAGGACAAGGTCTCATTCTTTTTATGGCTGCATAGTATTCCATAATGTATATGTACCATATTTTCTTTATCTAATCCCCTTTTAATAGGCACCTAGATCGAGTCCATATATTCGCTATTATGAATAGTGCTGCAATGAACATGCAAATGCATATGTCTTTTGGTAGAACAATTCGCTTTAACAATCTACTTTCTTGAGGTAATAAGAAAATTTGTTAAAATTCCTGAAGAAGTTGGAAAGGAACAACTGTGTGGACATGAAAATCACCTGGGCAATTTATCTAAAATGCTAATTTTCATACCTACTCATAAAGTTTCTTACATGGGAAAGTTTTGGTGCATTTTTACAGCAATATCGTGGACAATGGAATAGATAGTTCAAAAATAGAACAAACTAACCACAGAACTTTAGTACATGGTGACAATGACATCTTAAATAATTAGGTTAAAGATGAACTTTAAATAAATGGTGCTGGGCCAACAGGTTTACCAATTGAAAATAGATGAGACTAAATCCCTATCTCACACCATAAGAATAAGACTACTATTAAATCAGGGACCTACTATTAAAAAAACAGATTATACAAGTACTAGAAATAAGCATGTATAAATTCTTTTATAACTTGGTGATAACAAAAGTTTTTCTAATTATGACTAAAATACGGATGCAATAAAAAATACCCCAGATGGTTCTGTTGCAGGTTATCCCCAGAGGTGATGCATAAAGATACCATAAATAAATGTAGCTGAGAAGTATATTTGTGTATCGTGTCTATTAGGCTTATGGTAAACATTGAATTGAATTTTTATGATTTGTGTTGTGTACTGTATTTGTAGAAACTTTTTTTTTAGTTCCTAAAAAGACAAGGCAGGCCGGGCGCGGTGGCTCACGCCTGTAATCCCAGCACTTTGGGAGGCCGAGGCGGGCGGATCACGAGGTCAGGAGATCGAGACCATTCTGGCTAACACGGTGAAACCCCGTCTCTACTAAAAATGCAAAAAATTAGCCGGGCGAGGCAGCGGGCGCCTGTAGTCCCAGCTACTCGGGAGGCTGAGGCAGGAGAATGGCGTGAACCCGGGAGGCGGAGCTTGCAGTGAGCCGAGATCGCGCCACTGCACTCCAGCCTGGGCAACTAAGCGAGACACTGTCTCAAAAAAAAAAAAAAAAAAAAAAAAAAAGACAAGGCATCTCCTATTCATTACGTCACTCTTGACCAGACCATTTATTTAAAATCTCCTTACCTTAGCCAGGTGGAACTCAAAACACGGTTTATCCAACATTTGTCTTGGTCAGGTTTTGCTTCTTCTTTCCTTCGAGCATTTCCAACATGTCTGACAAATTGTCTCCTTCTCCCACACCATAAATGGCTTGTTCTATAGTCAAGAGACGCTTCTGAGGTCTTACAGAGATAAAAATTTCTTACCTCCTCTGAGAAAATGTCAGCCTCCAACAAAACAAAACTTGTCACTTGAATTCACCAACCAGGCAAGAAAAAAAATCACTCCTCCAATTCCAGTCAATACTTAGTAGAAGAAGAGAGGATAGCTTTTTACCTAAGTATTATTTTCAAAGCAGCGAATTGTACAGCTTCACACTTAATAATATAATTACAGTTTACAAATATACTTGTAAGACTTGCCAGAATTCACTTGGTGAACCAGCAACATCACCACTTAAGGTTTCCTTAAAGGAAAGGACATGTACTTAGAAGTGACTAGCGTTCCAAAATATTACAATCACCAGGGAATTGAATCCTGTATTTGTAAATGTCCTTTATGTGACAACCAACTGCTGAACTGCTGAATCAACTTGCTACTCTTTAGTAGCTTCAGTTTATTTAGCATGCTTCCACTATGACTCTCTAGGAAAACCTCTTATCTTAGATAAAAGTAAAGACATGTGTCGTTGTCCCATTGGTCATTGTGAAGGAGAAAGCCTCTCAGAAGTAGTAGAAGCTATAAAACAAGCAATTTTTCATGGTGTGAGGTTAAGGCTACAACTTCTTTTTCTTTTTCCTTATGGATAGCTGATTGCCTCAGTGAATAATTCATTCCATTCTCACTGATATCCATTGACAGCTCTGTTATATATAGGACTTTATATGAATTCTTCCCCGTTCTCTTCTTGTTTTTCTCCTTGTTTATCCTTGTACCATACCACTGTGTCTAAATTAAGTAGTTCTACAATAAATCTTGGTATTTTAAAGGGTAAGTCCTCACCCCACCCCACTACCCCCATCCACGCACACTTTACTTATATTCTTTAGGAGTCTCTTGGCTATTCTTAACCCTTTGCTCTTCCATACAAAGTTTAGAAACAGCTTGTAAAGCTCTGCAAAATAGCTTGCTGTGTTTTCATTGGAACAGTACAGGATCTGTAGATTATTTGGGGGAGACTTGATATCTTTAAAATATCAAAATTTCTCTTCCACAAACATAGTATATTCTCTACATAGTTTTTCTTTAATGTCTTTCAAAAAATTGTATACTTTTCTTCAAAAGGTTCCTTACTGAATTTAGATTTAATTCCAACTATCCTATATGATATCATCTATCATCCAGAATAGATAGTAGAGAGAGACAGAATGATTGAGAGATAAAGAGATATATACACATACATAGGAGAGAATTACTATGATAAAAGTCACTTTTTGAATTTTATGTTTTATTTTCTGTTAATATATAGAAATGTCAATTACTTTATATATTAATTTGGTGTCCAGCATCTTTGTTAAGCTCTTATTAATTCTAATCATTTTCCTATTGTTTCTTGTGGATTTTCCAGTAGACAATCATAGCCTCTGTGGACAATGGTATATTTGGTTCTTCCTTTCCAATCTTTGCACCATTTATTGATTTTTCTTCTGTTGCCATATTCACAGTTGATTTTGCTTAGTGTCTGCCTAGTACATCTTCCATCCCCTTTTTTAAACTTCCTATGCTCTTAAATTGTAATTACGTAATATGGAGGCAATATATTGCTGGGTTCTGTTTTCTACACATATATTTTTACAGAATCTAGGTCTTGCTATGTCGCCCAGGTGAATGCCGTGGCTCAAGCAATTCTCCCACCTCAACCTTCCAAATAGCTGGGACTACAGACATGTGTCAACATGCCCAGTTCAGACTATTATTTTTGAATTGGCTAAAACCATTTATTTAATTACTAGTGTATTTGGATTTATTACTACTATCTTATTTTGTGCTTTTATGTTTTCATTTTCCCCTTTCTTTTCTTACCTTCTTTACTATTAATTTTTCACCATTGGATTTTTTCCCCTATTACTTTTTCTCTTTAGGGATTGCCCTAAATACTGAATAAGGAAATTTAATTCAATATAATATAGTTAATCAATATATTTATCCATGAGACCAAAACAGTGCCTTAGAATTATTTGCCACTTATTTCTCTTTTCATGTTTCTTATTCACCATTTTAGCTTTATCTTGTTTTTCTAACATATAAATTATTCATTTATGTAGTAAATGTTTATTTAGATAAACATGTACCATATTTTTGGTGTGCAGCTGTTTGCATCAAAAGAGCTTCTATTTGAGATTTTTACTTTTCCTGAAATGCATATTTTAGAAATTTTAATTGAAATGTATAAATAACATATTTTTATATTGATTTTTTCTTTGTCCTACACAGATGGGTTTATAGGATGTTCAGTTTTAGATTGGCAGTAATTTTCTCCCAGAAAGTTGAAGATATCATTCTAGGGTTTTCTGTTTCGTATTGCTGCTGTCAAAAGTCAGTTTGTAACCTTATTTTTGGCATTTGTAAGTAGTTTCACGTTTTTCCTTGGCTGCTTTTAAAATAATTTTCTTGTCTTTGGTCTTGCAGTTTTATATTAATGTGTCTAAGTATAGGTTGCCTTCTATTTATTCTGCTTGAGATTCATTGGGCTTTGTGAAACTGATAATTCATGCCTTATGTCGATTCTGGAAAACAGTCATTATCTCTTCAAATATTGCCTTTTGTCCATTATTCCTGTTTTGTTATTCTAGAAATCCATTTATAAGCATATTAGATATTTTCATTATTTAATCCTTTTCTTCTATGCTTTGTATATTTTCTATCATTTTATCTGTGTCACTTATTCATTTTTATAGTTTATTTTTTCTACAACAATACATGATATTGTTTAGCATTTCATTAAGTTTACAGTTTCAATTATTATATATTTCAGTTGAATTCAGTGAAAAATTTTGCCTGGTCATTTTGACAGTCTCTCGTTCTCATTCTTATCCTTATGATCCTCTGGCCTCCCTGATGGTAGTTTTTTCTCTGATCCATTTGGTGATTTTTGGTGTTAAATTCATGCTCCTAGGAACTTTGTAATGGGAAATATTTATCTGATGGACCTGATAAAATGTCATTTTTCCAGAGAATATTTGAGTTTGCTAACACCAGATACTTGGGAGAAATGCCAATCTGAGATCATCATAAATTTAGATTTTTTTAATTTTTTGAGTAACTATTGCCTGAGTATTTTCCAAAACTGACATAAGACACCAAAAAACAGACTCAATAAGCTCAGAGAACATCAAGCAAGATAAATACCAACATACACACACTCACACACCTATACACAAACACAATGCTAGGGAAATCATATTCAAACTGCTGAGAATTACATATAAAGAGAAAATATTAAAGGCAGCCAGAGGAAAAAGACACATTGTCTGCAGTAGAATAAAGATTTCTCATCAGAAACCATGCAAGCAAGAAGTCAAGGGAGTGGCATCTGTAAAGTACTGAAACAAAAATCCTGTTCTGATTAGAATTCCAAACCCAGAAAAAATACCTTTCAAAAGTGAAGAAGGAAGAAAAACTTTCTTAGACAAAAATTAAGAGAATTCACTGTTACCAGAAATACTCTACAAGAAATATTAGAGGAAGTAATATAACAGTTAAAACAGCCCTAAACAAAGAAAGAAAAAGTACTTGAAATGAAATAAATGAAGGTAAAATAATTTTTTCTTGTTTGTAATTGCTATATGAGAAAACTAATGCAGAAATAGTGATAATTTATGTACATTTATAGCATATGTAAAAGTAAAACATATGGCAATATTAGCATGTCTTCATTTCTTCATGAGAAAGATGAATTGGGAATATAGTGTTCTTCATACTACATATGAAGTGGTATAATATTGCTTGAAGGTTGGCTCAGATTAATTAAAAGTATGTTGTTAACCCCAGGACAATCACAAAAAAAAAAGTAACAGGAGATGTAAATAACAAGTCAATAGAGGATATAAAATGAAATGATAAAAATACTTAAAGAAAAAAAGAAACTAAAAAACAGCATATGGAAAAATAGAAACAAGAAGATAGTAGATTGTAATACAATCATATTGGTAATCACTTTGAGTGTGGATGATCTAAACTCCCAGCCAAAAGACAGACATTGTCAGACTGAGTATAAAAGCAAAATTCAACTTTATTTTGCTTCCAAGAAAGAATGGGCCCATCATGATTAAAGAAGACAGGGAAATCAGATGGTGTCATATAAGAAGCTGATTACTGACCCAAGCCTTTGGTATTTCTTCCTAGCTTCTCCAGATCTATGTGTTCCACCCAAATTATGTAGGTAACAAGACAAAAGAAATCCCCTAAGGGAATCTTATCAAAAACTAAAAATAGTTAAGAAATTACTTTGACTCACATACTTTCCCTCTTCCATCATTAACCTACAATTCAGTAGGATATTACTAGGCATTTATTTCATTTCCCTTCAACAGAACTTATGTCAAAGTTTATAAATGGTTTATGTAAGATCTTTAAAAAAAACTTTTGGTTCAGACTCCTAAACCTTAAGGAATAGTCTATGAATAGCTGGCACAAGAGAAGTAAATGAGCGAAGACTTACAAACCTCATGTGAAATAGTCACAGACAGACACCTGATCAATTATGTCACATAAAATTAAAGAATTATACTTTCAGTGGAATATAATCACAGTGATGTTTTTATAAATGAAGAAGATGGGTTCCACATTTCTTTGTCAGAAATAATAACTAGAGGTAGAAATCCTAAAATCCCATTATGAGACTTGAGTTAAGGAGAATTATGGATAGAAATTGTTAGGTATAAACTGAAGTAGCATCAAATGTTTCAGTCAACTTAAAAATACCTGTGTGAGTTCAAGGATGGGGAAGTGAGGACCAAGATACTGAAGCTTCTGAGAGCTGAAGAAAGGGGCTAAATTGTGTTCAGGAGGAAAAATAATTAGAAAAAAATAATTGCAAACACTTATGATATACTATTCAGTTACACTGACTAATTTAAGAAAAGGAAAAAAAAAGTCTTGAAGGAATGACTTTTGAGTGATCCCCAGGGTACCCTTACATCTTTATATTTCTCATGCTTTATCTTAATAATTTACTTAATTGCTCATTTCCCCTGCTAGGCTGTGAGAGCTATCTGAGAAGAGCTATATCATTCATATTTCCCCAGTGTATCCTCTGACTTTGTTAAATGAATGAGAACATTTGCAGGATGGGAAAGACATGTCATATGTATTCTGCCTTCCTCATTATCCACAAGTCACTCTAAAATAGTTACATAAGAGTAATCATCAAGGTCACCTAAGTAAAACTTGTATGAGACACTCTGCTTCAAATAACCCTCAAAAAACACTCAGCCTCAAGTTCTTCATTCTACGACTAAAATTCTGTAAACAAACAAAAAGAAAGAAAAACTAAAACTTCAAGCAATGTTGTATTTTGGTAGATAATTAGCCAATCAACCACTGAAGATAAAGAACATCTCTCTGTATTAGTCAGCTTTCTGTTGTAATTATGCTGCATAACAAATAACCTGATGAACTCAGTGGTTCCTAACAAACCTTTCTTTTGTTTCACTTTAATGTCTGTAGGGTGGCAGGGGTTAATCTGATGCCATCTCAGATTCACTGCGTTTAGCTTTGGCTGCCAGCTGAGTTTAAGTTTTTACCTCATGGTTAACCAGCATATAAACAGGATGGGTTCTCTTCATGGAGGATAAAAGAAGTGGAAGAGGTCAAGACAAATATTGTAAGCACATTTTTGCCCCAGGCTTACATCATATTGACTCCCACTCCTTTAGTAAAAACAAGTCGTGTGGCCAAGCCCTGTAACAATGGAGCAGAGAAATACACTCCAGATATTCTAGGGGGAAATAGTACAATGTCCCATGACATAGGGACTGAGCATGTAATTCCATAACAGACAGGTAGTGAAGACTGAGAACAATACTCAGTATATTACTCAGAACTTTCCTGTTTTTGCAAGAGAAAGAAGAGAATAAAATGCCACCGTGTATCTAAGGATAGTTAGAAATGTGCAAAGCTGCACATTTTGAAGAAATAGTTCACAGACACCACATTTTAACCTAAGATAGACTCTACTTTCTTTCCCTAGATAAATACAAGTCATGTATGCCCTAAAGCCCTTCTTCCAGTTCCTTAGACATAACATGCTTTTGGACGGGTTAAGACTACCCTTTGCTAGAAACATTCCTACCTTTACTCTTTCCTAGCTAATTCCTTGTTTCTGCTGACATGTTGACTTTACCCACCATCTCCAACTTAAGTAAGAACACCATTATAATCTTTTACTGGAGTTTTATTCTGCTATATGGTGCTCATCTCAATTTGCAAGTGTGTGATTTTGTTTCAATGCCTTCCCTCACTGTGAGCCACATGAAGGCTAGATCCCAACCATGTTTCCACCACTGCAGCAAACATTAACCTTAGAAGAGGATAGACAATAAATAAATATTTGTTGAGTCAGTAAATGGACAATTTATTTTCAAATGGCAATTTTTGTTGCCAAGTTAAATTTGAATTTCAATCACACATGCTAAAGCAAACATCTTCCCTGAACTAAAAGGACAGCCACATATTGTCAAACATGCTGGCTTAGAAATCCTTTAGCATTGCACTGTCCAATATAGTAGCCACTGGTCATGAGAGGCTATTTAAATTTGCATTTACATTAAATGTAAAATCCAGTTTCTCAGTTGCACTAGGCACATTTCCAGTGCTCAAAAGTCACATGGGACTAGTGGAGATCATATTTGCCTGGCACACAACTCCTTAAATATTTGTAATTAAACCAAATAATTTTACATTTTTAAAAAGTATTTTCCAATAATGTTGACAAAAAGGATGTTCTAGTTTACTAAGTCTAACTCATCATCTGCCATTACTAAAATCAGCTCAGCCAGGTTTGCAAACTCCACAGAGTTATCGATTCTCTCTCCTTTTTTGCCCATTATTAGCTTGGGGCAAAAGTAACGGCAGTTTTTGCATTGTTGAAATTTGCTGTTTGATATTGGAATTCTTTTTAAAATGTGGTTATGTTATACATCATTTTAATGAGCATTTCTCACTTTTTTTTTATAATGATATTACTTGCTTTTTGCTTTATGTTTGTTTTAGACTATGGAAATTATGTTTAAGACAAAAAGCAAATTTGAGCGATTTTCTTATTCGAGTTCAAAATGGGTCGTAAGGCAGAGGAGACAACTTACAACACCAACAACACATTTGGCCCAGGAACTGCTAACAAATGTATAGTGCAGTGGTGGTTCAAAAAGTTTTCCAAAGAAGAGAGCCTTGAAGATGAGGAGCATAGTAGCCAGCCATCAGAAATTGACAAGCACCAATTGAGAGCAATCATCAACGCTGATCCTTTTACAACTACATGAGAAGTTGCCAAAGAACTCAGCGTCACCCATCCTATGGTCATTCAACATTTGAAGTCAATTGGAAAGGTGAAAAAGCTTGATAAGTGGGTGCCTCATGAGCTAAGCGAAATTCAAAAAAAAAAAAATGTTGTTTTGAAGTGTCGTCTTCTCTTACTCTACACAACAACAACGAACCATTTCTTTGTCTTTTTCTTTTTCTTTTTTTTTTTTTTTTTGAGAGAGTCTCGCTCTGTTGCCTAGGCTGGAGAGCAGTGGCATGATCTCAGCTCACTGCAACCTCTGCTTGCCGGGTTCAAGCAATTCTCCTGCCTCAGACTCCTGAGTAGCTGAGATTACAGGTGCCCACCACCACACCCGGCTAATTTTCGTATTTTTAGTAGAGACAGGGTTTCACCATGTTGACCAGGCTGGTCTCGAACTCCTGATCTCAGGTGATCCACCCACCTTGGCCTCCCAAAGTGCTGGAATTACAGACATGAGCCACCACGCCCAGTCTCATTAATCATTTCTTAGTAGGAATTGTGACACATGATGAAAAGTGGATTTTATAGGACAACCCGCAACAACCAGCTCAGTGGTTGGACCTAGAAAAAGCTCCAAAGCACTTCCCAAAGCCAAACTTGCACTAAAAAAGGTCATGGCCACTATTTGATAGCCTGCTGCCAGTATGATCTACTACAGCTTTCTGAATCCTGGTGAAACCATTACATCTGAAAAGTTATGCTCAGCAAATTAATGAGATGCACCCAAAACTGCAAGGCCTGCAGCCGGCGTTGATCAACAGGAAGGGCCCAGTTCCTCACAACAATGCCCAGCTGCATATCGCACAACAAATGCTTCAAAAGTTGAACGAATTGGGCTACAAAGTTTTGCCTCATCTACCATATTCACGTGACCTTTTGCCAACCAACGACCAGTTCTTCAAGCATCTCAACAACTTTTCGCAGGGAAAACGCATCCACAACTAGCAAAATGCAAGAAATGCTTTCCAAGAGTTCAAATCCCGAGGCACAGATATTTACGCTACAGGAGTAAACAAACTTATTTATCATTGGCAAAATGTGATTGTAGTAGTTTCTCTTTTGACTAATAAAAATGTGTTTGAGCCTGGCTATAATGATTTAAAATTCACAGCCCAAAACCGCGATTACTTTTGCACCAACTTGGCCTTAACTCAGACGTGTCAACTATTGTCTCCTTACTTCTCTCTGTGTGTCTCTTTTTCTTCATATATGCCATGGTATCTGCAGGTGAGGCTCTTTTAAGCTCTTATTTGGCTGATTTGCAATTGATATTACTTCTAGACACTCCCCTGCCAGTCCATTCTATAATCAGCTGTCAATTAAATAGGACCTTACTACATCACTTTCCTGCTCAAGTAACGTTCAAAGATACTTATTAGCCAGCATTTAAGACTCTTGACATTCTGTTCTCAACTTACCTTCCTAATAATCCTAATAATATTACCCCACTCCTAACTTCTGCAGCCAGATTCATATACTCACTCTCTCCCAAGCACACCAAGGCCATTTCAGCCTCAGCACATTTGGTCTCACCAGTTCCCTCAGTGATTGTTCCTTTTCTTCCTCTATAACTTCCTCAAATGTCTCTCTCATTGCCTCTTCTTTTTAATAACTTTTGAAACTGTGCTTATTTATATTGTTCTTTTGGGTCTGAATCATATACTCTTCCTGTCATCTGTCATATTATATCATCATCATAAATATTAGTATCATCATAAATGGAGTTTTTTGCTTAAATAGCAATATGTTAACATATCTTTTTCTCTCTTGACGTAAAATAAGCTCTTAAGAGTAGATATTTTGTATTACTTCCTTTATCACCCCACAGAAGTTAGGACAACATAGTACTACAGAGACAGAGAGAAATAGAGAGAGGGAGAAGGGGAGGGAGAGAGAGAAGAGAGAGAGGAAGGATGGGGAGAGAGAGACAGAGGGAAAGAAAAAGGGAGAGAAGAGAGAGAAGGGGAGAGGAAAATGCGGAAGAAGAGGCAGAGAGAAAGAGAAGGGAGTGGGAGAGAAGGAGGAGGGGAGAGAGTCAGGGAGAGAGAGAAAGGAGGGAGAAAAGGGGGAGGGAGAAAAGGGGGAGAGAGAAGGGGGAAAGACTAGAGATGGGGGTAAAGAAAAAAAGGGGAGGGAGGAAGGGAGTGGGGAGAGGAAAATAGAGGAGGGAGAGAAAGAGGGGTGTGTGTGTGTGTATATATACACATAGATATATACACGTGTACATACATATATTTAAGGAGTGTATATATGCATTATGTGTACATATTATATATACATATGAGTGCGTGTGTGTGCATATAAATCCACAGTTAATGAATGAGCAAATGAAAAAGCCCTGCTTCATTCTCACAGGTTTGCCTTGACTTCTTAGCATGTGTCTTTAATTTTTCTGGTAAACATTCTGGATATCATATAGGAAAATCACATGTCATGCCAGAAACCACTTAACAATGTGGGCTCAAAACCACTATGCCAAGGCAATTACTTCCTTCAAAATGTCATCTTTGGTCTCTTCCTTTATATCCTTGCTACTTTATTCACAGAACTACCACTCTCTCCTCATTTAAAAAAAATAAAATCTTAAAATCCAAGCCCTGTGGTCTGAAACCTATTTTATAAGAAATCTATTTCTTTTGGCAATCAGAGATTGAGAAACAGTACAAAAATGAATGAGAGACTATATCAGTATTCAACTGTACATTTATGGTAAAAAAGAAAAACTGAAGCTCTGTGTTCACTTAATTCAAATAGAAGCTTTTACTTTACTATATTGTGCAGCTTAAAGAAAGAGATGACATCAAAACATATGAAATCATGTTAGGGTTACCCTTGGGCATCAATTAATGCCTTCTGTCACAATGCTGACATACCTCTTCTAAACTTTTCATTCTTAAGTCCTTTGGAGAAAAAACACTACTGTCAATTCTCAAGCATTTATATTGAAAAGACAAAAAACAAAATTTGAATAACCCCAAGTAATAAATAAGCAAGTTATTTAAATTTGATATTAAAACATTTTAATTTGTGTGTGCCAAGGTTTTCAGGAATTCTATGTCAAATAAAACCCTGACACCAGATCATGAAGACCTCAACAAGTTTAGAGGTTGTCCAAAATCTTTCTTTTCTCTTTTTTTTTTTTCTTTTTTTCTTGAAACGGAGTCTTGCTCTGTCACCCAGGCTGGAGTGCAGTGGCGCACGATCTCACTGCAACCTCGACCTCCTGGGTTCAAGTGATTCTCCTACCTCAGCCTCCCATGTAGCTGGGATTACAGGCACATGCCACCACGCCCAACTAATTTCTGTATTTTTAGTAGAGACAGGGTTTCGCTCTGTGGGCCAGACTGGTCTTGAACTCCTGACCTCAGGTGATCCACCCACCTCGACCTCCCAAGTGCTGGGATTATGGGTGTGAGCCACTGCACCTGGCCCAAAATTTTTCATACTTGCCATCTCTTTCCCTTTTTCCACTTTCCTCTCCCACCCTCACTGGAAATAATCTGATAAAAGATTTGTCTTCTCTCAAATCTCCCTTGCTTAAAAGAAAGTGATAACAGTCAAGCATTTAAGTTTCAAAGGTCTTTTCTGAATGCAAAACAAGTAAATATTTGAGAAGTCAACAGTATTACAATGGTTGACATAGGTGCAATCACCTGTGGAGCCCTCCTCTGCAACCCTCCCTGCCCTCTCCTTGTCATTTTTATCCGGAATTTTAGTTCCACCTTTAAAAAAAATCAGTGCCAACTTTTCATGCAGTTAATAATATTTAACAATACAGCCGGACATGGTGGCTCACGCCTGTAATGCCAGCACTTTGGGAGGCCGAGGCAGGAGGATCATCTGAGGTCAGGAGTTTAAGACCAGCCTGCCCAACATGGCAAAACCCTGTCTCTCCTGAAAATACAAAAAATTAGCCAGGCGTGCTGGCCAGTGCCTGTAATCTCAGCTACTCAGGAGGCTGAGGCAGGAGAATTGCTTGAACCCAGGAGGCAGAGGTTTGAAGTAAGTTGACTGTGCCACTGTACTCTAGCCTGGGCGACAAGAGCAAGAATCTGTCCAAAAAAAAAAAAAAAAAATCCATAAACAAAAACTTCTAAAAATAATATTTACCCATACAATTTATGAATTTGCTTATTTACAGTTGCTTCTTTAAAAAGTCATCTTCTTAGATGGTATCTTCATTGAAGGGTGTGCGTGGTACACTTTCTTGGTTTTCACACATTTGATGCTCACTTTCAAATGGTAGTTTAGCTGGTACCGAATTCCTAGAGAGTAACTTTAATGAGGGAATGTTCTTGGCAAACTCCCTTGGGTTGTTGCACATCTGAAAACGTGCTCACTTCATACTCACTTTTAAATGACAGTTTAGCTCAATATAGAATTCTAGTTTCGTTTTCTTTGCTTTTTGACAATACTATTACTTCGTTGTTAAGCATCTGGTTTTGAAGCTGAGATGTCAGCCATCAGCCTAATTGTCATTTCACTGTAGTTAATCTGACTTTTTTTCCTCTCTGGTAACTTTTCAAGTTTTCCACATATCCCTGATGCTCAGCAACTTCAATTAATCCTTCTGAATTTATTTGATGTAATTTTCTCAATACTTCATGTGTACTTTCAATCTGAAAACTCATGTCTTTCTGGCATTATTGAAAGAATCAGTAATAATTCATTTTAATGTTTTTTTTTAACCTTTCCTCTTTCTTCTCCTTACAAAAAAAATTACATATATTTAGGGGTCTTTCCATTTATTGTTCATTACCCTAATTTCTCTTCCAACATTTTATTCTCTTTACCCAGTCTATGCAGCATTATGGGTGAATTCCTCAGTGACATCATTAATTCACAAATTCTACTTTTACTGTGAATAACCAGTTAGAATATTTTTAAATTTAAATAACTATACATTTATTTCATATCCAGGATTTCTAACATATTTTTTCTGTACTTATCTGCCTTAATACACAGCTGACCGCTTTTGTTTTATAGCTTTTGTTACTTTGTTTAAACGTATTTATTATGAAGTCAATTTTCATCTAATCAGGAGTTAATCTGAGTTCTGATTGCTGACCTTGTTGGCTGTGTCTCTCTTGGCACTGGTTACTCTAGTGTGCTTCAGCATTTTAGTTTTCAGATTTATTTTGAAGGTTGGCGGAGGTTAGGATTACTGGTCATCCCAATTTGCTCAGGACTAACAGTGTTCCTGAAGCATAGACTCCCCATGGTAAAACTGGAAAAGCCCCAGGCAAACTAACAAGAGTTGGTGTTCTTAGAGGACACTTGCTTCCTTCTCTCTGGCTAATGGTTTTTAATTTGCCTCCCTCCAGTCTTCTGTAAGAAGGACTGGTACATCTAGAACTAAGCCTTCTATTGGCAGTGGAAGGCTCTTATCCCACAAAACAATATATTTTCTGAACCAGCAAAAGACTTAGTCCAGTCCTGGTTGCGAGGCTGTCTCTCCAACCCTGAGCTTTAAGCATTGATCCCGTCTCTTCCAAGCCTTTTTCGTGACAGAGGAATGCCAATGCCACCTGCAATTTTACGTAAGGAAGCTAACTCAGTCCCCAAACATAAGTTGGTACTATAACCACTCACCCTCCAGAGCCCAAATCCTGACTATCCACGCTTATTTCCAGACCAAGAGTACAGTGGGCCTATAGCTTCAGGCAGACTCACCTTACTACTGATTCCCTGCTCTCTTTCTATCTCTCAGTGTACCCACATCTTTTAAATAGTTAAGAATTATTGCCTATTATATCTTTGTTTGCAAAAAAAAGTGTAGAGTTAAAGGTAGTTAAAGTTGAGTTTCACGAAACCATTTTCTCCAAAAACCTCTGTCATAAAAGTCAGACATTTAAACACTGTGCCACTTGAAAGCCTTGTAGAGTCTTTCGAATCCCTGTATGGCCACTGATTCCTCTCAGTATTATCGCTGCTCATTCTTATCATGCAACACCATTTAACGTGCAAAAGGAATTTCTCAACTCTTGGAAGTTTAAATATTCATCAACTTCAAGTAGCACAAATACAGCTGAGAATCAGGAATTGAGAAAGAACACTTGGCAAAAAATGAAAACAGGTGTCTCAAAGTTTACAGAAGACATTATAGGCCTATTATCCACAGGAAAGTTTATAATTCATCAGCATGTGCGGCCCTTGGGGATGGAGGTTTTATTCATCTTTATATCCTGAGCACTTAGCATAGTGCCTGTCACATATTAGGCACTCAACACGTTTGGAGTGAAGTTGTTTGAACTACAAGGAGAGCACTTTGGGCCTTTATTCAGAGGCTAATCACTTTTACTTTATAAATATTTGTGACTTGTTTGACAGTACATCAGAAGACAAATAAAAGCAAGAGAAAAAACAGAATAAAACTTTAAAGGCATATGCGGGATTCCAACAGACTAGCTCAAACAGACATTTATTTGTTAATAGATCCCGAGAGCATCACTATAATGACACAACATAAAAACTAAAAGGTATAACGATTCTCTTGGTACAGGAAGAAGAGATTAAATTACATAAGTATAAGTATGTTTTGCTTAAAAAGACAAAGTAATAAAACATATATTTTGGAATGATTTCCATATATAATGGGTAAATTTTTTAAAGAGCTGTTTATGCCTGAAGGTATTAAACCCTGAATTGCTTGGAATACTCGAATGTTATGAACAATGCCCTCTTTGAATGTGGTGGAAACAGTTATAATCTTTCTACATCGTAAGATCTCAGTTACCCACCATTATGATGGAATGGCAAGTTCCAGAAAAGCATTTTTTCCCCCAATAATAAGATTTTAACTCCTTCAAGCAAACCACCATGTTACCCTTGGTGGTATTTGAGCTGCAAAAATAACTTTTTGGTCCCCAACACCTCCCTCAGAAATACAGGTTTGCCTTAAGAATTGCAGAGGTAGAGGAGGCTTTTGACCTCTGCAAGTCATTGGTCTCATTTTCCACCATGGATTTCCCCTGGGTTGCTTGCCTATTTCATATCCCTTTCCATTTCCGAGTCTCCCACTGGCTTCTTGCCTCTGCAGCTGCCACCACTTAAATCCTGCCCACTCTTTTTCCTGTTCCTTACTGATTGCCCTAGGAACCCTAATTTAATGAGGCACCCTATGTGACATCAGTAGGCTTACAACAAATTATGATAATTCTCATTGTATGGATGAAGAAACAGAATTTTGGAGGTCAGTTACAAGCCCATCTAGATAGAAAGTTACAGAGTGCATGAGAATGTATTCCAAGCCTAAATGATTCCAAGAACACCAGGAGTCTTTGCCTCAACCTAACATTACTTCCATCACTTCACTCTGCCTCCTTGGAAGTAACCAGGAGGGTGTTCACTGTGGGCTGCCAGGGGGAACAGCAAGCATGAACCGAATGGGAGAAGGGATGGCAAGAAGGACAGATAACCACAGGTAGATGAGCTTTGATTTTCAAGTAAAAACGACTTTAATCACAAATATGTATACCTTTGTAAACTGTCTAATACATAAGATGATTTAGTTTTTTATGCAAGAAGTCTAGACCACCCTCTATACTTCTCTAGAAATTAGATTTTGTAGTCTGTGGGCCCAAAGAGGACCTCAGCTGAAGGAAGAAAATATATAGTGAAAATGTTTTCTGAAGGATCAGTTCTGTTTCAAGGTGTAACAAATAGACATTCCAGGAAGGTAAAATGATGACATCAGCTGGTCTTTTGCAACCTCCCATAGAATTCTTTCCAACACTGTAACAGCTATGTGTAGTCTTCTCTACATTCTTCAAAAAAAATTCTTTTTGAAAGGTACCTTTCACAGTTTACATTTCATAACCATGAAATATGACCTTTGAGTCACTGTATAATCTTAAACTTTTGATAAATTTTTATCATATTTGTGCTTATAAATGGTTGTTAAACATGAATGAAGCTCACATGAGTAAATGAATATACTTTTTGTTAAGTACTCATTTCATAAAATTGTAATAAATTGGTCCAAAGACCTCTTCTTCAAATCAGTAAGGAAAAGAAACAACCAAAGGTGAAGGATTCCAGGGCAGCTCACAGAAGGAGAAATCCAAACAACCAATACAAAGATGAAGATTTTTCAGCCTCACCAGAAATCAGTGAAATAACAAAATACAAATGAAAACAATAGTAAGATATGACTTTATACTCCTCAAATTAACCAACTTTGAAAGCCAAAAGTCTGAAAGTACCAATTGTTAGTAAAAATAAGGTAAAATTAGACTTTTATACAATGGACATGGGGTGCAAATTAGTTCAATTACTTGAAAGAATAATTTGACAATACCTAGTACATTTGAAGATGTTCCTACCAGTCAATCTATCAATCTGGGTTTATACCCTGAAAAAAATTCCTCATATGTATTCACAAAGAAATTTGTAAAGGATGTTTCTTACAAAATTTTCATTATAGTAAAAATTATGGAAACAACTTACATATCACAGACAAAGAGGTTAAGTCATTGTGGGTTATTCATAAATAATGTCATATAGCAGCTAAAATGGATGAACTAGATGTATATGTACCAACACAGATACATATCAAAAGCTTTATAATGAATGAAAACCATGTGTTGTAGATGATAACATCTATGCACATTTGAAACATGTAAGATAATGTTATAAATTATTTGTGGATCCATATATTTGTAAGAAAACTAGAAAAGAATGAATGAGAATGGAGACCAATTTCAGGAGGGAAGAGAAGAAAGGAATAGGATGAATGTGGTGCAGTATCCACAGTATTTTATTATTTAAAAATAAAAAGATCTGAAACAAGAAAGAGATCTGACAGGAATATGTCAAAACTTACCTATGAAATCTGCGTTATAAGTACATTATGTGGCCTATATTATTTTCTATATTTTGCTAGAGGTCTGAAACATTTCATAATTTATAATTTATAATTTAAGCAACATGTACATATTGCATGTATGTATAATTAAAATTATAATATATAAAAAGAAACATGCACCAAAAAACAAACCAAAATATTGACCATAGTGATATCAGTGAAGCACCAAAGCAATTGGTGAATCTTTCTCCTATTTCCTTTGATGTCCAAATAGTGTTTACTGTGCATATATTACTTTTACATTTTAAGAATGTATGAATTTAACTATAAAATTTGATTTGTATGTTTCTTTATCTTTTAATAGGAGTTTTGTCTTTTAAGAGATAAAGTAAATGACTCATACTTCTTTTAAGATGCACATTACTAATGAATGCCTTTAAATTTAGCATTGTAAATATTGAATTCAGTAGTTACCATTACTTAAATGAGTCAGTGTTTACACAGTTAAGCCAATGCTTCTAAAATAGTTTTAGCTGCTGTTTTTTGTTGTTGTTTTTTTTTTAATGCTACTGCAAGTTTTGGTCATCGTAAATTCTTTTTTCAAGTAATTGCATTGTACCAAGTTTGTCTGTAAGTAATAGCCAACTGAAAGCTGCATCAGTGTGATGGAAAATCCCCCATACTGGTGAGTAGGCAGCTAAAACAAATGTATTTTATAAATAAAGTTATATTAAATGGTTCTACCTTTTTAAAGGTTAACAAGCACCCTGATACATATTTACAATGTCAGAACCAGGAGGGAACATAGAAACTAGCTCATTTAACCCCACAGTCAAGTAGAACTGACATGCAAGGAGATTAAGTGGTTAATGTCATTCAGCTTATGAGGGACAGAGGCACCACCACAGCCCAGGTGATTCTCCTTCACATGGGATGCCCTGTGTAAACCACCAAATTGCTGGGAAGACTTCTAACATCCATGTAGAGTTCTACACTATAATGCTTAAAAAGCATTCAGCTGTATCATGGTCTGAAAGCCCAAAGAAAATAGAATGAGAGAAAAAAGCAAGTTAAATCTTTACACTGAGATTTAGTCTTTCAAAATCTCAACTATCTGAGTTAGTGCTTTTAAGTGATTCTTATAGAGTAGAAATACCTTCCCCAACACAAGAAGTACACAGTCCCACTGTTCCCCATCCTTCCAAATTTCTACCTATATGTTCATCCACATGTGAGATTCCATCCCCTTTTCTCTCTCCCTCTCTCTCTTCCTTCCTTTGTTCCTACATACAATGAATATTCCTTGGTTGCCTACTATTATTTAGGCACACGATGATGGCCCGTGTGGTCCCTAGGTTCACAAAGCTTGTAGTCTAGAACTCTGGGGTCCAATATGGTAGCAACTAGCCACATGTGGCTATTTAAATGTAAAATTAAAATTAAAATTTTAGTCTTTAATTGCACTAGCCACATTTCAAGTACTCAATAGCCACATTGCAAATGCAGAAAATTTCCATTGTCACAGAAAGTTCTATCGGAAGCATTTATCTAGAAGGGGAAGATAGGAAATTAAGCAATCACAATGCAAGTTGTTGTATAATGCTATAGGGAAGTTCAGGAACCGCTGGA
Organism: Mandrillus leucophaeus; assembly: GCF_000951045.1. NCBI lineage: Eukaryota > Metazoa > Chordata > Mammalia > Primates > Cercopithecidae > Mandrillus > Mandrillus leucophaeus. The sequence continues at coordinate 215,701 of NW_012099876.1, read as the reverse complement.
GCACTAAAAAAAGTTATTCCAGATGATGATAAGTGTCAGGTAATAAACACAAATGTTGCTTCCATCAACTCCATCTGTATTAGAATTTCTGACTGTCTCTCTGATCTTCTCTATTTACTTTGCCTCTTCTTATCCCTCCCCTTCCTTATTATCCTGGCTGGTGGGAGCAGTAGGCCTCACATCCCCAAAGACAATTAAAATAAAATGCCACCTTCTCAATCCTGCCCAATCTATTCCTCAAGTTTGTTCTCAATGACTAAATCTGCCAGCTTAATACTTGCCCATTCAAAACAAAATACTTCCAACAAAGGTTCTGCAGGAAGCTTTTTGTCCTGGGCATGACCTCGTGGTCTCTGACGCCAAATGACCAGGGCAGGCCTGAAAAGGGGGAAGTTTATTAAGTTCCCAAAAGGGATGCTTGCTTTGAGATCCTGTAACAACACAACAATCTTTTCTGTTTGTCTACACAGGCAATCAACTAATTATGAGATCTGTTTACTCGCTGGTTTTAAATATTCTAATCATCCCCTAAATGGCCTCAGAGCCAAGAGTTAACTCAAACACAGGTGCAGAAGAGCTAACACAAAGAAAGAGAAATAATATACAAGATCAAGTGAGAAATCAGACCCTCTATGGTTTACTTACATAATGACTGTTGTCATGTCCATAATGGACACACCAGAGGTAAACATGTGACTACAGAAAATCCTGGCTCAGTCAGATTGGGTTTGGGGAAGCCAAATGGATAGGGAAAGTGCATTCAAAGAATTTTTTTAAAAGCAAGATTGCTAGTACATCCATTTATGAGCAGGTAAATAAGGATTGACAGGTCTTTGGGAGTATATTTGCTTTAAGAAGAAAAAAAAAAGGATAATGGTTATTTAACTACCAAAGCAATTACTTGCAGGTAAAATCCTTCAGAGTGCTTTCATATTTTTATAGCAAGAAGATTTAGTGATACAATCCCACCCAAAGCAATTTTATTCATGCTATACAATTACACAGCAAATCTTTTTCTGTTTTAACAGAGCAAAGTTTAGCGTAATTCTGGGTTCCTTATGAAGGATCACAAATTCAGGATGATTTTGATTGTTGGAGGAATCATTGTTAATATAAAGATAATCTTCTTCAAGAGAACTATTACCTGTATATTACTTTGCCCCTCTGGATCCATTGTGTACCCTTTTCTATTCTGCTCTGCATCTCACGGACTGACCTCTACAGAATGCTACATTGGGCTCCCTGGGCTTGGCCAGTAGGAGGCACTAACAAGCAGAAGCATGGTGTGAAGGAGGAAGAGGGCAGAATGGGATCAAGGTATTTTTCTTCCAGCTCTCTCCCTTCAGGCTTTGGTAGGCAGTGGCTGCATTCCTCTGTCAAAAGCTATAACTTTTGTTGAGTGATCCCTTTTTCATAAACACAACCACAACTACAGACCCTTCCTGTTTTGATAACCTCTCCATCCGTTTACCCCTTTAGGTCTAGGAGTGATAACACTCCCTGATGTTAGTAGCCCCAGACGCTCTGCCATCCTTTTGGTTTTCCTTAACCTATTGTAGTTTTGTACAAAGAACCCCATCATTAAACTCCCCTCAATATGCCATTTAAGTGTGCTGTCTGTTCCCTGCTGAGATGTTAAAGGAAACAAGCCTAACTGAGGATGTCTTTCTCCAAGATCCATCTGCCTTTATGAGAGTGTAACTAAAGTGAAAATTGAGTATTGGAATGCTGGAATATTGGAAGAGAACCAACCTCAGGTGCTATCTTAGATTCTTTGAAGCCCACAATCTCAAAAGAAATGGAGTAGCTACATAGGATGCTGAACAAAGACTTCCAGGAATGCAAAGATGCTCAGTGTCTTAACTGAGATAGTCAAGATGCAACTGAGAGAAAAAAAAAAATGCACCCATGATTTCACTTCTCTGCCCTCTTTCATTCATCTCTAGAGATGTTCCCTATCTACGGAATCATTCTGAATGCTTTGGATAGAGAAATGGTAGGATCCTAAAGCCTTTCCAATATCTAATCTTTTCATGTGTCCCATCTCAGAAAGCAACAGACCTCTTGATTTTTCCTGTATCTTCCAAATACATTCCCATGTCATGCTTTTGCACTTTCCTCAAAAAGGTCAGGGACTTCATCTCTTTCATTTGCCGCTTTATCTCTAAAAACAAGTACCAAGGAGTGCTCAACTAATTTATTAATCCCAAATTAACCTATGGTTAAAATGTTTTGATGAATTGTACCATTGCTGTTCTCCATCAGAGTGGGTCATCAGTGGAAAATTATTTAATACAATATTTCAGAAATGTATAGAGTGCATATGCATTGTCCTGTTTCCTTTTGTGTGACCCCAACCCTTGGGTTCTGAAAACACCACCTCCTGCCTTTGTTGCTGCAGACCTAATGGTGGCAGTAGCTTCCTGATGTTGCTGATCTATGGGCTGTCTCAACTGCTGCTGTGTGTGCTTTCAGTTCTCCCAACCTCTTTTTAACTCACTTTCATATTAAATTTCCTTTATTAAACAACCAGGTATAGAAGAAAATTTTACCATTGGACAAGAAATAAAATCTTTTCTTAAAAAACATAAGCATTTTTTTAGCTTCTTGATTTGGAGGCTTTATTTATGTCACAGTATAACATAATGGGCACTGAATTGGGAATCAAAAACTATAGACTCAAGACTTATTTCTACCACGAGTTGTTTAGTAGACAGATTGGAACCTGTCTCTGTATCCCTCTGGTCCCTTTTATTGCAGTCTGCCAAACCAAATTTTCAATGACAAAATCTGCATATCACTCTACATGAGCACACAGCAGATCAGAAGATCTAGAGAAATAATTACCCTTGCATTAGTGCTATACATATATTAATTGTATAATATATGTATATAATTTTATTTACATATATATACATTTTTACATATACATAAAATTCTGGAGGTCAGAAGTCCAAAATGGGTATTGCTGGGCTCAAACCAAAATGTCAACAGGGCCACATTCCTTTCTGGAGGCTCCAGTGAATAATTCATTTTCTTGCATTTTCTACCTTATTAGGTGCTTCCCACATTCTTTGGCTCATGGCTCCCCCTTCTACCTTCAAAGATATTTAGTTGTTCTCATATCACACCACTCTGACTTCCACTCCATTGCACCTCCTTCTCTGATACTGATTCTCCTGGCCCTCTCTCTTACTTATAAGGACTCTGATAACATTGAGCCCACACAAAATCCAGGACAATCTTCCTTTTTGTTTTACAGTTCTTCTTTCAATCATCTCTTTTCTCTCACATTTTACTATAAGCAACAAGAAGTAACCAGTTTGCACCTTCTTCCCTTTTCTTAGAAATCTCCTCAGCTAAATTTCCAAATTCATCATTTATAAATTTTGCTTTCCAAATAACTGCAAAACACAATTATAATTCACCTAAGTTTTCTGTCACCGTATAACAAGGATCTCCTTCCCTCCCACTTCCAAGGAAAAAAAAAAAGTTTCCCTGTTTCTATCTGAATCCTTTCCATCAAAACTTTTAACATTTGTATTTCCACCAAAAGTTTATTCATGAAAATTTAGGTATTTCCTGAGACAATGCATGTTTTCTCTACTGTGCTCCTCACATCCTTCAAGTCCTCACCAACAGAGACATTAACATCCATATTTCTACTATAAGTCTGTTCAAGGCTATCTAGGCTTTTTCTATCCTGCTAGCCAAAATTCTTCCAACCTTTGCCCACTGTCCAATTTCAAAACCACTTTTACGTAATTTTTACAGCAGCACTCCACTTCTGGTACCAAAATCAGTATTAGTTTCTATTGGTTGTGTAACAAGTTGCCATAAATTTAGTGGCTTAAGTAAATACATCATTATCACATAACTCTGGAGGTCAGAGGTTTGCAATGGGTCTCACTGGGTTAAAGTCAAGGTGTCAGTAACACTGTATTCCTTTCTGGAGGCTCTAAGGAAGAATTTGTTTTCTTTCTTTCTCCACCTTCCAGAGGCTTCTCACATTCCTTGGCTCATGGCCACCTTCTATCTTCAAAGCCAGCAACAGACAGCTGAATTTTTCTCACATGTGACAATCTGATGTCATTGTCACATCTCCTTCTCTGACTCTCACACTTCTGCCTCCCTCTTTCACTTATAAAGACCCTCATGATTATATTGGGGCAACCCAGATAATCCAAGACAATCTCCCCATGTCAAGGTGCATAACTTAATCACCTCTGCAAAATCCCTTTTTCTATATAAGGCAACATCTTCACATGTTCCAGGAATTAGAATGTGGATATTTTGGGGGAGCCATGATTCTGCCTCATCCTGGGATCAGCTCTTAATCAACAGCCGGAAAGAATTAGTGTACAAATAATCCAGATCCCTTGCCCCTCAGATAGAATAACTTTGAAGTACCTGTTTTGCACTGGCCTTCAAAGTTATCCAACAGGGTTAAATTTCAGTTCGAGGTAGTGAGGAACTGTTTGGTAAGTATCATTTATTTAATGGTTGCCTCCCTTTCTTTTTCTGCATCCTCAGCTGAAGCTTCCTGGGACCAACTCCTAAATAAACTTGCACTCAGATACTTGTCCCAGAGTCTGCTTCCTGGAGAACCCAAACTAGGACTCTATGTAATCTGGACTTCACTTTTCCTCAGTGTCTCAGTTTCCTTGGGAAAAGAGGTATAATATAATCTTCTCTGATTTTTCTCCCTAGAATGTGCATGATAAGAAAGAACAAAATTTCTGAAAGTGTTTCAGAAAAACTTAAAATAAGGGTGCACAGATGCTGAGTAGTCAAGTGCACAAGCACACTTGTGGTCCCAGCTACTCAGAAGACTGAGGCAAGAGGGTTGCTTGAGCCCAGGAGTTTGAGTATAGCCTGGGCAATAGAGCAAGACCGTATCTCTTAAAAAAATCATAATAAAGGGTGCATAGATGTATAGTATCTTTCTTTAAATATAGTCAACATATTTTTGATGTAACAAATTGGTGAACTTAGTCAATGCCTCTAAAGCAGTGGTTCTTCCCTGGGGAAAATTTTGCCCACTTGGGACATTTGGAAAGGTAGGAAAACATTTTTTATTGTCCCAGCCTGAAGTGGGGGTGCTACTGCCACGTAGTGGGTGGAGGCCAGAGATGCTACACATCCTATAATACAGAGGACAGCAAACTCCCACAACAAAGAATTATCCAGTCTAGAATGTCAATAATGTCACTGTTAGGAAACCCTGCTTTTAAGTCCAAAAATTAAACTGATTTATGTCATTATTAGGTTTGTAAACAGAATTGTTTTTGTTCAGAGTTTATGGTTGCTTCCTTTATTATTTGAGAATTAATTTCACCCCAACCATTGGCTAGAGAGGTCATTGTGGCAATACTCTGAAGTATTTCTCCACAAACATCTTATTTTTCATTGTCACTGCATTTGTTACGTTTTTGTAACAGAACTGTAGCAAACCACATTGCCGGTGAATCCCAAAGCTATTCTAACTACATCATAAAAGTCACTATTTTGTGGTAAACAGAGATCAATTTACCAACGAAACCAGGTTCTGCTTTGCCCAATGGAATAGAACAGAGTTGAACTTCCCTAAAGCAGTTCCTTTCCACTTTCCCCCAAACTATTTACTTCTAATATAACACCAAAGAAGTAAAACAGGCATCAGTTACTAGAAAACCTGAGCATCTTTACAACTCTTTTATTGATTTTAATTGTTATTTCCATATTCCAAGTTTCTCTTCCTTCTTCTTCCCTCTTTTTCTTTTCTATACTCATTTTACTTCATCTTCTCAATCATCATTTCAGCCTCATCATCTTTTCATCTTATTCAACCTTCCTACATCTTTCTCTTTTCTTGCTTCCTGTCCCATCCCTTTTCAACTTTTTTCTCATCCTCAGAATGGAAAATCTTCTAGTTAACTGAGTGGCACTTGCAAGGTTTAACTGGCTTTCCAAGCTTATCTGTAAACATGTAAACTTGAGCCATCCGGTCTTTTTAATGTTTCCTGTAAAGTCTGTCACTGCATCAGTCGCCTATTTTGACTGTCTTCTCAAGAAGCCATCATAAGCTAATTTTTCCCTAGGGTACTTCATCTAATTTATTAATTGTTTTCTTCCTCTCTAGTGTGTTTTACTCAATAATAGACTGATTTTTAAACTCAAGTACAACACTCTCCTAATTATTTACTTGGGCTTTTTAAACTGAATAATACCATGTTCTCATATTGTAGAATTATAAAAATCTTAACAAGGAAAGGATCTTATGTTAAAGGTCATTTTTTTTAAATCAGAGGATGAAACAGCCTCTAGAAGATTTTTTATAATGTCAAAGATTCAGAAACTATTTTTTTAAAGGTAAAAAATATAAGAAGACTTTGACTTTGGTTTTCTATGATACTCCTCTTATTCTTATAGATAAGTATACTTTATTTATTTATGGTGTCTAACTTAGAACATTTTATTATTTTAATACATAATAATTATACATATTTATGGGTTACAGTGTGATATTATAATACATATATACAATGTGTAATGATAAATCAGGGTAATTAACACATCCATCACCTTAAACTTTATGATTTGTTTGTATTGGGAACACTCAGAATGCTTTCTTCTAGCTATCTGAAAACATACAATAAATTATTGTTAACTGTATTTACTCAACAGTACAATGGAACACAAGAACTTATTCTTCCTATCTAGCTGTAATTTTGAATCCATTAACCAACCTCTCCCTATACTCCTGCCCTATCCTTCCCAGCCGCCAGTAACCACTACCCTACTCTCTGCTTCTATGAGATCAACTTCTTTAGCTTCCACATATGAGAGAGAACATGCTGTATTTATCTTTCTGTGCCTGGCTTATTTCACTTAACAGAATGTTCTCTAGGCTCATCCACGTTGCCAGGAAGGACAAGATTTCACTTCTTTTATGACTAAGTAATGTTTCTTTGTTTATATACACCACATGTTCTTTATTCACTCACCTGCTGATGTACACTTAAGTTGATTCCATATCTTGGCTATTGCGAATGGTGCTGCAATAAACAGGGGGATGCAGATATAACTTTCACATAACTGATTTCTTTTCCTTGAGTAGATACAGTAAATCCTCAGTGTTATGAATAGGTTCTTGAAGTGATTCATATGTATAATGAAACCAATTTTTTACCATGAAATGATGTTGAATGAAACAATTTATTTGAGAACTTGCTGTACATCATTTCACTTAAATTTACAATTTCCAAGAACCTATTTGTGATATTAAGTGAGGACCTACCAAACCCAAGAGTAGATTGGTAGATCATATGGTAGTTTTATTTTTAGTTTTATGAGGACGGACCATACTGTCTTCCATAATGACTGTAATAATTTACATTCCAACCAATAGTGTGTGAGTTCCCTTTTCTCCACATTCTTGTCACCAATTATTTTTTGTCTTTTTTATGATAGCCATAGAATTATATGTAAGGTAGGCAGGAAGTCCAAGCAATCTCTTTATATATCAACATTTAAGTAATTATGACTTTGCAAGAACAATTTGAGAATAGTTTAGGTCAAAATACCTCAAAGTTGCAGTCATAATTCAGATCAACTTTGTGTTCTGATCTATGCTACATAGAGAAGGATAATCCCAATTGTAGTAGTATCAACAGCAGTTTATTAGGTACCTGCTTAATGCCAGGTACAGTGATTTTCATATCATATCCCTAACTGTCATGACTTTTTTGCTACCTCATCCTTTCCATCTTCCAGTTTTTATCTTTCTTATCTCTTCTTTCTTCTTTCTCCTCCATATTTACTTTACTTCTTTATTTTCTCTACCAACTTTTTAACCTTCATCTTCTTCTCCATGTAACTATTATGATCCACAGTTTTCTGATGAGGAAACAAAGGTACTGGTACTCAAATAAGTGAAACAATTTGTCTGGAATCACACACATTGAAGGTGGAAGAGTCACTTCCAACCCCGGTCTCTCCAGTGTCTATAATCTTTTTATAAGAATGCTTTTAAAGGATCATGCATTTCACTTTATTAGCTGTACTTTATAAACTTTGATTTACTTACTTCCTTCAGGCATTCATGCCATATCCTTCTCCTCTAACACATACATGCCCACAACCCTCCCGCCTTAATTGATTTGCTTTGGATATTACTAATTCACTTAGGATATTTTAATTAGGAGAGTTGAACTAAGTTGGGAGGTATTTTTTTTTTTTTTTTGAGAATCGAAAACAAATGTATATAGCATAGGAAAAACTGAGTCCAAGTTTAATCCCAAAGGTATACCTAGGACCTTCAATTAAAGAAGCCCTGGAAAAGACAGTTAGGTTGAGATTTACTCTGATCAACCAGGAGCGTTAATGACTAACACATGCATTCTTGTGTGTTCATGAAGGCAGCCTGTCCACATTCTACCCAGGTCTGTTAAGTTCTTCATTTAGACCCAAAAGTGCAAAAATGGAAGAGTAGCTTCTGTAATCCCATGGCAATAACAGAGACTTCATTATTGTTATATACTAGAAGAGAAAAAGGTTTTGCATCTGAGAATGAAGGTTCCATTGCAGGGTTGTACTCTCAATTCAACCACTCTTGGGTGGACTCAGGAAAGCCCTGTACCCTACATCTTTCTCACTTAGAAAATCAGCTACTCCCTCCCTTCAAGGGATTTTGTGAAACTAAGGAAGATTGGGTTTCTACAAAGCTGGGCAGATACTCATGGGAGAATGAAGCCACCAGATGTCCTCTTATAGACCTGAAACACATGTTGAGCATATTCTGTCTTATTATAGGAATAAATATGAGGAACAGTTAAGGTCTGAATTAAACACTTTTTAAAGAAACTCAGAAGTCCATGGCAAGGAAATCCATACAAACAATGAGACTTTGACTGACTTCTTAACAGAAACAAAGCCAGAAGACAATAGAATAAATTATTAGACATGCTAAAAGAAAATAACTACAAGCCTAGGTTTATATATGCAGAGAAAATATTCTATAAAAGTGAAGGCAAAATAAATAGACTTCAAGGCAACCAAAACCAGAGAGAATCTGTCACCAGCAGCCTTGCACTAATAGAAATACTACAGAGAGTTATTCAAGTAGAAGGAAAATCATCCCAGACAGAAACACAGAAAGATGGGAAGGAATGAGGAGCCATAGAAATTGTAAATGTGTGGGTAAATAAAATGAATATGAATTGTAAAAAAAAATAATAATATATTATGGTATCTGTATTAGCTTTTCTTCCATTGCTATTAAAAAAAAAAAAACAGACACTGGGGTAATCTATAAGAAAAGAAGTTTTGTTGGCTCACAGTTCTAACAGACTGTACAAGAAGCATGGCAGCGTCTGCTTCAGAGGAGGCCTCAGAGAGCTTTTACTCATGGTGGGAGGCAAAGCAGCAACAGACAATTAACTTGACAAAAGCAGGGACAAGGGGGATGGGGAGGTGCCACACACTTTTAAAGGACCAGATCTTGTGTGAATTCAGACAGCTCATTTATCACCAAGGGGATGGCCCAAGCCATCCATGAAGGATCTGCCCCCATGACAGAAACACCTCCCACCCCAGGCCCCACTTCCAACATTGGGGATTACATTTCAACATGAAATGTGGGTGGGAATACCACACTATATCAGTATAATTTTATTAAAATAAATGAAAATAAATTGTACCATTTTCCATTCCCACCATGTAAGAAGGTTCCAGTTGCTACATATTCTCATAAAAACTTGTCATTTTTTTTATTTTAGCCATTCAAATGTATACATGTGTCTAATATAGCATGATTTTAATTTGCAATTTTTCACAGACTAAAATTATCATTTGTACATGCTTATTTCCATCTATATGTTTTCTTGGAAGTTTCTGTTCAAATCATTTGCCCATTTTAAAGTGAGTTGTTTATTTTCTTATTTTTGAATGGTGACAGTGTTTTCTTTATTCTGGAAATAACATTTTTATCAGATATGTGTTTTGCAAGAGAAACAAAAACATATGTCTGGCCAGGCACGGTGGTTCACGCCAGTAATCCCAGCACTTTGGGGAGCCAAGGTAGGCAGATCTCCTGAGGTCAGGAGTTTCAGCCAGCCTGGTCAACATGGTGAAACCCTATCTCTACTAAAAATACAAAAATTAGCCAGGCACGGTAGCAAGCGCCTGTAATCCCAGCTACACAGGAGGCTGAGGCAGGAGAATCGCTTGAACCTGGGAGGCGGAGGTTGCAGTGAGCCGTGATCACTCCAGCCTGGGCAATGGAGCAAGACTCCATCTCAAAAAAAAAAAAAAAAAAAAAGTCTATAAAAGGTTTCTACAGAAAGTTTATAGCAGCTTTACTAATAATCAACAAAAACTTTAAACAATGTCTATCAACCAACGAGTGAATAAACAAGATGAGATGCATCCACACAATGGAATCTTGCTGTGTCCTAATAAAGAATGAACTACTGAGACATGCAACAACATGCACGAATCCAAAAAATGCATTACGTATGTGGAAGAAGCCAGACACAAAATATTTTACTGTGTAACTTGTGTAGCTGTTCGATTCTGCCTAGGTGACAATCTGGAAAAAGCAAAGCTTAAAAATTATATCAGAGGTTGCCAGGCTGGGATGAGAAAAAATGTTGACCATAAGAGGACGTGGAAAACACCTGAGGTATTTAGGGGTGATGGCAATATTCTGTACCTTGATGTGGGTCGTTAAATGACTATGTTTGTGAAACTTGTACAACTATGCACCTAAAAACACCAAATTTTACTGCATGTAAATTTTTTTTTTTTTTTTTTAAAGACAGAGTCTCAATCTGTCTCCCCGGGCTGGAGTGCAGTGGCACAATCTCGGCTCACTGCAACCTCCGCCTCCTGGGTTCCAGCAATTCTCCTCCCTCAACCTCCCTAGTAGGTGGGATTACAGATGCCCACCACCACACCCAACTAATTTTTTATATTTTTAGTGCAGACAGGGTTTCTCCATGTTGGTCAGACTAGTCTTCAACTTCTGGCCTTGAGTAATCCACCTGCCTCGGTCTCCCAAAGTGCTGGGATTACAGGCATGAGCCACCGCACCTGGCTTAAAGTGTACTTCAATAAACATCGTATTAAAAAAGAGAACAATAATATATAACATGACAGTGGTAAATGATCGGGGAAGTGGTAAAATATTATTTCATATTATATGTAATTTATATCAGTACATAATTTATATTAGACACTAATAAGTCACAGATTTAGATTCTACAAATATTCAGGGAACTACAAATATTACTGAGTGAAATTAAATAATACAAAAATAAAAAGTGATCTAGACCTGGTTCATGGATTGGAAAACTCAATACAGTAAGATATAAATTCTCTCCAAATGATGTATAGTCAGTGCAATTTCAATTATAGTTCTTAGCAGGTTTTTTGTGGAATTTGGCATGCTGATTCTAAAATGGAGAAGAAAATGCAAAAAACCAAAAATGCTAAAAGAAATCCTGAAAAGAATAAAATTAGAGGACAAGGAATAGATATAGACTAGATAATAGATGTAGGTGATATAGATATAGATGTAGATTATAGGACTAAATGTGAAAGATAAAACAGTAAAATTTCTTGAAGCTAACAGAAAAACATTTATTTTCTTGGGGTGAGCACAAAAAGCTCAAACCACAAAGTAAAAGATTGATAAATCAGACTTCATTAAAATTAAAAACATGTATCACCAAAAGCTAAACAGTAAGACAGGTAAAGGAAAGAAATTAAGTAGAAAAAGACATTTTCGATATATATGAGAAAGGACTACTCCATAATATATAAAGGACTCCAAATCAGCTAGTAAAAGATAATACAATTTCTAAAACTGAAAAGTAGACTTGAACAGACATTTATAAAAGAGAATATCCAAATGACCAATATTTATACAAAGATTTGCTAAGCATCACTTGACATCAGAGAATTGCAAATGAAAGCCACAGTAAGATATTATTGCATACCCACCAGTGTAACTAAAGGTACTCAGTGTTGATGAGGATGTGGAGCAATAGGAAACCTTACACACTGCAGGAGGAACTGTAACTTAGAACAGCCACTCTGAAAAATTCTTCTTTTTTACTAAAGGTAAATATATACATACTCTATGACCCAGAAAGTCCACTCCTAGGTATATACTCAACAGAAATGAATACTGTATCTAACAAAATATGTGTTCAAGAATGTTGGCAGAAACTTTATTCATAATAGCCCCAAACAAGAAACAACCCAAATGTTCAGCAGCAGTAGAACGAATAACTGTGGTGTATTAGAATACTATACAGCAATGACAAAGGATGTAGTATTGATATGTACAACATCCTAAATGAAACTCACAAACAGGATAGGAAGCCAAACACAAAACAGTATGACTATATGGTTTCATTTATATGAGGTTCAGAATAAGGCAAAATGAATCTATGTGGATAAGTGGCAGAATATCAGTCACCTTTCCTTGAAGCAATGGCTGGGGTGGGGCAGAAGAGAGGCTAACAGGGACCTAGGCAATGCTTTTTATCTTGATCTTGGTATTGTTTTCATGGGAGTGGTCACTTGTAGAAATTTATGAAGGTGTACACTTAGGATTTGCACTCTTTTCTGTGTGTATCTTATATTTCAATAATAACAAGTTTACCAGAAAATAAAATCCTACGTGTTCCTGGAGGATAAGTGGTAGTGCTGTGGAGGATGACCACTGGCCAAACCAACTTCCTACAAAGCCACAATTAGGGTTGCAGATATGGTACTTATCAAAGCAGCATTGTTTTGTAAGGTAAATCCTTTTCCCTGCATGTGTGTGACAGCCTCAGAAACAGTGTCTGTTCACATGTTGAAGACTTTAATTAGTATCATGTACACAGTATTATTCACAAAAGGATTACCAACTTTTCATTAAAGAGATGTTTCTTTTATCAGGAGACTCCCACCAGTAGAACGATGGTACTTTACTGGTAGTTCCTGAGGACGACCCCACAAATTCTCAAACCTGTTGCTCTTTTCTTTCTACACAATCTCCCTGCCTAGTGTACTAGAATTCCCCCTCAGAATCTGGCTCATTGGTTTTTACATTTGTTGGCCATTCTTTTTGACATTTTTGGTGTCTGACCATTACTTAAGATTGCCTTTGTGTCTTGCTTCCTTCCAAAAATACCTCTTTACAGATCAGAAATGGACATCTCACCACAAATAGGTTATGTCCCTCAAAGCAGCTTCCAGGGCTGAGCCTTGGACGCTCAAGTCAAACGATTCATTCATCAGGACCCAGGAAAGTACAAGAAGTGAAAGTTTAGTGGCAGCTCAACCAAGGGTGGTTCACACCTGTTCCCATGGTTTACAAACAACTTTTAAAGGGATGGTCACAATCTTTAAAGAATCCAAATGCCAAACTTTAAGAGCAGAGCTGAGCTTGCTAACAAACTACAATTCGAAAAATTTTTGGTCTAGGAAGGACACGTAGAGATAGATCATTCAAGTCAAAAGTTCACAATCTCGTTAGAGTCATGTAGCCTTTGGAAATCTAAGAAAAGCTGTGGATTCTCTTGCCTCAAAACTACATTTAAGATTTTGCATGGAACTTTAGGGTGTATGTGTGTATGTGTATGTGTGATCCAAAAATCTGTTCAACATCCAGACGTTCCAAATGAAAAAGCCCCAACATAATCAAGGTAGGTAAAGAAGGTCTGGAGAAGTTAAGTAGTTTACCTTACAAAGGTGATGACCTCAGAACAGGACCTAGAACGTGCATACCCTGGCTCACAGTCCCACTACCCACACCACTACTCCAGAATAAATAAAAACCTATATTTTTAAAGATATGGTTATTCTGGGGCAGGTTGTGCTGTCTTGAAATACAAATTGATTAGGAAGTTGCAGTGGGGAGAAATGGTCTTGAATATAATGAAAGGCAGTCATATTTTCTATTTGGGGCCTAAATTAGTTGCTTTTTTGTCTTTTTTGTATTAGCTTTGAAAGTAGGTGAATGGATGATTGGAAATATAAAATTCCTAAGGGGTGGGCACTATGTTAATCATTTCCCTCCAGTGTATCCAGGTTAATATGAAAAAGAAAAGAGTCCCACATTTTGAGGATACCATTATTTGTTCTGAAATCTTTAATAGAAATAGACAGTAGAAACCAATTTTATTTATTTGATCATCTCAGGCCGTTAGACCACCATGCATTCTTTGCAACTTTAAGCATCATACCCTTTTTGTTACCAGCAAAATGTTGGATATGCTCACACCAAAATTGTTGGACATGTCTGTCATTCATATCCTACCATAAAGTAGCAACATCTTAGTTTATTTTCAAGGAAGTACCCTTATATGGGGGCTATGAGATATCCTGTCTCGGGCACCCCTTCCTCCCTCTGTTCACATACAAAGTGGTCATGTTAGTAAGAGTTCCTGGTAATGATATCATATTACCTGCGTTTAAAGTGCTTCTGTCTCTCCCTAACCATGTAACTCTGGGCACATTAGTTATCCGCTTTGAACCATGGTATCTTCACGGATGAATCAGGAATAATAAACAAACCTACCACATTGCTAAAGAAAAAATGCGATGAGGTGTGTGATGCAATTAACCCAGTGCCTGGGACATAGTAAGGCTGGGTCCCCAGTAGTTAGTGCTGGTATTAGGAACATCTCAGGTTAGGGCACAGAACCAGAGAGAGAAGGGGAGAAGTAACCAATGCCTGAAGTTGAAGACATTTTGAAGCAGCTTGGCTTGACCTTTATTCAAAATAAACAATGGAGGCTCCTTAACCCAAATCCTCTAACTCTAGTTACTTGCAAACAGAATGCATGGGCAACTTTCTACCAAAAAGTCTTAATTAAATGCAGTTTCTAAAAGACCTCATTAGAAGAAATCCATTATGCAGCATTGGCAATAGTCATTAGGAAGGACTTCAGTGTCATCCAACCTCTGGGATAATGATTTTCTTCTCTGCTGTAGGGGGTGATTCCTCCAGGGCTCTACCTGTGGACTCACCAGAGAACTGAAGCTCAGTTGTTTGTCCAGCCTCCAGCTTCTGAGAAAAAGGAACGAGAGCTCATGACTGAAGGACAGGAGAGTCTACGTTTTATAAGCAGAGAACATAGGGGCTTTCTCTGGAGAGACAGTGGTTCTCTTTCATGGTCATTGTTTTTGGTTTTATGTCATTTATTTCTCATTCATGCAGTGGATTTCAGTCCTTTTCGGTCTTGCTAGTCATGGCTTAGGCAGTGTTTCTTTTATTTTTTGCTATAATAGAGGCTTGAGAGGCACCAATTCTCTTCCTATTATTTTAAAAAATAAAACAAGCACTATAATTCTTCTATGGACCCTTTTGCTGCTTACTTTTGAGCTGCAGGAAATCTACAGTGACTGAGCTTACATGTCTAGGCCTGGGAGACTCCCTAGAGACATCTGGAGGCTGACTCCACTTCTGGTTTCTTGACTCTCCAGTGGTATTCCAGATGGGGAAGCAAACTATCTGCAGATTGGGCCACAAAATTCCACTCCAAAAATAAACAAAAGGCATCTTGCTTCCTACCTTGAAGTTGAGGCTCAAATTGCTTCAAACGGCATGTTTACAGATGTGATTCCTTCCCTGATAAGAGCCTCAGAATGTTCTCTGTCCAAGCTGTTTGGGTTCAAGTACAGGGCAAGGCCCAGAAAAGGAAAGCTCACTACATCCCTGCAACCACAGCAAGAAGCTGTTTTTCCAGGAGCAGCCACCCTGCAATCCCTACCCAGCAGCTTCCCCAGTCCCCAGCATGACTGGAAAAAAGCACACACCCAGATCAATGGACTGCAAAACAGTGTTCGCATTTTCAACCCCTGTGAGCAATTGTCATCAGTTGTCATCAACCTTCCTTCCACTTCTTGGCTTACAAAAATATGTTAAGACGCCCTCACCCTAAAACAAATTAGGTCACAAGTTAAATTTAAAACTTTAAACCTTTGCCTAGATTCTGCAATCCCCACAAGCTATCCTACAGGCTCTTCCTCCTCTTGAAAGAGTAGTCATCTCTCTGCAAAGAACTATACTTTGAACCTTAGGTAGAAAATTGCCAATATTTAACTGGCTTTCGCCCCCAAATCTCTCATACTGTTAACCTAATACCACAACATGTTACCAGTGTTTATTTAGAGGCAGTGGAGGAGGGATGAAAGAATCTTAAGTGATCATAATTTTCTACTTTATACTCCACTATATTTTCCAAATTTATTCAACCAGCTTAGATTAGTGTTGAAAACATCATTTTAAAAAAATAAATGGTTGAAATCTCCATCTTCACTTCAAGACGCTTTGATTCCTGAGGTCCTTACCCTCTGCTCGTTGTGCCTGCCTTCCTTGCATCCCTCACTGAGGCCAACAAAGTAGCCCTGTGACCAGATTCAGCCAATGTCCCAGATGAACCTGTTGTGACACTTGACACTTTCTCATTTGTATACTCTCTCTTCCATACAGCCTTTGTTTTCCTGGTTCTCCAGCCTTGTGTCCACTCCACTCAGTTCCCTTTTCTGGTTCAGTCATTGAACAGATAATTTACTGAGCATTACTGTATAACCAGGTACTCCTTAGGGCTAGCAAAATTATCAGGGACATGACACAATTTTTGCCTTTGCCCACCTCTAAGATGTTGGCATTCCCCAAGTTTCCATCCATCTCTCTTCTTATTTTGTATCCTCTCCCTGGGCCATTGCTTCACTTGCTTGATTTCATCCTCTTCCTCAACCTTTATGCTGATAACTCACAGAATCCCCACTTCTCCTCATCATTCTGCTTCAGCTAAATATTCCAAAGACACCTCAATTCAATGTGTTCTGAACAAAATTCAACTGCCACCTCCTACTCTTCCCCTACTTTGTTCTTCCTCCAACATTTGCTAGGTAAGGCCTGCCCACCCTGTTAATCCAGCCATGCATTCCAGAGTTATCCTTTAATCCTCCAACTTTGGTAGGTCCTTCCAAAAGCAGAACCTGAGACCAGAAAATGAGTACAAAGAGCTTACTTGGAAAGCAAACCTAGGAAGCAGGCATGGGAAAGCAGGGAAAGAGAAAGAACCAATAAAGGGAACATGATTTAGTGGGTTCCTATTGTGGGTGACTGAAGTGCATCTCAATATAGGACTTTATAAGGAACTTTTTGGAATAAGCTTCCAGATGTTCCCACTGAAGGGTGAGAGGCTGCAGCCTTTTTACAGATTCTTATTTCCCAGTGGCTACGCTTTGCTGTAGGTAGGACAGGAGTTGGGTGTTCTCTGCACTTGCAGTGTGCACAGAAATCATCTACCTACCACAGCTGCAGTCAAAATCAGAAACAAGACAAGGAAGTAGCGTAAGAAATGTCATATCTGCCACTTCCCTTTGTCCCACATTTGGTTTCCAACTCCTAATAATTCAACCTCTTAAATATTGTTTGTGTCTTTCTCTCCATCCCTTCTTAGTTCAGACTCTTGCATATTATCTGAACAACTGGAATGACCATCTGACTGCTGCCAAATGAATCTGTGTAAAACCAAGTCTGGCCATGTAGATTCCTGTTTAGCAATGTCACTAGCTACCTAATGCATGGACAGCCTACACAAATGGAGTCCAAATTTCTTTTGATGACATAGTTGGTCCTTCACATTCTGTCACCATAATTCTCATTCCTGCTTACTTCCTTCCATTTCACATGTACACACCCTATACTTCAGCTATATTAGCCTGTCACTCTTTTTTAAATGTGTCAGGACATTCCACAGTTATTTTTCTTTGCACATGTTATTTGTACTGTGCAGTAGGGAGACGTTTTATCCTTCTCCCCGGTGTCTTGTGAAGTCCTTTATGATCCAATTCAGCGTCACCTCCTGGAAGAGTCATCTCCAAATTTCTCAGGTGACTTCCAGCCCTGTTTTCTCAAATACATTCCAAGTTTCCCAGTGACTTTTTTGTTTGTTTGCTTGCTTTTAGGGATAGGTTTCACTCTCTTACCCAGACTGGAGTGCAGTGGTGTGATCATAGCTCACTGTAACCTCAGACTCCCGGGATCAAGCAATCCTCCCACCTCAGCCTCCCAAATAGCTCATGCCACCACGCTTAGCTAATCTTTTTTTTTTTTTTTAGAGATGGGGTCTCACTATGTTGCCCAAGCTGGTCTTCAACTTCTGGCCTCAAGCAATCCTCCCTCCTTGGCCTCCCAAAGCACTGGTATTATAAGCATGAGCCACCATGCCCAGCCTCCAGTGATCATTCCTAGTGTTTAATTATTAGGGTATGTCTTTCTCCTTGGCTGGACTGTACATTCCTTGGGGCAAGTTCCAGTTTAATTACCTTTGCATCCCCAGAATCTAGTTCAGTATCCATGGCAGATATTCAATAATCATTAGCTGAATGAATAAATAAAGCAAATATACCTCTTAGATGTGGCCAATCTGAGAAAAAAAAATGGTGATTATGTATCCCGGTCGTCACCTTGTAATCCTCTGAGGGGTGCTAATTATGCCTCATAATTTGAGCATTCTACTTCTTCATAATGTACAGAAGATGTTGTGCTTTATGAAATGCTATAGGTTCAAATAAATTTTTAAATAAGATTTGAGAGAAGATTTTAATATTTAATGAAGTATGGCTCAATTAATTTTTAAACATGCTTAGATAAAACCCATAATTATTCTCACATATTAGATAAATAAGCATTTCTCTACTTTTCCTTATACATTTGTTTCTAAAGGTTACAAAGTTTAACTAAGTAAATGAAGAACATAAAGATAATTACATAACTAGAAAGAAAATGCAGTTCCCAATAGGAAAAAGCAAATGAAGGTTGCTTCTCAGCCTTATTTTTTTCACCATACCAAAATATTCGTATCATCTACATAGGTTTCCAAAAAATTCCCGTGATATAATGATCTCAATGTCACACCAAAGTGGGAGGAGTTTCCCCCACTTCTTTACTGGATTTTTAAGATATAACTTTCCAGTTGGAAAGAATAAGGGCAATTTGAATGAAATGTTGTAAGAAATACTAAAGCCCAAAGCCCAATTTTGTTCTGACTATACTGTTTTGATTTTGGAGAAAGTTTTGCTGATTGGAGACATATAACCCCAAATGCGTTGGTCAACTTTATTAAGATTTTTGAATCATCTAAATATAAGTCCCTTGTCCCAGGACCTCAGAAACGTTTCTCCAAAACATGCATATCTCAATTAAGTCTCCTGTTGAGTCATGAATTTGTGAATTCTAGTAAACTGCCAAAGTGGAGTGAACCACCCTTGCCAAATCCATATCTGAATCCCAGAAAGGAGACTCAATATAGAAGTCAAGAAAAAAATGAAGGGGAGGGTTACATTCCTGCTGAACAATTCTTGATGTAGAGTATTATGACAACTACTAAAATAAGAGTTTAGGAAAAAGAGCAGGAATACAGAAAACTCAACTGTCCTTAATTCTCCATCATCTTAAATAATGACATGGTCAGTCTCCAACCCAGGACTTGAGACTGTCTTCAAGGTGAAATCACTAAGTTGTCCCGGAGTTGGTACAAATGGATTTCCTCCGTGTGCCAGCCAACAGAAAAGCATCACTCACAAGGAAAACTCTGGTGGCTCACAGAGGAGTCCCATGGAAAAGATTTATTCCAAAAGTTCCTCTTACGATCACTGGATACAAAAGAGTCACAGATCCTTTACTGCTGTTTCCAAAGATTGGGGCAGTTTTGACTAAGTTTTGACTAAGAGAAGTTTAGACTAAGTCTAAACTTGGACCTTGAAGACCAGGAAAGAATGATCATCTTTAGCATGTAAGAAACAGGTAAGGTGGTCTTTCCAAATCCCCACCAAAGTAATAGTAAAGGATGTTTTAAATAGATAAACCCAAATAAGGGGAGACATAGTAAATGAAATATTTTAACAAATTTTTGAAAGACAGTAGATGAGAACTGACATTACAGAGCTGAGAAAAATCACAACTAAAATGCCTATAAAAAGGAATACCACAGAGAAGGGAGCAATTCACCCCTACTGAACTGTAAGAGGCATAGCACATAGTGATATGGAAAGTGGGGTTCAGATGCAGGTCCAAATGCAGGAGGAATAGGTTTGAATTTGTCTATAGAAAGATGGAAATTTGCCCCATACCTGATCCCCTCATTCATTCAAAGCAGCTAAGGGATCTACCTCCTTCTAATCCCCTAGAGGAGCAAGATACAATGTTCTGGATGAAGAGAAACCTGAGAGGAGAACAGGAGAGAGGAGCTGGGTTTATAGATAAAGACATGAAAGCAAACGAGCCATGTGCCCACAGCCCCTTCCCACCCTGCTCACAGAATGCCAGTCACCAAGTGTTACACCACCAACCCTACCGGCAACCTCAGGACAGAACACTGGGATTCTCATCTGGAGAGACTGAACAGTCCCCAGGAATAATAGCTTCATAGAGATACTTGAGGATCCCTTGGCGGAAAAGCTAGCTCACCTGGTTACCTGAAAGTGAATCTCACTAGTCAACAAGCCTGCCCCCACTCCTCACCTGCAAAATAGCAATCGGCTTGTTAGAGCACCACTTACATATGAGTAGATATGCAAAGGTGATCAGGGAATTGAGAAAATCTAACAGAAACAGAGATTCTAAAACATAAACTGGAGAAAAAAATACGAAAGAAGCCATACTTATATCTTCAGAGAGATGAGACATTATGGTATCTATTAAAATGTAGATACAATATAATAAAGAAATGATCAAACAAGAAAGATATCTTGATTTTTTAAAGCTAATTGAAGAAAATAAAGTGATTATAACATAGAAATTCCCCAGAAAGCATTTTTTAAGTCAAAAATATGAGAAGAGAGAGAATATGTAAGAAAATAAGATCAGTCTAGAACTTGCTACCCAAAGAGTGGTCCACAAACCAACAACCTTGGTAACCCCAATTGCCGAAGTGGAACAAGTGGAGTAGGAACTAGTTAGAAATACAGATTCTAAGGTGCCACCCAGCTCTATTGAATCAGAATCTGAATCTTAGCAAGATTTCATAATAGCGTCCCCCACATACCTTCTTAAGAAAGACAGTGGAAGGTGTTCTTCATTAAAATGAGATAACAAATCAAGGAAGAGAAAAACATAATGCTAGGCAATAATTGGTGAGGCATTATATTGGACACCTAAATAATTAAGCAAATGATAAAAGAGAAAGAGAGACAATTATTAATTCTACAGAGAAAAGTTTGATGTGAAAGGCAATATAAACACCGTACACTTATCACCTCAGCAGTAAATAATATTAACATAATAAAAATAGTGATTTTACAAATTCAACAACATTTGTAAAACCATAACAGGAAGATCTTGACCAGAGAAATGGATATGATGGTGTGGAGAAGAAAAAAGCATCAGCCTCTATAATAGGTAGTTAACAGAAACAGCCTAAAATTAAAAGATCCAGAAATAGTACTAAAAACATATTATCTTACAATATAGCATTAAATAGCAGATAAAATAGTATTAAACAGCAGGAAAAAAGCTTTCTCTGGACTAGGACTACAAGCAAAAGTAAATTTGCTAGTTCTTCAAAATCAGGCTTTTAGAATTCAAATATTATTTCATGATTTACTATATACATTACTTAGATCAAAATATATTATTTCAATCTATTTAGGACAAGATTGTTCAGGTAAAACTACTTTTGCTAAAAGAAAAAATAATAATAGGTCTAAAGTCAGCAAGCTTCCCGCTTAATCACCAAAAAATTATCTGGCAACTGGAACCTGCTTTTGTCTTTTAGTAAACAGCTCAATAAGCTACCACCTTGGGTGATGCAGGAAGACAGAAATGTGTTCTATTTTGTGTAATTGCCATGGACATAGGTTAAGGAAGAAGAAGAGAAATACTGTGTGGACTCATTCAACAAATATTTATTTTGAACTCTGAAGGTGAACCACAAAATATAATGCAAGATCCCTGCTTTCAAAGAACTCATATTCAATGTCAAATTCAGTATACCCAGATAATCATTAAAAAAAAGTAGCACACGATGTGTAATGTGGAGAAAGACTGTATATGCAATGAGGACTATCTATATTTTAAGACAGGATGTGTTGTGTTGCACAGACTTTGGTCTCATAATGCCACGGTTTTCATCTCAGGTCTATCAGTTAGCTAAAAGACCCTTAAGCAAGTCATTTAACTTCTCTGAATTTCAGTCGCTTTATTGGCATAATAGGATTAATGATACCATCCCCGTAAAGTTTTGTAACAGTTTAATGAGATGATACATTTAAAGGCACCCTGTAAATTCTAAAATGCTAGACATTTGATGGGTTTATTACGCTATGCTCAAGCAGATAGAGAAGGAACTGGGTCCCTTTGCCATTATCATTTTCGTTCTTTAAATTTTTTTTACTTTTATTTAAATGATGAAACAAAAATAAAATCCTAAATCATGGCACCTGCCATGCTGATTACAGTAGAAAATAGATGAACATATCAGTATAATTTTTATTTTAACCTGTGCACTCCTGAAGCTCATACCAAGATTGACTCTAAGGATACTTACATACATGGAAAATGCAGGAAATTTGAAAAG
>NW_012099876.1:191174-192280 GCF_000951045.1 Mandrillus leucophaeus | reverse complement strand
GCCTTGTCTTCAATGGTAGCAACCAAGGAAACTCTGCTGAAAATCTTTAATCCTAATAAGTCAGTCCAAATTGGGCTATTGCTTTTGTTGCCTGTGATAGTTAATACTGAGTATCAACTTGATTGGATTGAAGGATGCATAGTATTGATCCTGGGTGTGTCTGTGAGGGTGTTGCCAAAGGAGATTAGCATTTGAGTCAGTAGGCAATATCCACGTTTAATGGTTGCAGGCTTACGCTTAATCTGGCTGGGCACCATCTAATCAACTACCAGTGTGGCTAGAATATAAAGCAGGCAGAAGAACGTGAAAAGGCTAGACCAGCTTAGCCTCCCAGCCTGCATCTTTCTCCCATTCTGGATGCTTCCTGCCCTCAAACATTGAAATCCAAGTTCTTCAGCTTTGGAACTTGGACTGGCTTCCTTGCTCCTCAGCTTGCAGACAGCCTATTACGGGACCTTGTGATCGTGTGAGTTAATACTACTTAATAAACTGATATATATTTTATATATATATATATACACATATATAATATATATCCTATTAGTTCTGTCACTCTAGGAAACTCTAATACATTGCCTAAATATAATATGGTATGGCCAAAAAGACATGTAGAAAATGTCCAAAACCTCCCTGTAGCTCTCTTTCCCAAATTCAGATTAGAACTAGCCCAAATCCACTATCATGGTACTGTCCAATTATCCTCTAACATCTAATGTAATTTCCCCTGCTCTCGTAATTCTATAGATACAATTTTAGATCTGTCTCTTATACACATCTAGATGTGTATAAGAGACAGAAGCTAATCTATGATGAAGGAAGTAGGAACATAGGCTACCTTTGGAGAGAGGAGCATTAGTGGGCATGATGCATGTCTCCTTCTCTCTTCCAGCCTTGTTAAGTAGATACAAGACATCTGGAGTGAGCAATAAGTAATAAATAAGACCAAAATACACAGTGCAAACAAGGATAACTCATACATCACAGGGATTCTCAAACTCTTTTCCACCTCAAATGCCTCAAACAACATGGTATATAGAGATTGTGGGATATGGCCACACCCAAATAAGAAGCTTGAGTTTTTCATACTTCCCTGCGTTAAAGCTATA
>NW_012099876.1:187464-189734 GCF_000951045.1 Mandrillus leucophaeus | reverse complement strand
AATCAGAATCTGAATCTTAGCAAGATTTCATAATAGCGTCCCCCACATACCTTCTTAAGAAAGACAGTGGAAGGTGTTCTTCATTAAAATGAGATAACAAATCAAGGAAGAGAAAAACATAATGCTAGGCAATAATTGGTGAGGCATTATATTGGACACCTAAATAATTAAGCAAATGATAAAAGAGAAAGAGAGACAATTATTAATTCTACAGAGAAAAGTTTGATGTGAAAGGCAATATAAACACCGTACACTTATCACCTCAGCAGTAAATAATATTAACATAATAAAAATAGTGATTTTACAAATTCAACAACATTTGTAAAACCATAACAGGAAGATCTTGACCAGAGAAATGGATATGATGGTGTGGAGAAGAAAAAAGCATCAGCCTCTATAATAGGTAGTTAACAGAAACAGCCTAAAATTAAAAGATCCAGAAATAGTACTAAAAACATATTATCTTACAATATAGCATTAAATAGCAGATAAAATAGTATTAAACAGCAGGAAAAAAGCTTTCTCTGGACTAGGACTACAAGCAAAAGTAAATTTGCTAGTTCTTCAAAATCAGGCTTTTAGAATTCAAATATTATTTCATGATTTACTATATACATTACTTAGATCAAAATATATTACTTCAATCTATTTAGGACAAGATTGTTCAGGTAAAACTACTTTTGCTAAAAGAAAAAATAATAATAGGTCTAAAGTCAGCAAGCTTCCTGCTTAATCACCAAAAAATTATCTGGCAACTAGAACCTGCTTTTGTCTTTTAGTAAACAGCTCAATAAGCTACCACCTTGGGTGATGCAGGAAGACAGAAATGTGTTCTATTTTGTATAATTGCCATGGACATAGGTTAAGGAAGAAGAAGAGAAATACTGTGTGGACTCATTCAACAAATATTTATTTTGAACTCTGAAGGTGAACCACAAAATATAATGCAAGATCCCTGCTTTCAAAGAACTCATATTCAATGTCAAATTCAGTATACCCAGATAATCATTAAAAAAAAGTAGCACACGATGTGTAATGTGGAGAAAGACTGTATATGCAATGAGGACTATCTATATTTTAAGACAGGATGTGTTGTGTTGCACAGACTTTGGTCTCATAATGCCACGGTTTTCATCTCAGGTCTATCAGTTAGCTAAAAGACCCTTAAGCAAGTTATTTAACTTCTCTGAATTTCAGTCACTTTATTGGCATAATAGGATTAATGATACCATCCCCGTAAAGTTTTGTAACAGTTTAATGAGATGATACATTTAAAGGCACCCTGTAAATTCTAAAATGCTAGACATTCGATGGGTTTATTACGCTATGCTCAAGCAGATAGAGAAGGAACTGGGTCCCTTTGCCATTATCATTTTCGTTCTTTAAATTTTTTTTACTTTTATTTAAATGATGAAACAAAAATAAAATCCTAAATCATGGCACCTGCCATGCTGATTACAGTAGAAAATAGATGAACATATCAGTATAATTTTTATTTTAACCTGTGCACTCCTGAAGCTCATACCAAGATTGACTCTAAGGATACTTACATACATGGAAAATGCAGGAAATTTGAAAAGCCCAAATAAAAGTTTATGTTTAAATGAAAAACTATGTTAGGTCAAAATAAGCTATTAAAATAGAGCATACTGAGATTTGAAGGACTGTGCCAAGGTGCCCACTTTTTTCTGCACACAGATGGGTTGGTTTGATCCAACTTTGGATTTTCAGACTGTCTGGGAGTCAGCTTGCTCCCTCATACCTCTTCTTTACAGACTTACAATTAATACCCTTGAAAGTATATATCCAGAGATTACACACTGTATAATTACACAAAAAGAACAACAAAATTTCTTCTTCATTACAAACCCAGCCTTCCAAAAGACAATTTCTGATGCCTTTTGAGCCCCAGCACTCCCAGGCATATGAACGCTAAAGGGTCATGGACTATTCACAAGGTGGTCTTCCATCCTCTGGAGATCACTTCCCAGAGTTAGGGAACCTCATCCAATCAGGTCAAACTGCCAGGATGCTGGCCATCTCAGGCCGTTGCTGCCCCTGCTCCAGCCAAGAGAATGCGGACAGCCTGGTCCACCAGGCAAGTAAGACTGTGCTGCCCCTTAAGCCAAGCTGGGCTCTGCTTGTGTGACCAAGTTCACTTATGTTTTCAGAAAAGTCCTGAGCCAGTCAATTTGGAGGAAGTCTGTTCCTTCAAATCATATTCTGTGCTTTATCTCGTTAATAGCTAATCCCACAAGTAATGGCACAAG
>NW_012099876.1:140017-185504 GCF_000951045.1 Mandrillus leucophaeus | reverse complement strand
TGGTATGGCCAAAAAGACATGTAGAAAATGTCCAAAACCTCCCTGTAGCTCTCTTTCCCAAATTCAGATTAGAACTAGCCCAAATCCACTATCATGGTACTGTCCAATTATCCTCTAACATCTAATGTAATTTCCCCTGCTCTCGTAATTCTATAGATACAATTTTAGATAGATAGATAGATAGATAGATAGATAGATAGATAGAGGAAATGGCTTTTTCTTAAGCTCAAACAGTAGTTCTCATTTCAGCCTTCCATTTATGAGCAATCTAAGAGATGAAGAAATTCACTATAGCCGGTGCTCTAGAATGTGACCTGGACCTACTTATGTGTTCTATCATCACAGATAAGGTTTAAATAACATCTTGAACACATACATATGACTTGGGCTTCCTCATAGGATGGTGGCCTCAGAGTTACACAGCTCTCCAAGAGAGAGCATTCCTAGAAACCAAAATGAAAATTTTATAGCCTTTTGTGACCTAGCCTCAAAAGTACAATATTGTTACTTTTCTGCACTCTGTTAATTAAAGAAGTCACAAGCCCACCCAGATTAAAGCGGAGGGGAGGAGAAATAGATTCCACCTCTTAATGGGAGAAATGCCAAAGGAGTGGCAGATTTAACACTGATACATGGAGGGAAGAGAAAGCATGTTCTAGACCGCATTCAGGAGGTACAGCTTAGACACATAAGTTAACTTCTCTCTTGCCCCCAATCCTGAGATTATCACAAACTCAGGGCTGGTGAATCTCCTACTTCTGCCATTGAGACTCTTTGTGTAGCTGAAAAATTAAGGAAAGAAGGCAGAAGAGATCTTGTCACAAGTGGCACTGTTATTTATCTTATGAAATTTATTTTGGTGATAGAGAAAAGAACCTGAATCTAAAGAAAGACATTTCTCCAAACATTCAGGTGAAACCTGAAGTACTCTTCTTAAAGCTTAAACCCTTACATTCAAACCCCTTCCACTCCTCCCCAACCCCCTGCCCAGAAATATGGTGGTCAATGTTTCCTATTTTAGTATGAATTAAGGATTAACTGAGCCCTACAAAAAGATGTGATAAATGGCTGAGGTAATAGGGTCATCTGCCTAAAGTGGGGTCCAGAAGCAGAGAGCATCAGAAACACTATACCTTCTACTTGGTTTTGTCTACAATAACTCTGAGGAAAGAAATAAGGCAATGAAGCAGAACCATGTAACTGTATGTTTCAACCTTGTCAGTTCCTGCCATTTCCAATGCTTTGAAGTGGCTTGTCATAACCTAAACTTACAAATAAGCTTCTGTTAAGAGTCGAATTTCCCCCTTAGAATAGAAGAATTCTGGGGATCTTTTTGTATTGGGCTTTTCTGAATTATAAAGGTGAATTGAGGGCATATAATTTAATCTTAAACCATGGCTCAAAAAATGCTTTTCTCCCAAAACATGGAACTCAGGACGTCAGGGAAGGATGGAGGGAAGAATTGGCTTTAAAATATTATTTTCTTTTTCTGGTTACTTCTTTAGAAAAAGCCGTAAGTGTGAGACTAGGTAGAGAGAGGAGGATCAAAGAGAAGTCAGAAATATTATTGTACCAAGTAACCGCCCAAGTGCAAGATGGAATTACACAAACATTAACAGTTGCATTCTTTTTTTCAACATTGACAACTTTCCTAACACTGCAGCAATATCCATGCTTAATGGTCGCAGGCTTATGCTTTGGGACCATGAATTGATGAGTAATATGGAGGGGAAGAGGGAGAGTGTAGAGGGAGAAATGTAACAGGAAGAGTAACTTCCTTTTCTCTTCCTGTCTATTCTTTTACATTAACAAAACTGAAAAATGGGGAAGAGAGGAAAGGGGGTCAAAAGAAAAACAAAAAACAGCTTCACAGATAGCATCTACTTTATTGAAGTTTCCAGACCTACGATGCAATCTATTGAAGAAATTTCATTCCTCTACTTTTAAAAGGTCTTGAGTCTTAAAGCCAATTTGCAGAGTGGCTTAGCAGGACCTAGGAATTCTCCTCCCAGGATTGATTTGCATAAAATGCCTCTCAGTGGAATCAGCCCCTAATGTCTAGTTTCTCATTCAGATTCAAATACTTGGATGTCCCAAATTAACTCCCACAATGACCATTGGGTGCTTGACAATCTCAAAATCCAGTAGCCAAATTCCCCATGGATTGATTCTAACTGGAGATCCTACACATGATTCTTTGATAAAGGAAGGTGAACCACCATGAGATAGATAATAAGGGATTCATTTCAGATATTTGATTTACACAATGGCAGGAGCTGGTTAAACAGCCTACACAAACCTATACTTTCTGCACCTGGTGCTCACATCTAAAGTCAGTAGGGTCTGCAGGGTCAGCAGTCAGAAAGAAAGCATGGATGTGGAGTGGGGAGAGCAGAGACAAACTGGAACCTGCAAGGATGGGCTAGAATCCTCAGAGATAGATCAAACCCATATTACTCTCTTATTTCTTTCAGACCTCCACCTTCAATGACAGTGTGCCCTGCTGCACTTCACTCATCATGGAACTGGACTCACACTGGGCCCAGGAGGTGGGGCAGCTGAGGGTGGATCCACAGGAAGCATAGGAGCTTCAGGACCAGCCATGAGGAGGAGCCTGTGGATAAATGATGGCATGCGTGAGTGGCAACTGCTCCAGGTACCATCCACAGACCTCCCAAGGATAAAAATAATTTGGCTGTTGCTTCACTTCTGCCTTCCAAATCTTTCACAAAATGTCTCGTGTCTCATTTAACTCAGAACCATGCAAGGAAGGGAATTCTGAGGAATGCAGTTTCAGTCATGCTAAGTTGACACAGTACAGACCTACCCTAACTTGACTAGTTTTCTAGTACCCACCTGTCACCCACCACGCTGGCTTCACTTAATTGTCTTCTGTGCAAATATGACAGGCAGATCACCTGAGAAGCAAGGAGAGTAGAAAAACACAAAGACTGGCCGGAAACAGAGTGAGGATAGAAGAGAGGGGAGCCAGAATTAAGAAGGAAGTGACTACCCAGGGTATTAGAAACAAGAAGAAAGAGGAAGAGCCTCTTGGCTTCTCACAACACAAAAAAATGATCAAATAATCATAGCTAATTAGTTGTTCAGGCGTGGAACAAACACTAATGCACAGAACATCTTAACTAAAAGGCTACTACGATGCCTACAAATCTCCACCCCCAATCTACTGTACCATGCCCATTAAACTAAGGTCATCCAGTGAGAAACAGAGGATCCTGAGGTCCTAGTTACCTGCCTTATCATATTTACTGAGACTGGAGAACTTATAATGTCACCCAAAGTCACATGCCAAGTAAGTGTATGATAAAATTTTAGCCTGGGCTCAAGGAAACCATTTAAAAAATTAAACTGAAAAATAAAAATTCTTCTCTAACATTTTGAGTATTTGATCTCATCTTAAAGTATAGTCACCAGCTGTATCTACTCCAGTCCCCTAAGTCCAACATTCCTATAATGGATCCCATAGTTAAAGTCTGCCTGGATTCCCTGGGGAGCTGAGTCAGCTCTCCAGGAAACCTTAAAAGATAATAGAAGCAAAGCAGAAAACATCAATGACTGCATTTAGGCTGTGTACAACAACCACTTGGTCCTCATTAGCCTG
This sequence comes from Mandrillus leucophaeus, assembly GCF_000951045.1. Lineage (NCBI taxonomy): Eukaryota > Metazoa > Chordata > Mammalia > Primates > Cercopithecidae > Mandrillus > Mandrillus leucophaeus. Next base: position 181,882 of record NW_012099876.1, on the reverse strand, counting down.
GGTCCAATTACTCTCAAGATATGGGTCATGGCTTATTTTCATATGTCCATGACACTGTCACTCATGCTCTTGTTGAATTTTTAGGCAGGCAATCACTATCGGAGGTAAATTACTACCAAGTGTCTCCCATTTTATTACCTCATGACAAAAATAGGCAGAAAAAGAGCATCATTGTTCACATTTACTGGCTACTGGCTGTGGTGGGAAAATGGAATTAAAGAAACATGAAGGAAAATAAACCTGGACATCTCTGCTCCAAAAGAAATATGGCTTCCCACAAAAATTAGTAAAAGATGCCTACTGCAAGATTTAGCCCTCAGGGTGTGTTTATGTGGAAGGAGTGGGAGAGAGAAAAAAAGATAATGTATAAGTGTGCAACAAAGGGGTTAGGGATCACCCAACACTCTTTTGAGGCAGACAGGTGGACTGGAAGGAATTTCAGAGATGCAGGTCTAAGGTGTGATTGTAATATGGTCAAGAGAAAATAATCCATTACATTGACTCAGTGTAGAGGTTTGGAGAAATGCAATGGAATTACAAGTTAGGAAGTCTTAGATCACATGAAAAAATAGTCCAAAGTTGACAAGGTCCATTAGGAATACCCAGAGGAAAGGGGATGATATTGGCTTTGTACATACAAGCACTGTGTTTCCCTATATGATAGAGAGCAATGCTTCTCAAAGTGTGACCCCAGAGCAGCAGCAACAGCATCATCTGGGAGCTTCTTATAAATGTTAATTCTTATCTTTCTCAAACACACATACACACACACATACACACACACCCCACACACGACGCACTTTGGGGGTGGGACCGAAATCAACGCAATTCCGACATAAACTAAGGTTTGAGGACTGCTAGTTTAGAGTGTGTGAATTTACCTTGGCTCAGAAACATTGCTAAGTCTAAACGAAATCTGGTTCTGTTTCTATGGTCTCCAAAAAATACCCAGGAGATCATTTGACTTCCCAGATAGCTAGCTTGCTTTCAGGGAGCAAGTGCCCTAGCCAGGCTGACTAAGGCATTCCAGTCCTCTTGGTGCTATATTTCCCAAGTCAAATTAATGAATTAGCATTCTGATTTTTACAGATCAGTCACCTGTGGCGTGTTTCTGGCCTGAGCCAACACCTCTGTCCAAAATCTGATGTTCAGGAGCCCTACTGACAACACCACCCCCTGGTGCTTACACAACATCAAAATGAAAAACGGGGAGCTTTTCTGAGGCAGAGTCCCTATGCATCAAACAGAAAAACTGTGGCTGCTCTACTGTCGGCTGGAGTGAAAAGCAAGGATTCTGCTCCCACTGCTTTCCCGTCTTCTAAGACACACTCCCCAGAAACCTCAAACTCCAGGGCCATTTTTGAAAACTAAGTATCCGAGAAAGAAGAATCTCTCAGATCAGCTTACCAGACCAAATAGGACTTAGGTCGGGCCTGGAAGGATGAGGAGGATACAGAAGGTCAAAGCGGACCCTGTGGAGGGGGGTTGCAGAGGAAGTAGGGATTCTGCCTGTTCAGAATAGAGGGCAACCACTGGGCAGTGAAGGAAATCAAAATATTTCACCCCAAAATATACTTCCTTAACATATTTTGAAATGGCTGCTGCAGGGCAAGCCGACTGAGGTGGGGAAAAATTGTATTCATAGAGAATCCTCATGAATGCGGCCAGGCCTTCTCTTTCTACGACTTTCCCAGATTTAGCAGTGATTGAGAGTCTGAAACCTTTAAGTCTGAAGAGAAGAGTTTTCCATCTATTCTAAGGAATGCTACCTATGTGGCTTCATCTGTGTAACAAGACCACCTTTGCTAGCCAAGTGTCTCTCTTTTTCCTTCCTGTATTAGTCCATTCTCATGTTGCTAATAAAAACTTACCCGAGACTGGGTAATTTATAAAGGAAAGAGGTGTAATTGACTCACAGCTCCACAGGGCTGGGGAGGCCTCAGGAAACTTACAATCATGGCTGAAGGCAAAGCAAACATGTCCTTCTTCACATGGCAGCAGCAAGGGGAAGTGCTGAACAAAAGGGGAAAAAGCTCCTTATAAAACCATCAGATCTCATAAGAACTCATTCACTATCATGAGAACAGTAGCATGGGGGTAACCACCACCATGATTCAATTACCTCCCACTGGGTCCCTCCCACAACACAGGAGGATTTTGGGAACTACAGTTCAAGATGAGATTTGGGTGAGGACACAGTTGAACCATGTCACTTCCCTTAACCTGCCTTGCCACTAAAACATGTTTTGGGCCACATTCTGAGCCAACATTCTTTCTTTCTATAACTTCAAGGTGGTAGATAAGCTTCTATACTTTATTGGGAGGTTGGGTCTTCATTCTGAAGGCTCCTGTGTATACACATTAAAAAAATTAGTATGCCTTTTCTCTTATTAATCAATCTGCCTCACGCCAGTGATATTTTTTTTCCTAAGACAGAGTCTCGTTCTTTCCCCGGGGCTGGAGTGCAGTGGTGTGATCTCAGCTCACTGCAACCTCCGGGTTCAAGTGATTCTTCTGCCTCAGCCTCCTGAGTAGCTGGGATTACAGGCGTGCGCCACCACGCCTGGCTAATTTTTTTATTTTTAGTAGAGACGGGGTTTCACCATGTTGGCCAGGCTGGTATCTAACTCCTGACCTCACGATCCACCCACCTCAGCCTCCCAAAGCATTGGGATTACAGGCGTGAGCCACCATCCCTGGCCATGTCAGTGAATTTTTCAGTGAACCTTCAGAGGGCCAAGAGGAAAGCTCTCCCTTAGCCACAACAGGGACCAGACACAGAGTGGAAGGAAAAGTGAGGTTTAAAAGACCTTAAACTCTGGATGGGAGAGTTCAGCTTTGAATCAGTTACCAGGGGGAGCACATGTAGATGTCTGAGGGGACAGGGGAGGGACAGGCAGGCTTCATCACTTAGTAATCCCCACAAAGTTCCAAGGATACCATGATGCTGGTTATCAAGAAAACATCTCACCATGTGATTGCAGGAAGTTCTTGTTGGTATGTCTTGAACCTGAGCATCCCCTTAAAAATGTATTTAGTATGGATGCTAGTAACTCCATCGTGACCTTATTAACAAAAACTACCAAAAAAGAGTTGACTTTTTTTTTTTTAATCTAAAAAGGAGAGTTAGGAAACTTTGAAAGGGCTATCGCTAGCCTCTGGTAGTGGCTTCATTCACAGGTCAGGTGGAGGTTTTGAGTGCCTCATGCCACTGCAGGCTGTTTGGCATTGGGCAAGTTACTGAACCTTTCTTTGTCTGATTTTCATCAATAAAATAGAAACAATATCATGTCACAAGGCTGTCGAGTTACTGGAAAGGGGTCCTGATCCAGACCCCAAGAGAGGGTTCTTGGATCTGGGCAAGAAAGAATTTGGGGCAAGTCCACAGAGTAAAGTAAAAGCAAGTTTATTACAAAAGTAAAGGAATGAAAGAATGGCTACTCCATAGACAGAACAGTCCCGAGGGCTACTGTTAGCTATTTTTATTGTTATTTCTTGATTACATGCTAAACAAGGGGTGGATTATTCACGAATTTTCTGGTAAAGGTGAGGGGAACTCCCAGAACTGAGGGTTCCTCCCACTTTGAGACTACATAGGGTAACTTCCAGACATTGCCATAGCGTTTGTAAACTGTCGTGCCATTGGTGGGAATATGTTAGCATGCTAATGCTTTGTAATTAGCATGTAATGAGCAGTGGGGAGGACCAGAGGTGACTTTCATCACCATCTTGGTGTTGGCAGGTTTTGGCTGGCTTCTTTATTGTGTCCTCTTTCAACAGCAGGGTCTTCATGACCTGTATCTTGTGCTGACTTCCTATCTCATCCTGTGACTAGGAATGCCTAAGTTCCTGGGAATGCAGCATAGCAGATCTCAGCCTCATTTTACTCAGCCACTATTAAAGATGGAGCTGCTCTCGTTCTAACACGTCTGACAGTTGTGAAGATTAAATGAGAAAGGAAACACAAAATATCTAGCTTGATACCTAGTAGAGATTCAATAAATGTCATCTAAATCTAAATATGAAAATTCTAGAGACAAAATCAAGATATGTAATACCTGAAATTTTCAAAATTCTGAAGAAAAGAGAAAAAAGATCAGCATTCACTGCCTATACCCACATTACAGCATGGAAATTATATCATGCTTAACCATAAATATTGAAAAACATCAGGGGAGCCTGGTCGTTTCTCCAAAAATTATCATTTTTATGGGCATATTCAGCTACCAAAAGAACAGCGAAGTCCATAGCAGAGCAGTGGTGACTTCACCTCCACTTGAGCTGGGTGTGTCCACAATGAAGGAACGCTGACCATTGCCAAGTCAATGTAAAACCCAGTCCCACAGGAGCAGGTTTGTTGCCTTCAGGTTCCTGTGGCAATTATCTGTGATTGGCTTTCTTGGGTGGCTTGCTTTGTACTGCCAGGATGAGCTCATGGAAGAGGGAGATCATTTGAATGTACCCAGCACCCCTAGGTAATTAAAATCCCAAAGCAGATGAGAGTGCTCCATTCCACAGATACTAGTCAGCACACCATGCCTTCATCAAGGAGTTCTTAGTTTTTTTCTTAAAACGGTTGGTGGAATGCTAACAAAACTGAGCAGTTCCCCCGTAAGCATCCGAAGCTGTATTGATTCAGGTGATGTCCAGATCAGGAGAGATGCAAACACATAACAAAATCCAATAGAAGTGGGGTCAAAGGCAGTCTAATGAGATACATGAAATGAAATGGTAACTTTACTGTACAGAAAAATATGAGTAGCCGCCACTGTTTGAGGCACATTTATAGAACATGAGCACCATTCATCAGAGGTCACAGGCTGGCATGGCTGCAAAGATCCTGGCAAACACTTGACTGCATGGCTCATCAAAGTCTATCTTCTCTGCACGCACATTTACTCCACCTACTCCTTTCTTCTTTGTTTAAATTGCTAAAATGGCAAAACCATAAATTGTCAAACATATTTTTAAATGCTTTTTTGGTGCTGAGATTATGTTATGTGTATTAAACTACTACTTTTCAAAATACCAATCTTATGTACAGTGACATTTATCCCCTTTGTTTTAAAAAGCTTTAATTCTTTCATTTCTCCTTCAATGACCCTGAGCCAATATTGTTTCCCTATCTAAAATGCCTACTTCCTTCTTTTCTGCTAGATTCTCCGACATTTTATTGCCCAGTAAAATACCACAATTAAAGCCTTTGTTGATTTTCTTTATATTCATAAATATTGCCTTTCTCTGAATCCCTTACCCATTTTCCAAAGTGTTTTCCACAGCACATTAATCTAATCCCCTAGTTTAATTTTCCTGTTTAATTCTCTAGAATAGCTTTGTAAAGAAATATACTTGATAAATGCTTCCCATTATATCCACCTTTAGACAGCCACAATTCACAGTTGCACATTAAGGTCTCTGCAAATTCCTTTTCTGATTTTCCACCTTCTTAATTGACATGATACACAATACTCAGTATCATCCAACAAGTAAACCAACAAAACTCTCTTTAAAGAAGAGCAACACAGTTTAAACTCATTCCTCTAATAAATCCACTTTGGCAGATACATTTGTTAGAAATCAGCAGATCTTTGGTTTATTGAAAAGTCTAGCAGGACAAAGAGGTTGTTAGTGTAAAATAAAATGTATAGAAAATTATAAATTTGTTTGCTATCACTGTGAACACACCAAGAACCCTGGAGGATGTTGTTATGTAAGCACAGGCTTCATCCTTACTCTGTTTGCAGAGCATAATCACATATTAGCTTATGTAGTTAACTGTCTTTCCATGGATATGTTAGGAAAAAAACATTTTCTCCCCGTCTCTGCATTTTTACCTTGGTTGATAAAAGAGGAACTTGGAGTCATGAGAGGTAATGGGAAGATAGTTTCTTCACTCCCTCTACTCCTGCTTACTGTCTTCCAAGGGAAACAGAGTGACCATCTATCCCAACAGTGAGACTCAAAGACTTGTGATCCCTTCTGAGATCTCTTTCTGGGACCAACCTACTTGCATTATGTGTGCTCCCAGTGGAAAGTAATCTCACCGAGATAGGGCTTCTGTGTGTGCCCCTTGTGTCTACTGAGTCAGACTAGGAGTAAAATTAGGAAGCTAGATTGTGTTAATAACTACATGTAGCCATGTAGTTGCAACCTGACCAGCAACAAAACTGATATATTTTATCCTAAACTTAATTCTGCATTTGTTTCTCAACTAGTTCAGAATCTCAAGGAGGAATGTATACAGTTAAAATATCTAAAATAAACCCCAACAAATATGAGAGCACAAACCATCTTACATCTCTCTATCCCCTCACAGAACATGGCCCAGTGTTTTCCACCAAGATGGCGCTCAACACATTTATTCAGCCAATGAATAGTAAAAAAAAAAAAAAAATGTATTTCTTATTAATATCCATCCCGCATCACATCTGCGAAATGGAACCTGCCTCTCAGTGGCCCCAACATGTCATGAAGTGGCAAAGAATGGAAAAAAGACACAATTTCGAGTATTTAAAGACATGACCAGCAGACAGAGGTTCACAGTGAAAGCTAAAACAACTTTCCAATTTCTGTGAAATTTATCTTCTGACTCTTTACATGGCTAGATTTCTAAACAAGTTAGAGATCTGCTAATGATTGATAAATGTGTGTGGCAGGCCAATTGGAAGATTTGGGTACCTTTGCCAGTCCTAAAATCCCAGACCTTCAATTCAACTGGGCAGTTGGCCCAGAACAAGCTGAGACTTGAAGACAATGAAAGGATAATTTTTCCCTAAAACATCTAATCCTAGACCACTATAGTGCCTGAAATTCCCACCACTAGGGACAGTGTGCTGGGTTAAAGCATCACTGGTGTATCCACAAAGATTACAGATGAAGGAGCCAGAACTTAGCTGCTAGTCTACTCTGAAAGAAAGGAATGGAACTGAAAAGGGAAAGGTTTTCAGAGCATAGAAAGAGTCAGTGGTAGATACAGTACAATGTTAGATGCTCTGGAACCAGACTACTTTAGTTTGAATCCCAGCTTTATCAACTACTAGCTCTGTACTTGGGGCAAGACATGAATCTCTCTTCACTTACTTTACTTATCAGTAAAATGAGGCGTGGTGAAAAATAAATGCAGTAGAGCACAGCCAGAACAGAACAGAGCATGCATGTGCTGTGTGTTATTAGAGAGGAGACAAGGCAGCACATGAGTTACTCTTAGTAACAACAGGTCAGGGTGGCATCCTAAGACACTGAAAGCCAGGAGAGGAGGCAGGTGACTCCTGGGAAATTCACTAGAAAGAAGAAAAACATAATCAAAAAACAGCAAGACCTCTGCCATCTTTTTGTCAATTGCAATCTGTTGAAGCTTTTCTGTTGTCAGAAAATAAAGAAAAAGTGGAGACTAGTCCACTGGCTTTCCAGAACTTTATTTCAGCTTCTTTGTTGTAGATAAGAATTTAGATATTATGCACTCCATCCAAAGAGATTTGATTCTTAAGAAATCATCATGAACTCATTTATAAGCCAGTCCCATTGAACAAAAATTTGAGCACTTAACATGTGCAAGACAGTTTTCTAGCTTTAAGAGAGACAAGACAGTTCCCGTATCAGTAATAAGTCAATTATGAGTGAGGCCCAGAAAAGAATAAGGAAAATATATCCAGAACTAAAAAATAGAAAATTATAACAATAGCAAAAGTTAAACTAAATATCTAAGTGAATAAATAGAATAATTTTGCAAGGGTTGACAGCTCAAAAAAGGAATATACAGTTCCTAGACACAACTATGCTTTCTTGCAAAGAATATGCCCAGCTCTAGAACAGCACAATTAATGGAGTATTGTCATAAAGCTGAATGAATAAGTTGAATCCCAGTGCCAAGCACAGCACCTGGTATTGAGAAGGTGCTCAATAAATCTTTGATCAAAATTGGCACAAATAATATATATGTGTGTGTAAGTGTCAAATAATATTTAGTCTACAATGATTAGACAAAATGTCATAAGATCTTAGACTTCCAAGCAAGACAATGGCTGGCATTAGGAGCAGAGTCCAGTCTGTGCCTCCAACAAAATAAAAGTAATGTTCCAAAGGCAAAAATTGTAATTGGACTTATTGTTCAGGAGGTGAAAAGGATTTGCAGAAATTCTTACTCACAGTTCCTTAGTTTGGCTTCACTTGAAAGCAGACCTTGAGACAAAGACTTCGGTTCAGTTAGTTTACATGGGAAGTGATTCCAGGAACTAGAACAGAAAAACTGGAGGAAACGAAAAAGGAAGGAATGAATGCTGATAAAGGAGGCATTGTTGAAGTTACTGCTACAGGTAAGGGAAGTGATGCCACCAGGACATCCCAAGAAGCATCCCAAATACTTCCAAGGATTATTTACCTGAGAGATGGAAAGCTGGGGCATTGATCCTCCTGCCACCTTCCCCACTGGCTAAGGTTTGACCCCAAGGGCTCTAACTCCACACGCCAGGCCTTCGCTTGGAGCTGCCAGGTGTGGGAGAAGGTACTGGGACAGTAATCAACTACACACCTTAAAGGAGAACACTGACAGCTGGAGGAAGGGTCTGCCACAGCTGCAGCTAAAATTCAAGGTAAGCTAAAGGGATGTGATGCAAGCAACAAGGGTAGTCTCCTACAGTACCTTTTCTGTATAGCTTTATCAATAATCTAGGTTATTCCATAGATAATAATCAAAGGTCATTGGATCTTTGATGTCAAAAACATCAAAACTCCACCCTCTGCAAATGCCCTTTCTTCTTTCTCAGTGTAATAGTCCCTTCCCTCCTCAATATACGGCTTATGATTGTTTTCCTTTAACAAAACTAAGCCCATTATATGCTAACATGAACATATGCTTCATAAAAAAATGAACATTTTCTTAAAATCTGTGAGTTTAACCTTTATTGTAAAACTCTTCAGTGTTTTTCTATTTTCTTCTTTTTTCAACTTGTATTTTAGGTTCAAGGGGTGTATGTGCAGGTTTGTTACATGAGTAAACTAAGTGTCTTTGAGGTTTGGATTACAAATGCTCCCATCACCCAGGTAATGAACATAGTATCCAGTGAGTAGTTTTTCAACCCTCAACCACCTACCCCATCTAGTAGTCCCCAATGCCCAGTGTCTATGGTTCCTATCTTTACATGCATGTGTACACAATGTTTAGCTCCACTTATAAGTGAGAAAATGTGGTATTTGGTTTCCTGTTCTTGCATTAGGTTGCTTAGGATAGTGGCCTCCAGCTACATCCATATTGCTGCAAAGGACATGACTTCATCCTTTTTTATGGCTGTGTGGTATTCCATGCACCACATTTTCATTATCCAGCCCACTGTTGATGGGCACCCAGGTTGATTCATGTATTTGCTATTGTGATTAGCATTTCAATGAACATATGGGTGCATGTGTTTTTTCAGTAGAGCTAATTATTTTCCCTTGGATAGATACCCAGTAGTGGGATTGCTGGATCAAATGGTGGTTACATTTTAAGTTCTTTGAGAAATCTCCAAACTGATTTTCACAGTGCCTGAACTAGTTTGCATTCCCACCGACAGTATGTAAGTGTTCCCTTTTCTCCATAGTCTTGCCAACATCTGTGGTTTTTTGACTTTGTAATAACAACCACTTTGATTGGCATGAGATGACATCTCGCCATGGTTTTCATTTGCATTTCTCTAGTGATCAGTGAAGTAAGCACTTTTCCATGTTTGTTGGCCACTTGTACGTCTTCTTTGAGAAATGTCATTTCATGTACTTTGCTCATTTTTAATTCTTTTTGGCTTGTTGATTTAAGTTCCTTATAGATTCTGAGTATTAGACCTTTGTCAGATGCATGCTTTGAGAATATGTTCTCCAATTCTGTAGGCTGTCTGTTTACTCTGTTGGTAATTTCTGTTGCTGATGATTCACATTTTCTAAGGAGCTTTCCAAACTAAGTTCACCCAGAGCGACCCGTCTGCTTCTAGAACATCTCTGAATCTACTTTGTGTATGCTGTAGTTTATTTAAATAACATGGGTTGTTGTTACCTGGTTTGAATTTAGGCGACTCAAAGTATGTCCCCTCACACAGTATCTGTAACAAAAGCTTCTTCCAGCAATGCCAGCCAGCATGGCAGATTTTAGTACAATTTTCTTACATCAGTATATTAGTTAAGTTAGCATTATATGTCACAATGAACAAATGTACTATGGCTTAACCACGGCAGAAGTTTATTTCTCGCTCATGTTAAGTGCAAAATGACTGACAGGCAGCATGCTTCTAAGACATGCTGGGTTCTGGCCAACCAGGGACCCAGCTACTTCTATAATATTGCTCTGCCATCTTCACATGTGGCTTCCAACATCAGAGGACTCCACTGCATTCAGAAGAAAGCAAAAGAGTCCAAGAGGATCACACAGAAGAGGTTTTGGTGGACCTGCTCATTCCATTGGCTAAAATTCAGTCAAATGGTCTCACAAACTACAAAGACGCATGAGAAACAGAAAGTAAATGGTCTTGATCAACAATGGGCAGTCTCAGCCACAGTGCAGTTTTCTGACTTTTGTCAGAACTCAATGTATACTTTTACTTTTTACTTTTGCTTGATTTGAATGCAACTGTGAAACCCTGAGACTGGAATACTCTCCAGACTCTTCCAATCAGGGCTAAGGATTACAGGGTCCTAGTCAAGCCTCTGTTAACACACTTTTCACATCCTGTATGACTGTGAGCTCTTTAGTTACTTCAACCATATCATTTTCATTTTTGAAAAGTTAACCATGCCACACATGCAGAAACACTTATTAAAAGTTTATGAATAATTGAATGAAAGAACTTTGTCTGTCACTCTCTGGAGTTATTTGCACAGTCCGCTGCTGATATCTGTTGAATGTTACTTGTTCTAAGTAAGACATCGTCATATAGGTATTATTAAGAAGAGTTCATGTCCTTCGTAGGGACATGGATGAAGCTGGAAACCATCATTCTGAGCAAACTATCACAAGGACAGAAAACCAAACACCGCATATTCTCACTCATAGGTGGGAATTGAACAATGAGAACACTTGGACACAGGGTGGGGAACATCACACATCAGGTCCTGTCGACGGGTGGGGAAGGGGAGGGATAGCATTAGGAGACATACCTAATGTAAATGACGAGTTAACGGGTGCAGCACACCACCATGGCACATGTATACATATGTAACAAACCTGCATGTTGTGCATACATACCCTAGAACTTAAAGTATAATAAAAAAAGTATTTTTTTTCTTTCTTCAGTAATAAAAAGTAAGAGAAAAATTGAAAGTAAGACCACATCTGAGTTCTTCCACTGGGCCTTTTCGTTTTAGTGTACCCTTGGCTTCCAGCTCAGGCCATCTCTTATTTTCTCTGTATGTGCAGTCTCCCTATGTAACCTCATTTATTCTCAGTTATTTATTGCCACAATAACGCACCCACCACTCAAAGGCATATGATAATAAGCATTTTTTTTTTCACTGCCCTATAGGTTGTCTAAGCAGTTCTGCTAACCTGGGCCAGGACTAGTTATTATCCCATGGATTTACTCCTGTCTTAGCTGGAAAGTCAGCTGCAGGCTAGCTGGGCTGGAAAGGTCTCAGCTGGGATGACTCCACTCTGCTCCACTTGGTCTCTCATCATCCAGAAGGCAACGTAGGTTTGAGTTTGTTCTTATGACAGAGGCAGGGGTTTGAGAAAGACAGGAAATACCAAAGCTTGTTTTAAAAGGATATGAGCTAGTTCTAATCATCATATGAAAAAATTTTATAAAGCAAAAATAGCCAGAAAATTTTATTCTAAAAAAAAGCACTGAGGGGAAACTAGCCCTCGCAGAAATTAAAACATAGTGTAAAGCTGGAATCATTAAAAAAGTGAGGATCAACATACAGAAACAGAGCCAAATAAAAGTAGAATTTAGTTCATGATAAAGATGATGTTTCTAATTAGTTTTTCCAACATGGTCTCTTCAGTAAAAGGGGACTTCATAAAACAAACTAGCCTTCTGGAGAAACAGTAAGACTTCATCACTGCATCACATTTTACAATAAAATTCCAAATGGATCCAGTGTGTAAACATGAAAAGGTAAAAAATAAAAGAACAATGGGTAAGATTTTTATAAATATGTCAGAAAATTTGAAATCATAATAGATTGATGTATTTCATCACATAAAAAACAAACATTTCTCCATGCTAAAAATGAACTTCATGATCAAAGTATAAAGAAAAGCAACAGGAGAACATATTTGCTACTCATGACACTGAAAAAGAGCTGATTTCCTCAAGAAAAAAATAAGAGGTTAAAAATACAAATACAAGGTGTGCAAAAATGAAGATTAAAAAAAATTCAACCTCATTCATAACAAAAGAAATATAAACCTATAGTGAAACCTTTTTTTTTTTTTTTTTTTACCTGAAATCAGCAGGGATCAAAAAGTTTGATATCATTGTTTGATAGAGTACATATCAGGGATCACCAAACTTTTTTTTTTAATAAATGTTATTGTGTTTATTTGCAGTTTACAACATGTTATAGGATACATATCCTATTAGTAAAATGGTTTCTAAAGTAAATTAATATATCTTTATCCTCTCACATAGTTACTTTTGTTTGTGACAAGAGCAGTGAAAATCTACTTACTTAACAAAAAACCCTAATACAATTTTATAAACCGTAGTTCTCATGTTGTACATCAGATCCTTGACCTGTCGATGTCACATACCTGTTTCTTTGTATCCTTTGATGTCCATCTCCCCATTTTCACTCCTCCAGCCCCACAACCCTGAGTGACCACTCTTTTCTTCTCCATCTCTATATATTTGGTTTTTTGTTCAAATCCCTTATGAGTGAGATCATGCGGTATTTTTCTTTCTGTGTCTGGCTTATTTAGCAAGATACTTAGCATAGTGTCTTGCAGATTCATCCTTATTGTGAAAATGGTAGGATGTCCTTCTTTTTAAATGCTGAATAATATTCCATTGTATGTATACATCACAGCTTTTTTTAAATTTTATTTCAGAATCGGGGGCACGTGTGCAGGTTTGTTACATGTGTACATTGGGTGATGCTGGGGTTTGGGCTTCCAGAGAACCCATCACCCAAATACTGAACACACTATCTAATGGATAGGTTTTCAACCCACACCCACCTCTCTCCTTCCCCCATTTTGGAGTTCCCAGTGTGTATTTTTCCCATTCGTGTCTATGTGTATGCATCCTTTAGCTCCCACTTACAAGTGAGAAGATGCGGTATTTGATTTTCCATTTCTATATTAATTTACTTAGAATAATTACCTCCAGCTCCATCCATGTTGCTGCAAAAGACATGATTTCATTCTTTTCTACAGATACATAGTATTTCATGGTGTGTATGTACCACATTTTCTTTATCCGATCCCCTGTTGATAGACACTTCGGTTGATTCCACGACTTTGCTATTGTGAACAGTGCTGTGATAAACAAAATTTTCCTTTTTTAAATGTAGTTTTGTGATTTAGGAGTCAATGTTATTTGGAAATGTTTCAGGAAATGAATTTGGAATTTTCCTTTTTGTAAAACTGTGCTCTGAAAAGGTAAAATAATATTTGATGACTTAAGATTTGGTAAAATTCTCCTGTGAAAATATCTGAACCTGGTGCTTTCTGTTGGCAAATTCTTTTAAAATGTAAAATAAAAATCTGACGGCAATTGGATTGTGTGTGTATCTATTGGAGCCAATGTTTGTAAATTGTATTTTTCTAAAAACTTATTCATTTTTTAGCTTTTCAATTTGTTTATAGAGAATTGAGCAAAGTAGTTTCCTTTAAGTTCCTCTGTTTTGATGACTATTTTCATCTTGTCATTTCTAATTTTTGTGGATTTACTTTCTACTTTTTCTTAACTTTTACTTTGGTTTCAAGGGTGCATGTGTAAGTTTGTTATATAAGTAAGTTACTTGTCATGGGACATACCGCAGTTTCTTTATCCAATTGTCTGTCAATGGACACTTCCATTGCTTCCATATCTTGGCTATTGTGAATAAGAGAAAACTTTTTCTGTAAATACCAGATAGCAAATATATTTGGTGGGGGTCGGGGGGCACATACTCTGTTGCATCTACTCAACTCTGCTGTTTGAAAGCAGCCATAGGCAACATGTAAACAAATGGACCTGGCTGTGCTCCAACAAAATTTCATTTACAAAAATAGGCAGCCTTCGTTTGTTCTTCCCTGGATAGCTAAACGAGCATGCACGTAAAATGCAGGTGGCACTGTAGCTCAGCACCACCTTCGTGGAAGGTAGTGTGGCATTACATGTCAAAGTTCAAGTGCACATATATTTTGACCTAACAATCCTAAGTGTAGGCCAACAGCTCACAGGTATTCTCACACATATATGAAACGATATAACAAAAAGGATACTCAATGCAGGCAAAAATTGAAGACAGCCTGACAGGCCACTAATAGGGCCTAGCTGAACTGACACATCTATACTGTGGAATCATATTCAACTGTGAAAAACAATAGGGAGGCCTCAATTACTAATATGGAATGATCTTTAAGGTGTAAGGTTAAGTGAAAAAGCAAGATGCTGGACAGGAACATATCTACCATTTGGTGGTTATAAACACACATGCGCACATGTATTCATAAATGTTTGAAATATCTATCACTGGAAGGATACTCATGAAACTCTAAGAAAGCTGCCATCTAACAAGAGGCACTGACTGGTGGGGGACAGGGTAAAAGTGACACTAACTTTTCACAACACTAATATTTTTGAACTCAGAAGTTTGAGCTATGTTCTCCTGTTATTCATATAAAAGTTAAATACAGAGGCCAGGCATGGTGGCTCACGCACGTTGTATCCCAGCACGTTGGGAGGCAGAGGCAGGCGGATCACGAGGTCAGGAGTTTGTGATCAGCCTGGCCAATATGGTAAAACCTTGTCCCCAATAAAAATACAAAAATTAGCCGGGCATGGTGGTGTGCACCTGCAGTCCCAGCTACTTGGGAGCTGAGGCAGGAGAATCTCTCGAACTCGGGAGGAGGACATTGCAGTGAGCCAAGATCGTGCCACTGACTCCAGCATGGGTGACAGAATGAGATTCTGCCTCAAAAAAAAAAAAAAAAAAGTTAAATACCAATGAACTATATAACATGCTTAATATAATAAACTTTCACTCAATCGGGATTGTTTAATGGTAGATCAGCAAGTTACATGGTGAAAATGAATCTCTGAAAAAAAAAAAGTGTTCAAGAAACCCATATTCCAGATTGTTCTTGCCTAGGCTTTCTTTCTCAGGTCTTGTTCTTTTAACTTCAGTCATTAGGATCTCTTACTGCTTTTGTTATCTCAAAGGCTCTATTTCTCTTTTAACTGATGTACCCAGTGTGTCTGAGTCACCCAGCTCTGCCTTCTCTACCCTTTCTTGCTGAGGGTTCACTTGAGGTAAAGTGGTCACTAGGCTTCCTTTGTCAAGTGGAGTGGGTCTCAGCTTGCTGGCAAATGCCAATGCCAAAAACACAGGTCAGGCAAGGCCACTTCTGGAGGAGCAAACCCTGGCCAGACTAGCTCCCATCAATCACCTGATTGGGAAAGGACGTCTTTCACAAGTCTTCTCACCCACCTGGCTCTAGTTTGGAAAGGTTGGGATGGAATCAATGAGAAGATCATCATGGGAACAAGGTCAGTACTCCCTTAATGACCACAGAGACAGACATGATTGTTGGCTGATGACACTGTAAGGGCGGCTGATGAAAGAGTGCTAATGTACATTCAACTCTACCACCCCAAAGGTTCCACACCTCAGCACCTGGCCTCATGTAGCCATGGCCCCACCCTGAGACACTTCTCCCTTTCCCCTAGTCTTCTCTATTAAATGCAATGGCCCACTCTTTGTAATTTATTGAGGAAAGAGAAGCATAAGGTCTAAAGTCAAGTACCCCAGTAGCCCAGTCTGAGGCAGGTATTTATTGAGAGTGAGTTCTCAAAAGGGGAGTGAGGGAAACGGGGGGCGGGGGGGCATGAGGAGGAGCTGAGCTAGGATGTGGCCTCAGCTGGAGTCTAGCCTCAGCCTGGTCCCATGGGAAACTCTGGAGTACAAATGGCACCACAGAGTTAGACTCCCTTATGGCTTCACACTAAAAGGGGAGGGGAAAGGCATAGCAAAGGGGTTTCTGTTTGACTGAGAGCAATCTTCAAGAAAAGCAGACAATATACACAGCAGCCAGGGATAAGTCCTCAGTCTGGTCAAGAAAACCTGGACATGGTACTAGCAGCATCCACTGCATTCCATGTGCTTTTGCATGACTGATGAACCTTTGAACAGTTGTGGACAGCTGCTCTGACAATAAGTTTCCAAGGGCAAGTCATGGATCCACCATCCACAGTCTTTGTCCATCACATAACAAATGTGATGCTCTATTAATGCTATAGCATGCATTATCCAAGAGTTAGCAGCCTTTGCATAAAGTAGTAGTTTGCTAGGGCTGCCATAACAAAGTACTACTGAGTGGCTTAAACGATAGATATGTATTGTCTCATAGCTCTGGAGGCTAGATGTCCCAGAACAAGGTGTTGACAGGGTCATATTCCCTATGAAGCCTGTAGGGAAAAGATTCTTCTTTGTGTCTTCCAGCTTCTGGTAGCTCTTGATGTTCCTTAGTTTATGACAGCATAACTCCAATCTTCACATGGCATTCTCCCATGTGTGTGTATGTGTGTGTGTGTGTGTGTGCATTTGTGTGTGTCCAAATGTCCCCTATTTATAAAGATACCAGTCATATCAGATTAGAGGCATGCTATACTCCAGTATGACCTCATCTTAATTGATTATAACAAATCTGTCCCTAAATAAAGTAACATTCTTACGTACTGGGGGTTAGGAGTTCAATATTTGAATTCAGAGGTCAGAGAACACAATCTCTCCTACAACACGTAACTATGCAATCATATTAGTGTTTTTACCCAAGTGTTTTGGCTTCTTCTCTAGATCTGTTCCTACTACACATCCTTCTGCCTCAAGTCTGGTAAACATAATCCAGCCTTGTGTGGCCCATTATTTGATTGTAACCCCATGTTTAGCCTTAACTAGAACAACTTAACTATGTCAGTTCCAAGTTAGGGCCCAAACCAGTCCTTCTTCTGAGTGATGGCAGACCTACCTCTGGCAGAGAAACAATGCAAAGACTCCTCCCATTTGGAGTTTCCATCTTGGTTTGGTCATTTTCTGGTCAAACACTGAGCAGAGAAACCATCTTCCTGAAGATAAAAAGTTTTATTCTTGGAGGTAGGGAAGCAGAGGGAATGAGCTCTATAGAACATCTTTGGCAAAATGTTTGCTTTGTTTGATGTTTCAATAACATCAACTATAATGTGCCTCAATTTTTTATTAACAAAAACTATGAAATTTGAAGGTCCATGCAGAAGAGTAGATTCATATTCCAATATGTTGAATATTGAAAGAAAGGAAACATAGGCATGAATCATCATTGTTTCTGGTTACTCATCAAAAGGTCAAATGAAGTCACTGGAGGCACACCTGTGCAGAGGTGCACCATTAAAACTTCTCTCTGGAGAGAAATGCTAGGGAGGTATATCAACAAAAGTCTTAGGAGAGTAGGCAGCAGATTTGCTACGAATCACTAGTGGGTAAACAAGAAGGCATGTATGCACATGATAGTCATTAAATGACAAGCAAGAGTTACATGTACAAGTGAAATGATAAAGTGGCCCCCACTAGTAGATGATGTCTGTGTCCATTCCCAGCAGCCTTCACTTGGTCCTACTCTCCAGCCAAGTGTTTTCCTGACCCCCATTTAGACTAACATCTCATGCTGCCATCCAGGCCAGAGACTTGCTTCAGTATCAAGGTGATGTCACAGGTGCCTGGCAATTAGGCCACCTATTAACGTGTGCCTGTCTTGAACTTCCTGACCCATCATTTGGCCCTGACCTCTGGAAACAGTTCACACCTTGCTCCCACTTGCCTGCCCAACCTACTGCTGACTGAGCTAACCTAGGCCTTTGATCTTCTCTTGAATTTTGGTTTCAAAGCTGGACTTCCAGCAGACTAGCCATGCATGTAGAAATAAATGTCATATGCTACTTCTTCATGACTTTAGAGAACAGTCTCAGGAATCAACCTTCTATGTATGCATCCACACCTACAAATAATCAGTACACCAAATTGTGTTTTATAGGTGGGGTAGATTGCTTGCAGTAATGGTTCCAATTCTTCACACCTCCCTGTACCCACACCCTTTGTAACATTGTACTGCAACTCCCACTCTGGCTCTGAGCTGGCCAAGTGTCTTGATGTGGCCCAGGGGACGTTGGCAGACATGCTACAGAGGCTTGAAAAAGCACTTGCATGTTTCTACTCTTGCTCTTATTCCTCTGCCATTGCCATGAGAACATTCCTGCTAGAAGGTAATACACAGAGAGAAGATCTGAGTTGCTCTGTGCTAGCCATCCCTGCTGAGGCCATCCCAGGTCAGACACAACCCACAACCCCCCAGGCATGTGGGTAAGTACAGCCAAAACCTGAGGAACCACCCAGCCAATCTGCAGATTGAATGTATCTCATTTGGGTACACAAGTTTTAGATGGCTTGTTACTAACACAATAGCTTACAAAATATCTTATTACACACAATCCCATTCCACAGTAATAAATTCACTAGAACATAAACTCCATGAGAGAACATTCTTTTCTGTTTTGCTCATTGATGTTTCCAAAGTACCTAGGACAGTACCTGATACACTGTAGGCTTTTAATAAACATTTATTGAATTAAGGAAGGAAAAAATGAATAAAAACAATAGTGGTATTAGTAATAACAATAGGCACAATTTATATAGACTTTATTATGTCCTAAGCACTCTTCTATGTTTTTAATAAACTGTTTCATTTTATTCTTTTGTCAACATTGTAAAGTAGCTATTATTTATTCTATTTTAAAGATGAGAGAATTGAGGTTTAATGTGATTAAGCAACTTGCTCAAGATCACATATGTTGAAAGTGGCACATGCAGCACTCAAATTCAGGACTTCAATTCAAACTCCATGGCATTCCATGAAAATGCAGGGGATTGAAATATTAAAGCTATTTCATAGGTACAGCTGGAGAATTTGAGTGACTTGACCAAATTTTAAAACAATAAATTACAAACTGGTCCCAGAACCTTCTATACCCAGTTTCTTCTCAATAATCATAAAATTTGGAGTGAAATAGTATAATCCTGAGCACTCCTTACAAGAATATGGAGTTATGATCAGAGAATTTGATGAAATTCAGAAGCAAAATTAATAAAATAAGGCATATAAAAAGTAGTTTTTTGTACAGGCGAAAGCAAGACATCCATATAAACCTTAACTGATATTGTTAATAACAGTAACAAGGAAGAAAGACTGGATCCATGTGGAAATGAAGATACTTGTCTTCTAATTTTCCTCCTACAATGACAAAACAGAGACTTTAAGGATGTAAATGAATAGCAGCAGAAATAACCAAACAAAAATGGTCCAGGGATATATTAGTCAGGGTTCTGCAGGGAAACAGAACCAGTAGAATGAGTGTGTGTATGTGTGTGTGTCTAGGGAGAGAGAAAGGGAAAGAGGGAGAGAGATTGATTATATGCAATTGGTCACATAATTATGGAGACTAGAGAGTCCAAAAGCTGCAGCAAGGGCTGGCAGACTGGAGGACAGCCCAAGACTGTAAATATAGTTCCTCGCTAAAGGCAGTTAGTTGGAGAATACCTTCCTGCTAAAGGATGCCAATGGTTTTGTTCTAGTCAGGCAATCAATTGAATGGATGAACCCCACCAATCAATACATAGAGGGCCACTTACTCAAAGTTCACCAATTTAAATGTTCATCTCACCCCAAAACACCCTGTAAGTTAACATATAAAGTAACATATAAAGTAAACCATTAACATATAAAGTAAACCAAGTAAGTTAACATATAAAGTAAACCATTACAAGGAGTAAGTATTAAGTCCAATGTTCTGAAGAATTACTAAAAAGGAAAAGGCCTAGATGGACAAAGAAGCATAAGATAGGAAAAACTGCCCAAATTATATGAAAGGCATCCTTAAAGAGAACCTGTAGCATTCGTCAAGGTCATTACCTAAAGGCAAGCTATTGAAAGAGCTGGATCAGTTGGACTCTTCTCCCTCCCTCCCCTACACACATTAAGGGTTCATCCCCTGGCCTTGGGGACCATATTCTAAACAAGCTGAACCCTGGTAAGGGATCTTAGTGTGAATATTGGGTCTGAAAGTAAAGGTGCTAAGTTACTTCAGACTTTTACAAAGACACATGTCAAAGGAACTTGACACATGCATTTTCTTCCAGAATGAGGCCATGAATCTAACTTTCTGGGTCTCTCGAAGCCTTGATGTGGTTGCTAGATGCTTACCGACCCCTCAAAAGGACAAGATTCCCCCAATCAAAAAGACACACCAAAAATATAAAGACACAGAAAGACTGAGGTTAAAATGGTGGAAAAGATATAGCAGGCAAATATACTAACCAGCATCTGTATAGCTACCTGTTCATATAATATAAAGTAAATCAAGCCTCAAAATATTTTTTTCCACAGGGAAAAAAAGCATCACTAGATAAAAAGAGAGAGAATCCTTTTAAATGCAAGTTTGTCTCAAAATACACAAAACCAAAAACTAACAGAAGCTCAAGAAGATAATGAAAATTCCAACATCACTACAAAATATTTTAATATATCTCCCTCAGTAAGTGATGGTTCAACAGATTAGTAAAGAAATACATTCAAACAGCATAATTAATTAATTAATAAGACTGATCTGACAGATATATAGGAAGTGTTATTCCCCAAAATGAGATAATACACATTTTTCCAAGCACACAAAGAACATTTATAAAAACTGACCATGTCTTAGACCTTTCTTTAAAGTGCCAGGGAGTAAGTATTTCTGGATTTCAGGCCATCTCCAACTCAACTACCCAACTCCGCCACTCTAGTTAAATTAGCCATAGACAATATGTAAAAGAAATAGCACAGCTGTGTTCCAATAAAGCTTCATTTACACAAATAAGTGATGTGGATTTCTGTTTTAAAGAATTGAAAAAGAGGGGAGACATAGTAATTAATTTTATATGACTAATCCCACCTTGACATGAAGTAGAAACCCAGACAAGAACAATACAAGAAGTAAGCCAATTTCACTGAAGATCTTAGATGCTAGGAAAATTGACTATCCATAAGAAAAAAGATAAAATTGCATCTCAACTTGACAGTTTACACAAAAATAAATCTTAGATAAATTATAGACTTAAATGTAAAAGGCAAAATAAAAACATTCAGAAAAGAATATGAGATTATCTTCATGACTTTATGATACAATATCATTTCTTATGATACCAAAAAATGTAATCCATAAGGGAAAATATTGATATATTCAACTACACTTATAATCAGGGGCTTCTTTTCAATACAATACCCCATATAAAGGTAAAAAGGTAAGTCGCTGTCACAACCTGGAAAAAGACATTTGCATCAATGTTCATTAGGAATATTGGCCTATAGGTTTCTTTTTTTGATATGGCTTTGTCTGGTTTTGGTATCAGAGTAACACTGGCCTCAAAGAGTGAGTTTGGAAGCATTCCTTCTTCTGTTTTTCGGAATAGTTTGCGTGGGGTTGGTAGTAGTTTGGTAAAATTTAGCAGTGAAACCACTGTCTTAGCTGGGAGATGTTTTATTATGGCTTCAATCTCATTACTTGCTATAGGTCTATTCAGATTTTGAATTTCTTCATGGTTCAATCTTGGTAGGTTGCATGTGTCCAGGTATTTATCCACTTCTTTCTTCCAGGTTTTTCAATTTATTGGCATATAGTTGCTTATAGTCGCCTCTAATGATCCTTTGAATTTCTCTAGTATAATTAGTAATATCTCCTTTTTCATTTCTGATTTCATTTATTTGGCTCTTCTCTCATTTTTACTCAGTTAGTCTGGTTAAAGGTTTGTCAATTTGGTGTTATCTTTTCAAAAAATAAACTTCTCGTTCCATTGATATTTTGTATTGTTTTCTTCTTGGCATTTTCATCTATTTCTGCTCTGATCTGTATTATTTATTTTCTTCTACTAATTTTGAGTTTGATTTGCTCTTTCTTTTCTAGTTCTTTAAGATGCATTGTTAGGTTGTTTATTTGAAGTTTTTCTACTTTTTTGATGTAGGTGCTTATAGCCAGAAACTTTTCCCTTAGTACTACTTTCTCTGTATCCCATAGGTTTTGATATGCAAAAATCCCCAACAAAGTCCGAGCAAACCAAATGCAACACACATTGAAAAGATCATTCATTATGCATTCAGGGATACAAGGATGTTTCAACATACACAAATCAATCAATGTCATACATCATACCAACAGAATGAAGGACAAAAACCATGTGATCATTTCAATTGATGCTGAAAAAGCATTTGATAAAATTCAACATGATAAAAACCCTAAAAAACCTGAGTATAAAAGGAACATGCCTTAACACAATAAACACCATACATGACAGACCCACAGCTAATATCATGCTTAATGGTGAAAAACTGAAAGCCTCTCTCCTCTAAGATCTGAAATGCAGAACAGATGCCCACATTCACCATCATTATTCAACATAATGCTGGAGGTCCTGCCCACAGCAAACAAACAAGAGAAAGAAATAAAGGGCATCCAAACTAGAAAGGAAGAAGTCAAAATTATCCTTGTTTGCAGATGATATGATCTTATTCTATTTGGAGAAATGTGAAGATTTCACCAAAAAACTATTAGAACTAATAAGTGAATTTAGTAAATTTGCAGAACACAAAATCAATATATAAAAAAATCAGTATCATTTATATATACCAACAGTGAACAATAAGAAAAATAAGAAAGTCATTCCATTTATGATAGCTACAAATAAAATAAAATACCTAGGAATAAACTTAACCAAAGAAGTTAAAGATCTCTACAAGGAAAATTATAAAACATTGATGAAAGAAATTGAAGAGGACACAAAAAATCGAAAGATACTCTATGTTCATGGATTGGAAGAATGAATATTGTTAAAATGTCCATATTACCCAAGACAATCTACAGATTCAATGCAATCCCAATCAAAATACCTATGACATTTGTCACATAATTATTTTTTATTCTAAAATTGATATGGAAGCACAAAAGACCCAGAATAGCTGAAGCTATTCTGAGTAAAAAGAACAAAACTGGAGGAATCACATACCTGACTTCAAATTATACTACAGAGCTATAGTAACTAAAACAGCCTGGCACTGGCATAAAAACAGATACATAGACCAATGGAACAAATCAGAGAATCAAGAAACAAATCCATACACCTACGTGAACTCATCTTTGACAAAAGTGTGAACATACATTGGGGAAAGAACAGTATCTTCAATAAATGGTACTGGAAAAACTAGATATCCATGGGCAGGGAAATGAAACTAGACCCCTATCTAATCATATTTAAAAATTGTGTCAAAATGGATTAAATACTTAAATCTAAGACCTCAGACTATGAAACTACTGTAAGAAAACTTTGGGGAAACTCTTCAGGACATTGGACTAGACAAAGATTTATTGAGTAATAATACTTCAGAAGCACAGGCAACCAAAGCAAAAATGGACACATGGGATCACATCAAGTTACAAAACTCTGCACAGCAAAGGAAAAAATCAACAAAGCAAAGAGATAACACAGAGAATGGGAGAAAACATTTTCAGAAAATATTTTCAAACTATTCATCTGACAGGGGAAGTAATAATCAGATTATATAAGAAACTCAAACAACTCTATAGAAAAAAATGGGCAAAAGATGTGAACAGGCATTTCTCAAAAGAAGACATACAAATTAGCAAACAGGTACATGAAAAGGTGCTCAACATCATTAATCATCAGAGAAGTACAAATCAAAACTACAATGTGGTATCATATCATCTCAGTTAAAAATGGCTTTTATCCAAAAGACAGGCAACAGCAAATGCTGACTAGGATATGGAGAAAAGGAAGTCATCACACACTGTTGGTAGGAATATAAATTAGTACAACCACAATAAAGAACAGTTTGGAGTTCCTCAAAAAACTAAAAATTGAACTACCATATGATCCAGCAATCTACTCTAGGCATATAAGCAAAAGAGAGGAAATCATATTTTGAAGTGTTATCTGCAATCCCATTTTTATTGCAACACTATTCACAATAGCCAAGATAAGGAATCAACCTGTGTTCATCAACAGATGAATGGATTTTTTTAAATGTGGTATATATACACAATGGAGTACTATTCAGCCATACAAAAGAATGAGATCCTGTCATTTACAAAAACATAGATGGAACGGGAGGTCATTATGTTAAGTGAAATAAGCCAGGCACAGAAAGACAATCTTTGCATCTTCTTGTTTATTTGTGGGAGCTAAAAACTAGAGCAGTTAAACTTACAGAAATAGAGAATCGAATGATGGTTAACAGAGGCTGGGAAAGGTAGTTGTAGGGGCAGGAGTGGAGATAGTTAATGGGTACAAAAATACAGTTAGATAGAATGAATAAGACTAATATTTGATAGCACAACAGGGTTAATACAGTCAACAATAATTTATTGTACATTTTAAAATAACTAAAAACATTTAATTAGATTGCTTGTAACACAAAGAAAGGATAAATGCTTGAAGTGATGAATACCCCATTTACCCTGAGGTGATTATTGCACATCGTAGCCTGTGTCAAAATATCTCATGTATCCCATAAATATATACACCTACTGTGTACCCACAAAAATTAAAAATTAAATTTAAAAAAATCTTACCCAAAGTCAAATTCAAAAAAAATCAAAAGGACATTTGCAGCATATATGATTGACAAAGGATTGGTTTTCATGACATATAAAGACTTTTTTTTAAATGCATACAAACAAAAGATAAGCAACTCAATGGAAAAATGGGAAACTCACTCCAACAGACACTTGGAAAAGGAAATATAAATGGCCCATAAACATAGAAAAAGTTGACCAACCTTATTAGTATTTAAGGAAATAAAAACTAAATGCAAACTGAGACACCACTTAATACTCGTAAGATTAGTAAAATTTATTAAATTGGAAAATGCCTTGTGTTGATAAGGATATGGAGCAAGAGAAAATCTCATACACTGTTGGGCAGAGTATAAGAATATCTTTGAAAAACAGTTTGCCATTGTCTAGTAAAATTGAACATTTTACTCTCTAAGACCCAGGGTACTGTCAGGGTGAGTTAACTTTGTAATAAAGTTAAAAAACAAATTTCTAAAGCTACCTCAAATATTAGAAATTTAACATAATAAAAGTTAATCCCTTGCTCATGACATAGGGGAAGGGAGCAGTATACTAATCCACATAGTCATACAAGGAGAGAAAGTAAGGATTGCTGCATGGATATTTTTATGGACCAGGACTAGATACGGCAAATATCAGTTTGTTTGTACATTCCATTAGCCAGAACCCAAAGGCCTTGTCTAACTACAAGGGAATCTGAAAAACATAGTCTACTCATGGGAAATGAAAACATGGATATTGGTGAGCACTAGCAAATTCTGCTACCCTCAGAAGTTCCATTTCTAGCTATTTACCCGAAAAAATTTTTCTATAAATATTCTATTACATACATTATAAAAGTTCATAGTATAATTGTTCTTGACGACAGAAGGAAAAAAAACTGAAAACAATCCAAAAGTCTATCAAAAATGAAACAGGAAAAACTCATAATGAAGAAGAGAGTAGGAATGATTCTAGGTGCAAACTGCTTGAGAAGGCGAAGTGACAGAAGATTGGTCTAAGATAGGAGGAGGAATGCCTCTCACATCAATGAGGAGAGAAGCAAATAGATTGGCAAACTCCAAATGTATCCAATTTCTCTATAAAATATGAGGCAAATTTGCAAGCTAAGATGTACTGACGTGGGGACGATGAAAAGAAGCTACAAAAGAGTCATCACTGAGAGTTGGGAACTAAATTCACTAGGGATGTGTAGTACAATTGTCTGGAAGAATTGAGTGCACCTTTGAGATTTGGGTCTTAAGTTGAAATGAGTCCAGATGACAATACCATTTGATTTTCTCCAGTTATGTTCAGCTGCTTGAGTATAAGAAGAGAATGAATGGACAACTGGGCTTAACTCGGGAGTAGTTTTGCAAAGGAATATGATAAACAGAGAGAACAGAAGCATCAAAAATGTTCTCGTGGGAATGATTATAATTTTATACTATGAAATCTGAGTTGGACAAAGGCAGAAGTAAGAAGATGAAGGGGGTAATAGATGATGCAAAATAACAGATGAATGGGGCCCTGAAAAAAGGTGATATGAATGGTAAAAACTAATGTCTAAAGTATGGGGGATTTGAAATAGAGATTTAGGGTTTTGTCATCTATCAAGATTTTAGGTGTACACAGACTGAGTCAGCACAGGCCACTTCTTGAATGTATCATACTGCAATATTCACACATGTGAAAACCAAGTATATAATCACTTGTAAAAAGTTAGAAACAACCAAAATGTGCAATGATAGTGCTTCTTGGGATACCTTCCAAATAAGCTACTTGCCCTCACTTCCTTGTCTAATGGGTCACTTCTGGAAACACTCAAACTAAGAACTCCTGCAAGGGAACTTACCTCCCTCCGTTTTATTCAGGAAGATTGACAGTTACATTATTCAATTGCCATATTTCCTTTTTTACTTGGATTGCTGAGAGAAAGCCTTCCCCTGTTCCCTGACAGATATTTTACAAATTAACTATCATGCAAAACTTTTAACATAGGACAAACTATAAAGACTGTGGAATAGCTCATAATTGAATTTCTTTCCTTACTCCTAACTTACATAAATTATTTCACTGGGATAAAATGGGCTGTCTTGCCAGGCCATACTCTCCTAATGCCTGCTTATCAGATCTTTAAGTTTACAAAGGAAGTATTTTCACATAACAAATAACCAGACTGTGGCCTTTTGAGGTAGTGTTGTATGAAGGTTCCATGCTATAGTAGGCAGTGCTGAGGAATTAGTAGAAAGCTAACAATCTTTCCTAATAAAGACAGGGGAGTTGAAGTTTTAGAGAAAGTCCAAAGTGGGCAGTGGAATCTCACAAACTTAGGGAAATATGGATGAATATACGAGGGCACTGTTAGAGGAAGGAAGTCACAGGCATCTTTGAAAGAGGCATGCGAAAGTCAACAGCATATGAGGTTATACAAAGTTAAGTAACTATATGATGCAAAAGAGAGTGAATGTAAACAGAGAAGACAAAAAGGGCTGCGTCCAGGAGTACTATAACCCTAAGAAATCAGAGGAGTAAGGAGAAGCCAGCAAAGGAGACTGAGAAGGAGCAAAAACAAAGTAGGAGACAAAGCGTCAGAGTTTAGTGTCTTGACAGTCAAGTGAAGAGTAGTGTTGAATGATACTGATAGGTCTAGTAAGATGAAGACTAAAAATTGACCACTGGTTTTTAGCAATTGCTGTCATAGGTGACTTTTCTTGTACTTTTGACCCTTGACAAGGGCAATGTTTGTGGAATGGTGAGGGTGATTGTATATATTTAAGAAAGAACAGGAGAAGAACTGAAAACATCAAATGTAGACAACTCTTTAAAATAATTTTTCTGCAAAGAGAAACAGAGAAAGTATTTAGTGAGAAGTGGAGACATGAGAAGGGTTTTTCTTAGGGTAGAAAAATAGGAGTGCAACTATACGCTGATGAAAATGATTCAGTGAACTGATGAGTTAGGAAATAGATGGGAAATTTTGTAGAGCAATGGAGTAAGATTTGGTTTTGGATAGGAGTGTGGATAATAAGTAGACTAATGTGCAGAATGAAAAGGATGCAAAGGCTGGGGATAGATAATGTGTACTGGTAGGCTGTGGAAGTTCTCTTTTAATTGTCTTGGGAATTTAGATTCAAAACAATTTTTCTTAAATTTCAAAGGATACGATGGCCTCAACTGACTTCTTCATTACTTCACACATCTGATTGCCATATAAATATTTAAAAGGTGGCATATAATGGTTGTCAAATATCTAGAAGACAAAAGGTAATAAATTGAGATGGTCTTCCTTGAAAAATCATTGACAAATGCAAATTTGGTTATTTAATGACTGAATAATAAGTCCCCACTGTAGCAATTCAGTGGAGAAAGGAATTGCCTTTCAACTATTGGTGCTTAACAACTAGATAAATAGGTGGAAAAAAAAATATGAACCTCAACCCATACACCTCATACCATACATATAAATTAATTCAAATTGTATTGTAAACCTAAATATAAATGATACAATTGTAAGGATATCATCTCTATAAGAAAATATAGGTGAATATCTTCTTAAATTTACCAAAGACAAAGATTTCTTAGGACATACAAATCATTCATCATAAGAAATTTATAATTGGATTTTGAAGTTATTAATTTGTGCTCTTGAAAAGATATCATTAGACTGTGGAGAAAAGGAACACTTACACACTGTTGGTGGGAGTATACACCAGTTAAACTATTATGGAAAGCAGTAGGGCAATTCCTCAAAGAGATGAAAACAGAACTACTATTCAACCCAGCAATCCCAAGGTTTATACCCAGAGGAATATAAACCATTCTACCATAAAGACACATGCACGTGAATGTTCATTGCAGCACTATTCGCAATAGCAAAGACGTGGAACCAATCTAAATTCTCAGCAATGAAAGATTGGAAAAGAAATTGTGGTACACATATACCATGAGAAATTGTGCAGCCATAAAAAAGAATGAGATCATGTATTTTGTGTGAACATGGATTGAGCTACAGGCTATTATCTTCAGCAAACTAACACAGAAACAAAAAACCAAATACCACATGTTCACACTTATAAGTGACAGCTAATTGATAAGAACTCATGAACACAAAGAAAAACTCATGAACACAACAGATACTGGTGCCTACTTGAGGGTGGAGGATGGTGGCAGGAAAGAGAGGAGTAGAAAAAATAACTAGTGGGTAATAGGCTTAATACCTGGGTAATGAAATAATACAAACAACAACCCCCGTGGCACATTTATCTATATAACAAACCTGCTCATGTACCCCCAAACCTAAAAGTTTAAAAAAAGAAAAAAAAAGACATCACTAAGAAAAGTAAAAGGCAAGTCGTAGACTATGTGATAGTAATCATAATATGCACATCTAGCAAAGAACCTGTATCCAAAATACATAACAAATTCCTATAAATCAATAATAAAATGTCAAACAATCAAAACGTTTAAATAGACAAGAGGCCTGAATACACATTGCACAAAAGGTGATTTATGAATGGCCAATAAGCACATGAAAAAGTGTTTAACATCACTTAACAACCCATCAAGGAAATTCAAATTGAAGCTATAAAGAGATATACCATCACACACATTTGAGAAAGGTGAGGATTTAAAAGAACAACACTAAAGGCTGATGAAGATGTGGAGCAACTGGAACAGTCATGCACGTCCTTCCCTCTCTTATGATGCTTCCTTAGTGTGGGCTGGGCTGCCCACATGTGCAGCGCCCTCCTTACCCTTGGGAGGTGAGCACGTGCAATGTGTTTAGGAAACTGTATGCATCCCCATCTGAGGCATTCTTCCCTTTTCCAGTGGAGTGTCCCCCGGAAGGTCATTTTGTCTCTCAATGTGCCTGCCCAGGAAGTTGTTCCCCCCTCGCATCTGCATTCATTGAACACAATAATGTTAACAGCTATGGATCATCAGGAGACTCTCTCTCCCTGGCACCCTGGCACCAGCTGCAGAATTAGCATTTTTATAGAGACCGTGTGGCAGTTGTCGAATGATCACCTGACATTCCTAGTGGGTGGGGCAAAAGAGCCCTCTCCTGCCCCGCTCATGCCTCTCTGACCACCTGTAACAAAAGCAGCAGAACCCTCACCCTGAAAATAGAGGAAGAGGCAAGACGCAGATCCAATCATACCGAAGAAACAGGAGAGGATAGTCCATACCTCCATGTCTGGTAGGACATATAAGTGGGAATGTGAGGGATACAGAGGCAGACAGAGATTGAAGCTCAGTTACGTCACTTCCAAGGTGTTTAACCTTGGGCAAGTTGTTGAAACTCTAACACAGTTTCCTCAGCATTGTTAAAAGAAAAACTTTAGACAAATAAATTTAACAACAGAGTTTAATTGAGCAAAGAATGATTCATGAACTGGCAACCCCCACCACCCTCCAAATAGGATAGGTTCAGAGGGACCTATACTGCTGCATAGCTGAAGATGATTTATGGACAGAAAAAGGAAAGTTACATACAGAAAATGAAAGTGAGGTACAGAAACAGCCAGATTGGTTATGGCTCCGCATATGCCTTATGTTCACATGGTCTGAATAGTTGGCCGTCTCTAAGTGGTCAAAGTGTGTCTGCTGGGGTTGGCTGGGATTCAGGTACTTGTTAAAGAGTAGATTACAGTCTATTTACAATCCAGGTAGGCTATAGATCACTATGGAGAATGTTTTAGGCCGAAGTTGCAAAGGAGGCAGCTTTAGGCTAGATTTAATTTAACAGCATAAAACATGATGACTAATGACCAACGATTTGGGTTATGGTGAGAATTAACGGAAACAGTATAAGACTTTACAATCTGTAAAACTCTACACAAATAATTGTAGTTGCAGCTACTTATATTGGTAACATGTTGGACTGAAAACTGGGGAGGCATGATAAAAGAAAATCTTATATATTATGAAGGGCCACACACAATACAAAATATAAACAAATGTACTTAATTATTAAAATAATGTATGAGAATAAGCAAATTAAATTTCATTCATTGTCACTCCATCTTTCTTTCTCTAGGTAGGAAGGACTTCAAATGTAAAGATACCCCATAGACTAAATCCCTTCCTAAAAGGAATTTTGTTTTGAACCGAGGGGATCATAGAAACAGTGTTTTTGCTTTTACATGACAATTTGGAATGTGATCTGACACACACCCATCTATAGGGTGCAGTGACTTAGTAGTTAATGAAATGCTTCAGGATAGTTCCTAGGTATGAGTTACCCACCAATCCATTCAGCCCAGAAGTTTTGTTCCTAGAGTATCTGAACCGTGAGCCAATGATGTATCCACTTATGAGTTCTGAAATAACATCTTCCCTGATTTGATAGGGGAAGCCACGTTTCTTTCTCAATAGCACACATTTCATGGCTTAAGAATGCCTGTGGAACTGTTTTAGCATGAGAAATGATTAGAAGTTGTCTTTTCTCTCAGAATATTGGCACAGTTGACGTCAGATTTGGAACATGCAGCCTCAAGAGGCACTTCATCATTATCTAGAACAGTTAGGGATGCTCTATTAATACATCTCCTGATGCACAGCGCACAGCCAAGATCTGAGTGTGTCAAAAATGTGATCTCAACCCTACCAGAAAATGTGGATGAGTATAACTTTTCAAAATCAATTATCTCCTCACTTCTGTGTTTTTGGTCTGGTCATATCAAAAGTATATTTGCCAAAACACTGATGCATAGTTCCATATTTTCAGAATAAGTATAGACATAAAACTTCAGAAGAAAAATTGCTTTAAAAGAAAAAAACTCTGATTTGCAAACTCATTCCTATCTGTTCAATGTCTTCTCAATCTCTATCAGTCTTTTGACCTTCTCCAACTAATAATATTCCATACCCTTCTTTCCAACTGAATCACCCTGAACCCCCTAGACACATTTATACTCCTAAGATACAGAACTGGAATGTGAGTCCCTGGTATTGTATTCCTGGAAATTTGACAAAGCTCATTTGAAAAACCAAATCCCTCCTCTGAGGTTCTATCACCAGATTTATTTTCCTTTATGATGTTTACAGTGTACCCAAATAGCCAAAAGTTATAAAGGGGCAGAGCTGTCCCAAAAAAGGCAGAAGTCATGTGACATTTATAGTTCCCACTGTTTGGGGGGATGAGAATCTGGTAAGCAGTGCACCTTGATCATACGCACATGCTAGTCTTTCCACCTTGAAATCTACCCACCCTGCCCCACACTTGCACTTCAACCCCTCCCTCCCCCATCACTCATTTATCAGCCTCATCTGTAACTTCCCTGGCTTACTGCTGTTTGCCTAAATCAGGCAGGGTCCCAGCATAAAACAAAGTTCTGCTCAGATATTTCAACTCAGTCGTGTGCTGGAACTGACTCGTTCGGGAAGAGTCAACTGCTAATTCCCAGGAATTTTGCAAGTTAGTTGTTAGACACAGTCATTATTAAAAATTAAATTAATTCATAATAACCAATTATACTAAAAACAAAAGTAATGATAAAATACATCTCTCATCTCTTTTCCTCATTATTTCACTATATTTCACTATTATGTACAATTGTGACATTATTTACATCTACTTTATCTTTATAGAGGCACTACTGAGCATCTTTTCCCAACTCTGTGTCTCATGGAATCATTTTGGGCCATGGTGAAAATATTTACCCCCCAGAAATTGGCAAATGCTACACATCTGGACTTTTTTGTTTTTCTGCCAGAGATCCAGTTGTTAAATATTTACCAGCACACCACTACTTCAACTGAAGTCGGAACCAATGGATCTATTTAGGTTAAGAAAATAAAATTAAGGAAACCAACTAGAGATGTTGAGTCCCCCCAGAGACTAGAAACAGAGAGAAGCATTATTACTCTCAGAGCTGAGTGAGTGAGAGCAGGCACCAGAGAGAAGGACCTGCCTGGATAGGACCATAGTCCCAGAGAGAACAGCTTCTGCCAGAGAACAGTGTGGAGGAAGGGAGGGTACACAGTACATGGAGTAAATGCTTCTCTGTCTTCCCCACCTCTGATCACAGGCTACTGGCTGAACCCATTAGGAATCCAGTCAGCCAGTTAGCCTGGGCCCTGCAGTCCACAGATGTTGTGGGTTGGTTCATTAGAGATGGGGGTTAGTGTGCAGGACACTTAACAGAGAGTGCTCTTGGAATGACCATCCCTGGAAGAGAGAGGAAGGAAACAGGATTGGGCAGAGGAGGCGGCGGCATGTGGTACACAGCCAGCTGAGGCCTCAGATGAGTCCATGTGAGCTTTGAAGCTTGAATGACCCTTCAGATTTCTTTCAAGTTGGAGCAAATGGTGGGGGGAGGAGGGGTGGCCTTTATAGCCCCTCAATGATCAGTCACTGGACACAGCTGCCCCTGAAAGGAGGCACGACCTTAGATGAGACAGTTTCTTCAGGAGACAAAATCCCCAAAAAGGTTGACATGTGAGGTTGGTCTTCCAGCATTCAGGGGACTAAGTCCTTCATTTCTAGATGAGGGACTGGGTGGGGAATCACAACATACACTAGGCAGGAGTCAGTTTCCTAGGATTCCAATCTGGGCCAAAAAGAGAATGGATCTGGAAGTGGTAGAGAAGAGAATGGGGAATGATCACACATCATGCTGCAAAGCTCAACTTGTGAGTCAGCCTCTTGCAGAAGCAATGTGTGACCCTCCTGCTCAGGTATTGTCATAATCCTTATGCACACCTTCATCCTTGTTCTCAACAGACAGTATTAGACAAGTCTGTTGACTAATCTGTCCCCCTGTGAGCTCTCTGGCCACAGGAATTGTACCTTCTCCATCCTTATTCCCATTCTGGCCTAGCCATTAACAAAGCTTAAGAGATCCATCCCTCATAATCATGAAGGTGTCTTAGATGAAAAAGTAAAAATTTACCCAGAGAAGAAGAATCCAAGCTGCTACAAGAAAAAAAAAAGTCATTATCCTTATGACAAGACTCCACAGCATACTGCTTTCCAAATCATCTTTGCTGATATGTTCCTGGAAGATTTCCAGTTAGTTAGCAAGGCTAATTTATATCTACCACCATCAACTGATTTTCATCAAGGTATGTGGGAGGAGGAGAATAAATTCAATGCAAAGAATTGTATTTTTTTTTAAGATGAAATGGAGTGGGGGTAGGGCATCAAAGGGGTGCAATGCTGTGATGTGGCACCAGTATAATAAAGATTGGTTTGATCCTAGGCATCCTCTGAGTTTTCCTGCAGAGGCAGCAGGTAAGAAGCAAAACCTCTGAGAAGCTGGTAGGGCACCTCTGAGTGTCTGTCTCGTCCAGCCGGCTCATCTGTTCCTCTGGCATTGGCGGAAGCCATGTGTCTCTGCAGTCAGTTCTGTGTCACCACACTCCTCTCTCTTTCATCCATGCCTTTGGCCCTGCCAGAGGCAGTAGGGGATTAATCTAAGTATTCCAGGCAAGAGTGGAATCTATTGAGTTACTTGAAACCTATATTTGCAAGGAAAAAAAAAAGGCGTGAAGTAGAGGAAGAAATTTAAAACTTGAATTGATTGGTCAAATGAAGAGTTAGAGAGCAATGTTTCTATTTTTGAAATAGAAAAATCCATGTCAATGGGGTATGTGACTGATCTGTGAAAACATCAGGTCTTGCTAAGTTGTTAAGTACTTCATATGTAACAACTTTACGTGGTGTTTAACATGGTATTTCACATGGTGTTTACATGGTGTTTTACATGGTAACTCTAGGAAGTATATAATAAACCCATTCTCATCACTATTTTACAGATTTTTTTAAACTGCAGCTTTGAGAAGCTAAGTGATTTGTCCAAATCTGTGTTTGATCCCAACCCAGAGTCATTCAGAAGAATGAATGGGAGGACAATTGAGATAACTTTTGACATGTGGTGCCTTGGAGGAAAAGAATGATGCCACCTTTCATTGAACAGCACTGGAAGACTACCGGGGGCTTGGGTGAAGGGTACATCACCTAAACCAAGGAGACTATCTTAGTCCATAATAAATATCTCCTCTCCCACCCCAATAAGGTTAGGCAGAAGCTCTATAAAAGACAAAAAACCCTCTAGTCTTGAGCTGGATGGGTCTTGGTACTAATGGTATTTGAGAGAAACCCAGAGAGGAGGATTCACGGAAAGTAATCACTGCACACTCAGTGTGAGGAGAAACTAAGTCGCCATCCTTATGGAAGAGAGGATTCTCAATCCATGGAAGAGAGGATTCTGCCCCTTTTCCTCCTCAGAGGACAGCTCCAATCTCTGCAGAGGAGGCGCTTCCCTTCCCAGTGGACACCCAGAGGGAAAGTTTCTTGGGCCATGGTGGGGTTACTGTGCTTAAAACACCATCTGCCAGGACCCTCCTTTCTTCAGCTGCTCTCAGACTGAGCATTTAGGAAGGATATTTTTAGAGTGAGTGAGAACTGTAAGAGGTAATTTATAGCACAAAGAGATCCAAAGGAACTTTTGAACAACGTAGTTAGTGTAAACCAGGGATGGTCTCAGTGAATCACCCAATTATTTTGAATAAATAATAGCTAATAATAGTGTATAGTTTCACATATCAGGTGCTCTGCTAAGCATCTTAGAAACATGATTTTATTGCCTCCCTATAACAACCCTATTTATAAATAAAGAATTTGAATATTGGAGAGGATAAGTAACATGCCCAAGGTCACATAGCTATTAAGTTAAGGAGTCAGGAATCCACTGTAATTCTGAAGTTTACATTTGTAATCAGCAAAATGTATGGTCTCCTAGAAGCTTAGAGAAGACCCAGCAGCAGGAAAAGTAGAAGGCTATAAAGACCCCAGAGAACAGGACATGGCAGTAAAAGTGATACCCTGATCCACATAGTAAAGAACCAGTGTGTTTCTAAAATGTGGAAGTCAGTTTGTTTGTTTGTTTTTAATACAATTGTATGTCACATTACCCAATTGTTAGTATTCTGCCATTTAGAACCCGAGTTAGAGGCAAACAACAGTCAACTGGTTGAGCACTTTCCAGGATGGTGGCTTTGAACAAACCAAATATCATAAACTTCTAAAATTATTCCATTTAAGTGTCTCCAGTCACTATCTGTTAGAGATGTGAAAACAATTTATTATAGATGTGAAGTTTATCACTACCCAAATGGTGATGTAACTAGACAACAATCCAAATAAACAATGTCACTGAAAAAAATCACTTTGATATGATGTACTAAAGCCAGGTCCTACTAGCTCACAAGAGCCAATTGTTAAATTTTTAGTAATTTTGTGAGCTGATTATAAAATATAACCACAGTTAAACGTTAAATTATAGGAGCTTACAATTAAATAAACTATATTAAAAACAAAAGTAATAAACACTCAAACCTCCTTATTCCCTAATGATTTTACTACATTTTACTATTATCTATGCTTTTGAGGCTAAAATCCAACTATTTTTTTTTTTCTTTATGACAAGGTCTCACTCTGTCACCCAAACTGGAGTGTAGTGGCATGATCAAGACTTACCATAGCCTCAACCTTCTGGGCTCAAGCGATCCTTCCACCTCAACCTCCTGAGTACCTGGGACTACAGGCACATGCCACCATGCCCAGCTAACTTTTTAATATTTTGTAGAGATGAGATCTTGCCATATTGCCCAGGCTGGTCTTGAACTCTCCTGAACATCCTCCTACCTCGGCCTCCCAGTGTTGACATTACAAGCATGAGCCACCACACCTATCCTATTTCCAACAATTATATCTGTATAGTGGAAATTCAATGTGATAGTTTGCTACTATGCATCTCTTCCCAGTGCCATGTTCAATTATATCACGTTGGTAGCTTAAAGTTGACCATGGTGGGGGTATTTACACCATGGAAATTGTCAAATACTACAAATCAGGATCTTTGTTTTCTTGCTTGCTGCAAAGCCAGTTGTTAAACATCTAGCAGCACACCACTATCTGTTCACATGTCCACTACTGCCGAGCTAGGAAGAGCCCCATCAGACTGCTCTGCATCTCCAGGAAGGCATAAATTGCTGGTAAGCAGTACTATAATATTTTTCTATTGCTTTATAACAAATTCCCCCAAAAGTTAGTGGCTTCAAACAATACACATTTATTAGCTCTCACAGTTTTTATGTGTCAGGAATTTAGAGGCAGCATAACTGCATGGTTCTGGCTTGGAGTCTCAGTGAGGTTGTAATCAAGGTATCTGCTGGGGCTGTAGTCATCTGAAGTCTTCTCTGGGACTTGCAGGATCTGTACTCAAGATGGCTCACATGGCTGGCAAGTTGGTGCCAGTATTAGTAGGAGGTCTCAATTCTTTCCTACATGGGTCTCTTCAGGGTCTCTTCACAGGGCTGCTTGAGTTTCCTGACAGCATGGTGACCTGTTTCCCTCAGAGCATACAATCTAAGAGCCCAAGACAGAAACTCCAATTTTTTGTATGTGATCTAGCCTTGAAAATCGCACACCATCATCTCTGCTATATGGTATTAGCCATACACAGCAGCTCTGACATGATATAGAAAGTGACTACACAAGGACATAAATGCCAGGAGGAGAGGATCTTTGGAGGCTGATGACCACCTGAGGTTACTCAGCAGGAAGGACAATGAAATCACTCCTCTAACTAGGTGGTTTATATAACAGAAATTTATTTTCTCACAGTTCTGGAGGTTGAAAGTCTGGGATCATGGTGCAGATATGGTCGGGTGCTGGTGAGGACTCCCTCCCTGCTTGCGGGTGTCTCTTCTTACAAGGACATGAATTCTATAAGATCAGGGACCTACTTTGGTACCTCACTTAACCTTAAATACTTTCTTAGAGGCCCCATGTCCAAATGCAGCCAAACATTCAGTCCATAGCAGACATTACTCTAACAAAGGCTCATATCACAAATGAGAAAACCAAGACTTCAAGAGACTTGATGTCCCATAAGCGGTAGGCCTTTACTAAAAACAAGGGCTTGTAATTCATTCTAACCTTAAAATGTTTTTTAAATAATGAATATCCAAACTTTCATGCATTGCACATTTCTCACCCCCATAGTGATGATATCAACAAACATTATATAACAATAAAGACCACAGAAATGGGCCAGGTGTGGTGGCTCACGCCTGTAATCCCAGCACTTTGGGAGGCTGAGGTGGGTGGATCACGAGGTCAGGAGATCGAGACCATCCTGGCTAACACAGTGAAACCCGTCTCTACTAAAAATACAAAAAAAAAAAAACAAAAAAAACAAATTAGCCTGGCGTGGTGGCGGGCACCTGTAGTCCCAGCTTCTCAGAAGGCTGAGGGAGGATAATGGCATGAACCCAGGAGGTGGAGCTTGCAGTGAGCTGAGATCACGCCACTGCACTCCAGCCTGAGGGACAGAGCAAGACTCCATCTCAAAAAAAATAAAAAAAGAAAAACACAGAAATAATGGAATGAACAAAGGGCCAGATTTGAACAACAAACATACAAACTCATCACTCTGTAGTTTAATGACTTAAGACCCGTTAATTATCCTCACTAAACTTATGCCTCCACATCTGTAAGATGGAAATAATAATGCCTGTTTCATGCAAGCCTTGTGAGACCTAAGTAAGATAAGGCTTGATAGGGCACCCGACACATTTCCAAGCTCTCAATACTTAATAGTTGCTGCCGTTTATTTCATAATTAAACAGCAATAAGACTCTGAATAGGAAAGCAAAATGGATTAGCACAGAATGTGAGGTTGTACTACCCACCTACTGGGTCATATAGGTTTCCACTGGACCTGTGGTTCAGATACTCCTAGGTTCCTTAAGTCATTGCTTTTCATATTCAGCTGAAGACAGGCAGAAAACATCCAGAGAATGAATGATAAATATAATAAAATAATCCATCTGCAATATCTATTTAGTAGCAACTATATGTATGGCACTGTACTAAACATTGATTAATTATTCCAACTGTCTAGAAAGCAAACATCTAGGCGGGATGGCAAGGCAGGAGAATTATGCCCCACACCCCAGGATAACATCGGGCTGTAATGATAAAGGCTTACGTTCAGCAACTGTTGCATTTGGAGGTCAACCTCCTATTTCTTATCTGAACAAATATTACCCATTCCCCTAACCTTCACTCTATGGCTGGAAGTTCTAAAGCAATGAGGATCCAAAGTCACAGAGGAGTATTTTTACCATGGCTAATGCCAGGAATGCTACTCACAATTTCTACAAAATCATCCTTAGAATGTTAGAGCTACAAACATTGCAGAGCTTTTTCTAGCCCAATCTCATCATTAGAAAAATATGCCCAAGACAGGTAAGTGACTTTGACCAATCAAGCAAAGCTAGAAAATGATAGCATCAAATTTAGAACTAAAAGAGCTTGCTAGCTCTCAAGTTTTTCTTATTAAGGAGTTTAAATAACTGCTTTTATGACCTCATCATAATCAATGAAGACATATGGTGATTTGTAAACACTGTCAATGTCCTATAGCCAAAGACTACCAGGAACCACACCACAGTGAACCATGGGCCATCTCAGAGGTAGGGTGTTCAAAAGGACTTACAGAATTTAGGTTTCAGAAAGGTATTTTAGAGAGGGTTCAGGGAAGTGGGCCTTCACTGTAGGTTGTATACTGTCAAAAAGTGGGGTAAGAAAATAAATTGTATGTAGAAGGAAAGAGGAATGAAGTGAGGAAAGATCTGTGATTGACAAAGCAGCAGCAGATACTTGCATTAGCCAGAAACGGGCATGGTTGGTCTCTTTTGCAGTTGGAATGATGTTGCTTTTGTCCATGCTCTGGCATGATTATGAAGTGGTCTTGATTCAGCTTGCTCCACCAGGGTCACAGAATGGCCTTCTCTGATGTCAGTGTTGTGTAAAATTATTTATATTCAATGAAGAAACACCAAAGCTCAGTTATGAGTGCCAGGGTAGCTCCTGGGACTGGTTTTCTCTTTCTCAATATGCATTGAAAAGGAACAAAGGAAAGAAGGAAGGAAAGGAGGGAGGGAGGGGAGTTGGTTGAGTCTGACTATGTCCCATACACTTTATCTTATTTCATTTTCATTCTATAACTGATGAAATGTATGTTTCAAGAACTTAACAGATTTTCTGAGGGTCACACAGAAGCTAGTAATAAAACTGAATTTCCCACTAATATGTTTTGTTTCTATACAAATCAGAGAAATGAGTCATAGACTCATAGGTCACAGAAGCTTCTGAATTTGAAATGTGTTGCTTTAGAATAATACACAAATTCTACGTTGTCCTACCTGCCTCTCTGCTGACAAGTATTTCTCAGCATTTATGTACAAAACCCTCCAATCTGTTGGTCTGAAACCCTCATGCCATTGTTGATAGCATCATATTTGGAATATCTTCTCCCAAAATAGTCAATCCTCAGCAGTAAAAGTGAGCAATGGCATAAATAAACAAAAACATCAGAGAATCTTTAAAACAAAAATCTCTTCTAATTTGAGAAGATACATTTGCCACAGACCGGAAATTCCAATTGATATTGGTTTTCAGTTAATTCCAAGGAAAGACTGAGTCCATGAGAAAGCTCCCACACCCAGCACAGCGACATTACGACAGGAAGTCAGATAGGATTAAAACTTTCCCGTAGATAATCTACAAAGTGAATGACAACATGCAGTTTCAAGTGCAACTAAAAATAGAAAATCCCACCCTCTTGAGTCTGTAAAGGAACATATGATAAGTTAATATCTTGATATTATATCTACACTCGAAGTACTAGCAGCCATCTCATATTTACATTAAGGTGGAAACAGTTTATTGGGGCTGCATGCATTGTTTCAGGTTTTCAATGCTTAAGAATAGATGAAAATTATTCACTATTGTTGATATTCTGAGACTGATTAATACATAACTAAATCTACATCTTGGAAACACTCTTGTTGTAGAGCAAAATGTATGGCAAATTATAAATCCCAAAAAGAATTCACTATATAATCATATTTATTGCTATGGGAAAAAAATGTGTTAATTATATTCTTTTTAGTCAAGGAAAAATTGACTTTCTACTGAGCAATAAAGCCATAAAATGCTAGTTTTAGCATTTTGGTGTTAATTTTAGCACTTTTGATTTTTAAAAAAGTCAGGCAAGTATTTTGAGTTCAATGAACCTAAATTCAGGTTTCTCTTGTAAAATCAGTTTAAGCCAAACTAAACTCTTTATTTAAAGGAATATGGTAAATTGACTAAAACCTTATCTTTAAATCAATTCTAATACATGCTCTACGTTTTAGCAAGAATTCTAGCATGTGAACTATACAATATAATCATTTCAAGAGTTGCTTCTTTTGTACTAGATGGTAATAATATCTTCTCCTTGCAGAATCTCACCACACACAATTTCAAAGGCAGGAAGAAAAGGAGAATACCTGAAAGGCTAATTACAGAGCTGGAGAGATACATGATAAAGCATTAAAATAAATGAAATAGATGAATTATCAGAGGGCAGAGCTGAAGACAGATGAACCATATTTAGTACACTAATCCCAAGTGTTTATTTTGCATTCTTCTGGCCTTTAAACATGACAGGTTGTGATCAATTGCTTCCCTTGAAGGCTGGCTGTTTTCCTGCCCTAGTATTTAATTTCTGTTTGATGCTCTTCACTTTGTGTCAATGTATGAACTATTGTTAAGATATATAGCAGCGATTAAAATAATTCATCCATCTGCTTATAATTAAAGACCAAGTTAAATGTAATGACAACTTTATCTAGCAAGCTATCATCTAAAAAGAAGGTTGTCCTCACAACAATTTCTCCAGCAGATGAACTGTTCCAGTTAGTATCAGTTCAAAATTTTTCCTTCGGAGGATGGGGATTTTAATCAATGACGTCACTGGATAAGTGAAATGGGAGAAAACATTGAAATATCCTTTCTTTTCTGTATTAACAAAAATAGTTTCTCACTGACTAGCTCCAAGTTTGGAGGAGAAAAGCGACTTTTCCAATTCTGTGAAGAAACTCATAAAAACCCTAGAAGAAAAGCTAGGTAATACCATTCAGGACATAGGCATGGGCAAGGACTTCATGTCTAAAACACCAAAAGCAATGGCAACAAAAGCAAAAATTGACAAATGGGATC
>NW_012099876.1:71168-139242 GCF_000951045.1 Mandrillus leucophaeus | reverse complement strand
ATAATAATAATAATAATAATAAAAAGAATTAAAAAAAAAGAATATCGACTCCTTCATAATGCCCATAGTTGTCAGGAACTTTAAATGCTATCACATGCATATGCATATAATAGGCACTATGAATTACGGCTCTTAAAAATCATGACATGAGATGTTCTGGTGATGTATTTAATTTGAATATCAAAAATTCCAAGCCAGGGAAAAGATCTCCTTTAGAGATTTTTGAAGTTAGAAGAGGCTTCCAAGAGTTTAAAGGCTGAAATTGTGGCTCTGCAAAGCCAGCCTCCCAGGTTCAAGTGATTCCCTTGCCTCAGCCTCCCAAGTACCTGGGACTACAGGGAGGCACCACCATGCCCAGCTAATTTTTTGTATTTTAGTAGAGATGGGGTTTCAACACTTTGGCCAGGATGGTCTCAATCTCCTAACCTCGTGATCCACCCTCCTCCACCTCCCAAAGTGCTGGGACTACAGGCGTGAGCCACCATGCCCGGCCCAGTTATATTTTTTAATAATTTTTTAATACAAAAATCAGAGAGGAAAAATCTAAAATACTCACTTAAATTTCCTACCACCCTGAAATAAATAAAATTACTGATTCATACTTTGTTTAATGCCTTTCTGCTTTTTCTCAACTAGATATACATACACACATACACAGATATAAACAAAACTAAAATCATTGTCTAGGCGCAGTGGCTCACGCCTGTAATCCCAGCACTTTGGGAGACCGAGGCGGGCAGATCACGAGGTCAGGAGATCAAGACCATCCTGGTTAACATAGTGAAACCCGTCTCTACCAAAAATACAAAAAAAATTAGCCGGGCGTGGTGGCGGCGCTTGTAGTCCCAGCTACTCGGGAGGCTGAGGCAGGAGAATGGCGTGAACCTGGGAGGCGCAGCTTGCAGTGAGCCGAGATGGCGCCACTGCACTCCAGCCTGGGCGACAAAGCAAGATTCTGTCTCAAAAACAAACAAACAAAACAAAATTAAAATCATTATTGCACACTGTTTTTGAAAGCTGCTTTTTTTCATTTTGTTCCACATACCTTATGAATATTTTAATATATTTAAAAGAGAATAAAAAATGAAGCCAGTAGTTTTATGTTCAATAGAATATGAAAACCAAAATCTTGTCTTAAATATCCTTTGATCATTCTCTGATAAGCACAGTTTGATTAGCTACCAAAAAAGCTAAAGAACAAAATGAAAATGCTGTAAAAAGACACCTGGAAAAGCCTTTTGGCATGTTTTCATAATCATAATTGACCATCATAAATTTAATAGAATTGCACACCAAGAAATGGCTCATAAATAACTTCATTCAAATGACTTTGCCAAGTCATGTGACCAAGCTATTTTAGACTTTAAATTCATTTTTCTATTTAAGGTGATGCTTGAAAACATATCCTCTGGTGACCAAGAAATCAAATCTTGAGAAACCTACCAGAAAATATTTTAGTTTAATTTATCAAAGGAATTAATATATAGATGTTCTGTTTAGAAGACTCATAGTTCAGAGTCCTCAGTATAAAATAAAGGGTAAAACATCTTGTCTGATATACTGCACCAAACATTGTAGGTAATTTAAGAATGTGTGTTGATCATTAAAATCTGCTTTATTTTTGTGACCAAGTATTCTGTGTTAATATTTGGGAGCTAAAGTAAGGTGTCCTCAAGAACTTAGAAATAACAGATTATCTTCAGAGATAAATATAAGAGCAGCCTAACATGAGACAGTGTATACAGAGATCAAGTCACCTGATTGGCTCACAGGCTAACAGGCTTGACTATAACCAGATGTAACATACTACAGTAATATATTCTAAAAATCAATGTGTCAGTCAAAATAGGGATGGATTGAACAAGACAGTTTATTAACAGTGCCCAGCAAAGCATAATCCAAGAGAAAAGAAGGTCTAACCATTGGAGTTGGTGTGTTTCTTCCAATTCCAATGTAGGGGCACTCCTAGAGTATAATGGGATGCAGGATGAAACCAACAGACATCATTCTATCTTGCCCACTGACAAGGCTAACTTGTTTACTAGAGGTGTCTGACTACCTTGGTCCACTGTTGTTTAGGATTTTTTATCTCT
Source organism: Mandrillus leucophaeus (assembly GCF_000951045.1). Classification (NCBI taxonomy): domain Eukaryota; kingdom Metazoa; phylum Chordata; class Mammalia; order Primates; family Cercopithecidae; genus Mandrillus; species Mandrillus leucophaeus. Next base: position 137,149 of record NW_012099876.1, on the reverse strand, counting down.
CTTTGTTCCAACATTGTACTCCCCAGATGACCTTCAACTTCTCAAATCAGTTGGCTACAGAGAATGGAAGGAAACTGACCTTCTTAATGTGAACATTTCTGGTCTTTACAGCAGTGGTTTCCTATGGTAAATGAACACAATGAGAAACCATATAGTTTGATGACAGGCAAAAAATAAACTCATCATAAATCTCCATTATCCTGTTCCATATGTGATATGGTTTTGAGCTGTGTCCCCACCAAATCTTATGTCAAATTGCAGTCCCCAAAGTTGGAGGTGGGTCCTGGTGGGAGGTGGCTGGATCATGGGGGTGGATTTCTCATGATGGTTTAGCACCATCCCTTAGTGCTGTTCTCATGAAAGTGAGCTCTGGCAAGATCTGGTTAGTTAAAAGTGTGTGGTACCTCTCCCTCTCTTCCTCCTGCTCCAGCCATGTGAAGTGCCAGCTTCCCCTTTGCCTTCCACCATCATTGTAAGTTTCCTGGGGCCTCCCAGAAGCCGAGCAGATGCCACCATGCTGTCTGTACAGCCTGAAAAGCCGTGAACCACTGAAACCTCTTTTCTCTATAAATTACCCAGCCTCAGGTATTTCTTTATAGAAATGCAAGAATGGACTAATATAATGTGATGGCTCCATTTCTCACTGTGGGTTAATAAATTATTATTCTTAGCCTCATGTATTCTTAGTAATAAGAAGTCAATATATTGAGGCCTGATGATCTTCGAATGGATAGGAAGTAGGTCAAAGGCCTGGCCAATCTCCCCTTAGACACCTCTAACTTTGCTTTGGTTTCTCTCATCTGATACAGACATACCTCACATCTTTGTACTTTCTAGATTGCATGTAGCAGATATTGCATTTTTTATAAATTAAAGGCTTGTGGCACCTGCCTTGAATTGAGCAATTTTATGGGCACCATTTTTCTAAGAGTACATGCTTACTTTTCTTGAGCACTTTTTGTGAGCTCACTTTTCATCTTTGTGCCACATTTTGGTAATGCTCACAATATTCAATCTTTTTCATTACTGAAAAAGCATATCTGCTAGAGCAATCTGTAATAAGTGGTCTTTGATGTTACCACTGTAATTGTTTTGGGGTCTATAAACTGTACCCAAATAAGATACCCAACATAATCCATAAATGTTGTATGTGTTCTGACTGCTCCACTGGCCATTCCCTCATTTCTCTCCCTCTGCTCAGCTCTCTGTGCCCACTGAGAGCATCATATCGAAATTAGGCCAGTTAATAACCCCATAATGACCTAGAAGTGTTCGAGTGAAAGGAAGAGTCTCATGTCTCTTACTTTAAGTCAAAAACTATAAATGATTATGCTTAGTGAGCACAGAATATCAAAAGCCAAGATAGGCCAAAAGCTAAGCTTTTTGCCAAACAGCCAAGTTGTGAATGCAAATGAAAAGTTCATGAAGGAAGTGAAAAGTGCTACTCCAGTGAATACATGAATGGAAAAAAGCAAAACAGCCTCATTGCTGATATGGAGAAAGTTTGAGTGGTCTGAATAGGAGTTCAAACCAGCCACAAAATTCCCTTAAGCCAAAACCTAATCCAGAGCAAGGACTAACTCTTCGATTCTGTGAAGAGTGAGGGAGGTGAGGAAGCTGCAGAAGAAAAGTTTGAAGCTAGCAGAGGTCAGTTCATGAGGTTTAGGGAAAGAAGTCATCTCCATAACATACAAGTACAGAGGAAAGCAGCAAGTGCTGATATAGAAGCTGCAGCAAGTTATCCAGAAGATCTAGCTAAGATCCTTGATGAAGGTGGCTACACTAAACAAGAAATTTTCAGTGTAGACAAAACAGCCTTCTATTGGAGAAGATGCCATCTAGGACTTCATAGCTAGAGAGGAGAAGTCAATGCCTGGCTTCAAAGGTTCAAAGGACAGGATGACTGTCTTCCTAAGGGTTAATGCAGCTGATAACTTTAAGTTGAAGTAAATGCTTATTTACCATTCTGATGATTCTAGGGTCTTTAAGAATTATGCTAAATCTATTCTCTCTGTGCTCTAGAAATGGAGCAACAAAGCCTGGATGACAGCACATCTGTTTGCAGCATGAATTACTAAATATTTTAAGCCTACTGTTGAGACTTACAGCTCAGGAAAAAAAGCTTCCTTTCAAGATAGTACTACTCATTGACAATGCACCTGGTCACCCAAGAGCTCTGCTAGAAGATGTACAGAAAATTAATGTTGTTTTCACACCTGCTAACACAACATCCATTTTGCAGTCCATGGATCAAGAAGTAATTTTGTCTTTTAAGTCTTATTATTTGTGAAATATATTTCACAAGGCTATAGGTATCACAGGTAGGGATTCTTCTGATGGATCTCGCAAAGTAAATGAAAACTTCTGGAAGGTACGCACTATTCTAGATGCCATTAAGAATATTAATGATTCACGAAAAGAGGTCAAAATACCAACATTAACAGACTTAGAAGTTTTTTCCAACACTCATGAATGACTTTGAAGGGTTCAAAATTTCAGTGGAGGAATTCACTAAAGATGAGGTAGAAATAGACAGTGAACTCAAATTAGACGTGAAGCCTGAAGATGGGACTCGATTGCTGCAATCTCAAAATAAAACGTAAATGGTTGAGGAGTTGCTTCTCATGGATGAGCAAAGAAAGTGGTTTCTTGAGATGGACTCTGCCCCCAGAAAAGACACTGAACGTTGTGGAAATGATAACAAAGGATTTAGAATATTATATAAACTTGGTTGATAAAGCAGTGGCAAGGTTTGAGAGGGTAGACTTTAATTTTGAAAGTTTTACTGTAAGTAAAATGCTTTCAAACAGCATTACATGCTACAGAGAAATCTTTTATGAAAGGAAGAGTCAGTGGATGAGCCAAACTTCATTACTGTCTTATATTTTTAAATTTCCACAGCCACCCTAACCTCCATCAACCATCACCCTGATCAATCAGCAGCCATCAACATAAAGGCAAGACCTTCCCCCAGCAAAAAGATCATGACCTGCTGAAGGATCAGCTGATCATTACCATTTCTTAACAAAGTATTTTTTATTTAAGGTATGTACATTGTTTGTTTTAGACACAATGTTATGACACACTTAATAGACTACAGTATAATGTAAACATAACTTTTATATGTACTGGGAAACCAAAAAAATTGTGTGACTCATTTTATTGCTATACTCATTTCACTGCAGTGGTCTGGAACTAAACCTACAATATCTTAGAAGTATGCCTATATCTACACACACAAATGCACATAAAGACCATCTGGCAGTGCAGGGGTTACTTTGTATTTGAGACAACATAAGCAGGACTTGAATTAGAGCATTTTAAGAACTTCCAACATTCAAATTGGAGCATTTTGTTACATGAAGTATTCTCACTCCTAGTTACATGGTAGAAGAATAAAACCAAGTTCATGGATAAGTTTTATACTTTGAATTGTTTAAACCACCAATACATAGTAGTAGTGAAAGTATTAGCCAGTTCCCCCCCACACTCTCAAATAAAGTGTGTACCTGACTCACACAACAAAGCTATTTAGGGCTCCATCCAAGAAGCCAAGAAGTTTTTCCAAGAAGTTTGATGCCTGTTGGCTACAGAGACCCTGAAGGAGAGTTGTGACCATTTTATGAAAGCAATGGGAGGGCACAGCAAACTGGACCACTGTATGTACTGAGACAATGCTGGGGGCCTTGTTAGGAGTGAGTCAAGGATACTGCAGGAGTAGACAGAGACCTGAGCGTAAGACAAAGACAGCAATTATTCTCCAAGTTATTAGCGCCAAGAAGCAACAAAGTTGTCTCAGGCCACCCAGAATGCCATGTGCCCTTTGAAGAAAAAGATAGAATGGGAGAAGGACATTTTGCTATCCTCAGGACCCTCTTGTCCACACCCAAAAAATATGAAGTTCCAGTGTGAAGGCTCTCTCGATGACAGGCGAACTCGCTCCTTCTGTCTATCAAAACTTCCCACACTCAAGTTTTATTCTTCAGTTTAAGTCTATCAATCCTATTAAAATGTAAATGTTCTAAGTTTGGATTTGAACTTAACCTGGTGTATTCAATAGGGAACTCAAGGGGGCATGAAGGTCAGTGACTTACTAGAGTGGGAGTTAAGCAATAAAGAAAAGAGTTCCTGTAGGTTGAGGACCAGAGGGGTATAAATTGTTCTCCCAAGGAGGAGTAGAAAGTGACCTCTTACATCACCAGACCCACGGTCTCTCATTCACAATGTTGTGAAATCATACTTGACACTCTGATTTCATTTTCCAAAATAGCTTATAACGGAAGTTGTTGCAATTCATTATTTGTCTTCTGATGAAGGTTACAATGTAATGATTTTCAGGAAAAATTACTAATCTTTCTTAGTTACACAACAAAGTATTTTGTTACTATTCTTCGTGTGTTAGAAAGTAATGAGAAAACATTTGGAATGATTCGAGTTTATTGTAATTATTGCTCATCCTGAAAGCTTGGATGAGTGCAAGTGACAAGATCTAACTTGTTTCTGCTTAAACTCGGCCAGATTTTAAATTAGGTCCCCCAAGATGAAAGGCTAATGCCTCAAAGACCAATATATGTTTAATCATTTTTAATGTAAAAGCAACGTTTAGAACAATTGTTAATTGTTAACAACATAAGTAAATATACATAAAGAAGGCAGCTTTTTTGTCCAAAACAATCATTTCAACAAGGAGAAGTACAAAAATAGGAATCCAATAGAAAAGTGAATCTTCCTCAGTAGCGTTTTCAACAAAATAGGTTTTGCCTCCTTCCTCCCTCTTACCAAGCTAACTTTGACTCTATTGTTCCAAGTGCTCACCAATAAGAAATACATCAGAAATTTTTAAAAAGATAACAAATCTTCACCCAATATAAACCCAGTTGTGAATGGATATTTTAATAATAACAATACGCTCTGTGTCTTTGATAATGCCAAACTGAAGCTTGGCAAACGCCCAGGGCAGGGAGAAACAAGGGGCACAGGCATGAGCTATGTTTCTGTTTATATTCCCTTCCCAAAGCTATGATTTAAGCATGGGATTCTGCCTTAATCACAGACACTTAGTAAATGAAAGTGGCTTATATTTCTCAAATAAGTTTGAACCTCTTTGGTCTGGCAGAAAGTCAAACTTCCCAAATATTTTTATGTAGAACCATCTCCAGTCAAATAAAGGGCATAATTAGACAATCAAATAAAGATCTATAAGACTACATAAAGAACATCTGGGTAATTTGTTAACTAGCTGATATTTAGTCCTCCAGTTATAACACAGGCTTTATGTAACATATATTTTAGAACTAGTATAATATAGGTTTTATGTGATATACATTTATAACAAGTACATATGGTATATATTTTATAACTAGCACAAGTATGTATGTGGTATTCATTTTACAACTAGTATAATATAGATTTTTGTGGTATACATTTTATAACTAGTACATATTATAACAATAGCCCATGCTGTAGTATACTATGGCATGTAATATCAAGAGTTTTGAAGATAAATAACAAAGATTATATAATCTCATATTGTTTCATCAGTAAAAAAGCTATAATGTTAAGAAAATACTTTAATAAACTCCACTCATTATTGTTTCCTATCCGGACAAAAATGAAATACTGTTAACATTTCTGTTCCAACCAGAACTGAATCTGGTTCAGGCCAAACAGTACCAGATAGGTTTGGATACGCTTTCAGATAAGCATCTAGCTCTGAATCTCTGAACTCTACAATATCAACCATTTTTATAAGCCTGTTGATACATTCCGATACTTAAATAAGATACAGCCTTCTGATGCCTAACCACAAGATATATACACACAGAAAATGAGGGGGAAAGGTCACCAAGGAGCGACACAGATTATACCAGAAACTGATCCATGAAGTATAATTGGGAAGCTGAAGATGATTTACATGTTTAAGGACCAGATGATTAAAAATAGACGGTAAGCTTTATTGATGCACAGTCATTAGCATTTTCTGAATAATATAAACATAACATTCCACATTACAAAGGTGACTTTTGATTCTCAAGGAGAGATTTAAAAATCTGTCTGGGGCCAAGCATGATGGCTCAGGCCTGTAATCCCAGCACTTTGGGAAGCCAAGGCAGGAGGATAGCTTGAGGCCAGTAGTTCAAGACTAGTTGGGCAACATAGCAAGACTCCATCTCTACAAAAAACTTTTAGAAATTAGTCAGGCATGGCAATGTGCATCCGTACTCATAGCTACTTGGGAGACTGAAGCAGGAGGATCACTTAAGTCCAGGAATTCAAGGCTGCAGTGTGCCATGATCATGCCACTACACTCCAGCCTGGGCAAGAGTGAAACTCTTAAAAAAATCAAATTAAATTTTCAAATAATTTTAAAAATTAAAAAAGAAACCTGTTTGGTCCCTAGCCATAGGAACAAGGCTAGATTATTCCCTCTCTCTAAAGCCACTGAAACTGGCCTTTGCCCAGCTGGAAAATCCAAAGTAGAATAACCAATTCAGATGCAAATGCATCACATTCCACATAAAAGTGGTTTAGTAAAGCAATACTGGCTTTCATCAAGAGATCAGATCAAGATGGTAAATTCAGTATTCCTGCTGCCTCCCTCCCCACTGGGACACACACTCAGAAAGAACCTCACACTTGGTTTGTTTCGCTATCACTGTCATGATATTCATAATAATGTTTTCTTTGAACCTGTGTTTTGCAGATGAAGACTGATAGGACAATGGAGCACCCACGTGAACAGAGGAAGCACAGACACTCCAGACAGCAGTGCACACACACACACCCCACACAGACTCACACCCGGAGACACAGCAGTCAGCAGCAACTGGAACAGCTGGCCTAGCCTCATGGGACTAACCAGCATGCTAGGGGCAGGCTGGGGTGATGCAGAGCCTGAGGGGGCAGCCACACTCAGACCTGGGCCCAGATTGGTGGCAGCATGGTGGTGATGGTGGCAGGTGCAGCGGAAGCAGCCCTATTAGTGTCCCTTTCCCAAAAGAGGAGGGCATCTATGCTGCAGTGTTGGGACCATCAGTGGGATGCCAGCTTGCCACTCCATCCTTGGAGCCCAACCCAGTGCATCAGCACAAACACTAACCCTCCAGCCTGAGGGTCAGGGTGGGAACTGCCACTGATCAGACAGTAAACCCTGTTAGTAAACAATAACCAAGGAAAAGTACACATGGACATTACACAATAAAACATACCAAGGAGGCATGATATGTTCAAAGAGGTATTACTAATTTTGAAAATTGCGGCAATGTTGCAAAACAAATATCCACAGGCTTAGAAATAGAAATTAAATGTAAAGATTGCTACAGTCAATGGAAAATAACACTATTTTTATATTAAGTTTAGATAAATTTTTAACAAAGAAGACAATTATCTCATTAATTTTTCATTAAAATTGAAGATGTAATCATAGAGTGCACAAAACGGCATTGTGAATTGTATACAATCATCACGCCACTTTTAATTCCTTGTACAGACCTCCACCAATTCCAAAAATAGCAGAGGATATGTCAAACTATCATTGTATAAATTAACAAAGTTAAATTTGGAGTTACACAAAACTGATTTGTATGAAGAGTTAAATCTATTTAGAAAAACTATTCCTTAACAGTCATCAGCTATAGATACATTAAAATTTATAATTCATCAGAAGTTAATCCCAATGTTGCATAGCACTAAAATACTTTTAACAGGTCCAATGAGAGTTGTATCCAAAAAATCTCCTTCTCACAAAAAAAAAAATTATCTAAAATTATTTGTGATCTGGCATTTGTCAGGAGCAACTCATGTTATTTTTTAATTATATCAATTCAAAACAAAATTTCTAGAAGTATAAATTTTGATGACTTAATAAAAGAATTTGCAGAAAAGTAAAATTCTTACATTCAATGAAGGTGTCTTCTTAAAGAATTACTATTTATTTGCTACATAGAAGTATGATACCTGTATTAGTTTCTTATGGCTGCTGTAACAAATTACCGCAAACCGGGCAAACGAAAACAACACAAATTCATTCTGTCACAGTTCTGGGGGCCAGGAGTCCAAAATCAAGGTGTCCGTAGGGCAGTGCTCTCTCTAAAGGTTCTACCCTTCCTTGTCTCTTCCAGCTTCAGGTGGCTTCAGGTGTTCCCTGGCTAGTGACAGCATAACTGCAATCTCTGCCTCTGTCTTCAAATGACCTTCTCCTCTGAGTGTCTCTGTGTACTCCCCTCTGCTTCTCAGGACACTAGTTATTGGATTTAGTGCCTACTTTAATGTGGAGTGACTTCACATTAATCCAATTACATCAACAAAGACTCTGTGTCTAAATAAGGTTGCATTCTGACATTCTAAGTGGATATGAATTTTGGCAGACAGTATTCAACTCACTACAACATGAAAAATGTTATTTTTTGCAATTGTTCAGCTTACGTTGCTCCTCATCCATCACTATTACCCCTATTATGTTTTCTAAGTGATAAACATTTTGAAAGAAAAAAGCTTTATTATTTTTCAGTTGTGCAAGATGAAAAGAGTTCTGGAGCTGGACAGTGGCAATGGTTGTACAACAATGTAAGTGTAATTAATGCCATTGAACTGAACACCTTAAAATGATTAAGATGGTAAATTTTATACTATATGTACTTCACCATAATTTAAAAGATTAAAAAATTAAAAATTTCAAAAACAGGAGAAGAAATAATATTTTAAACACAGATTTAAAAGCATTAGCAATTTTTGCCTCTGTGGGCAAAGTAAAATTTTTTTTTAAGTTTTGGGCTGAGGGGAAGAATGATGTTATACAGGAAAATTTAGTGACAGGAAAACTTAGTGATTTTTGTTAGTAAAATATTATAAAGAAAAAACTTTATATTATAGTACACTTAACACCACTTTTTTTTTTCCTGCTTTTTGGACAAGATAGCCCACTTTTGAATTTTGCACTAGATTCTGCAAATTATGTAGTGTGCCCTACTTCCTGTCTTATTCCAAAGTCCTAGATGTCCAAAAACATATGAGAAAAAAAAAAAATGGCCAGGAGCAGTGGCTCATGCCTGTAATCCCAGCAGTTTGCATGGCCAAGGTGGGCAGATCACCTAAGGCTGGGAGTTCGAGACCAGCCTGACCAACATGGAGAAACCCCGTCTCTACTAAAAATACACAATTAGCCGGGTATGGTGGCATATGCCTATAATTCCAGCTACTCGGGAGGCTGAGGCAGGAGAATCACTTGAACCCGTGAGGCGGAGGTTGTGGTGAGCCAAGATGGCACCACTGCACTGGCAACAAAAACGAAATTCCATCTCAAAAAAAAAAAAAAAAAATCTTAGCTGTTTTTGAATAACAATGAAGGGGTACCTAAATCTATTAAGAATTATTTAAAAAATGAAAAGAGATGAGACTGCATTTTTAAAATGCAAAAATGTGTGTGTGGAATATCTACCATAAAGGGTGAAAGAGGATCCAGGGTACTCCAAGTCAAAATCTGCACATACAAGACTTGGGGGAACCTAAGTAGAAACCGCCAGACTCGTTGACTTATCCACACTCTCTTCTTTATTCTCACTAAACCAAGCAGAGCGCAAGAAAAGTATGCGACCCAAGTCATGAGCAGAGAACATTAGAGCTTCTAGACTAGGGTTAAAGAAGTATCTCAGGAGGCTAACATCACTTAGGAGAAACAAACTAGTCACTGGTTCATTTCACAGCACAATAGCCTTCTACCAGCCTCCTGCAATTTCTGAAGATAGGCTGAAGGGAACTGATAAGACTTTCATAAACTGGGCTCTCAGATAACATAGATAAACACAGAAAATGTTTAACAAACATTTGAAGAATGCTGACATAAAAAGAGTCACCAAACTAAACCAAAGAACAACTTCCATCTGCCAAAGCTGGACAAATCAAGAAAGCAAACAAAATAAGCCTATAGAATATATGTAACCAATGTCCTTACAAGATGTGAGAGAATATAGAAACCACGGGGGAAAATTAAAAATTTAATCCTACAGTTTAAAAAGATCAATAGATGGAGAAAATAGCTGAATGGATACAGCTGTTTTAATTATGTAAAAACAATGTTATTTTAACATTATTACAATGCACACACTAGAAGGTTCCCTGGTGCTCCTTACAAGTTAATAACTGCCCTGCTCTCTCCCACAAAACCGGGAAACCACTACTCTGATTTCTATCACTATGGATTACTCTATGGGAATATAGTAGAAAGTAACTTTAAAAACAGAAAAAGCACTTAAAAATTATCCAAAAGTATGTACAAAAGGAAAAAAATTAAAAACATATGAAAGAGAAGTTAAAGAGGCATAAAAGATATTGCCCAGTTTACCAAAGAATGTCTACTACAGTTCCAAAAAGAGAGAAAAAAGGAATCATTACACTTCAGCTTAAAAGAAGCCCTTGAGTCCTAGGCAAAATGAATAAAATAGACTATAACTAAGCCCAACATGGAAAAATTCAGAAAGCTGAGAATAAAGAGAAAAGTCTTACCAGAGACTGGTAAGAAGAAGGTGGAAAATAGATAATGCACTTTGATAAAAGAATGAGATTTATATTGGACTTGTCTTCTACTAATATCAGATGAAAAAAGACAATAGAACAATGTTTCCCAAGATCTGAGGGAAAATCATTTTGAACTTAAAATACTAAAACTAAATTATCCAAGTATAAGAATGAAAAAGGAGCATTTTCAGACTCAGAAAGTTCTGAATGAATTACAGAAGGATGTGCTCTAGCAAGAAGAAAAGTTAATCCAAACTTAAGGAATCAGTTACAATAACCAATAATTCAAGTGATGACCACAAAAAACATTTAACAAGAATCTAACCTTTCAGATGATATCTCTGGGAAACATGAGGTAGGATATGGAAGAAAAAAAGTTGAAAAAAATAGTAAAAAGAACAAAATTGTTGATGACATCTCTGAAAGATCATGTGGTAGGGAGAGGAGAAACTGGAGAGGAGTAGAAGTGAATATTCTTGTGTTGTTTGTGAGAGAATATAAATACAGACTGATTCATTGATAAAAAGGCAAATCAACGTTTAAAGATGTTCATTAAAAGTGTAAGAGCAACCATTCAAAGAATCAAAATAGAATATTTAACTTCCAAACCACTGAAGAAGAAAAATAGATCAAAGAGACTTTGGTCAGTCTAAAACTGCCTGAAAAAAAAGAACACACATGAGAACATAAAATAAAAAATAAGTAACATGAATGAATCCAAATATTTTGTGAATGTAATTGGTTTGCTATATCCTATTACAAAACATAGACTTTCAGCTTAATTTTTTAAATGTAGTTATATATTAAGAGACATTTCTATGAATAACAAAGATTAAAAATAGAGATTAGGTATGGGAATTATGACAGATGGGAGGGAGGACTATATTGCATCCTGGACAGAGCAGCATACGGAGGCCTGCTATGTAAATTTTAGCTCCAGATTGACTGCAAGAACAAACCAGCAATCCTGAGAGGACCCACAGACCCTCATAAGGAAATGGACTGCTCCTGCAGGACCGGGGAGACACCCCAAATACTGTGAGTGCCCCAACTGTGCAAGTGGGAAAGGGAGGCCCTCCTCTTACAAACAGACATCCGCACTGGAAAAGCTGAAGATCTGTTTGTGGGAGAAATTTCCGACTTTTCCTAGAGCTGAGTCAAGTTACAGAGCTGAGCGAAAGACAGTGGTACAGGAAGTAGCAGAAAGTTCCTGAGAGTTCGCTGGGTCCCCAAGCAGCCCATTCCTGCCTGGCGTCACAGGGATCCACTGGGAGGGTGGCTAGAGGAGCAGGGGGTAAAACTCCACAGGGCGAAGGAATTCTCTAGCTGAACTTTGTAACAATTTGAAGGGGGCAAGAAGCCTCCTGGCTAAAACCTGGGGAAGGGCACGAATCTGGCATGGAGACTTCACAGGCTGGAGAAGAACTAAAGCCTTTTTCTTTCACAGCTGGGAGGCGGACAGCCTCGGGAAAGTTTTTAAGTCCATCTTGCCCTCTGCCTGGAAACAGACTCAGGGCAGTTTGCTGACAGGGTGGGAGGGGGGCACGGTGAGAGTGAGGAGACTGGCCCTTCAGTTTGCATGGGAGCTGGGTGAGGCGTGTGACTGCTGGCTTTCCCCCACTTCCCTGACAACCTGCAGGACTCAGCAGAGGCAGCCATAATCCTCCTAGGTACACAATTCCAGTGGCCAGGGAAACTCACCCCCATCCCCCACAGCAGCCATAGCAAGACCTGCCCAAAGAGAGTCTGAGCTCAGATACGCCTAGCCCCACCCCCAACTGACGGTCCTTCCCTATCCACCCTGGTAGTGGAAGAGAAAGGGCACATAATCTTGGGAGTTCTAGGGCCCCGCCCACTGCTGGTTCCTCTCCATACTACTATTGCAACTGATGCTTTCTGGAAAGCACCACCTCCTGGCAGGAGGCCAACCAGCATAAAAATAGAGCATTAAACCACCAAAGCTAAGGAACCTCATGGAGTCCATTGCACCCTCCGCCACCTCCACCAGAAAAAGTGCTGGTATCTGTGGCTGAGAGACTCATAGATGGTTCACATCACAGGACACTGTGCAGACAACCCCCACTACCAGTCCAGAGCTGGGTAGACTCCCTGGGTGGCTACAACCAGAAGAGAGACAACAATCACTGCAGTTCAGCTCACAGGAACCCACATCCATAGGAAAAGGAGGAGATTACTACATGAAGGGAACACTCTGTGGGAAAAAAGAATCTGAACAACAGCCTTCAGCCCTAGACCTTCCCTAGGACAGAGCCCACTCAAATGAGAAGGAGCCAGAAAAACCAACTCTGGCAATATGACAAAACAAGGGCTCTTCCACATCCCGCAAAAAAATCACACTAGGTCACCAGCAATGGATCCAAACCAAGAAGAAATCCCTGATTTACCTGAAAAAGAATTCAGGAGATTAGTTATTGAGCTTATCAGGAAGGGATCAGAGAAGGGTGAAGCCCAAGGCGAGAAAATCCAAAAAATGATACAAGAAGTAAAGGGATAAATATTCAAGGAAATAGATAGCGTAAAGAAAAAAACAAAAAAAATTTCGGGAAAATCTGGATGCACTTTTAGAAATGCAAAATGCTCTGGAAAATCTCAGCAATAGAATTGAACAAATAGAATAAAGAAATTCAGAGCTTGAAGATGAGGTCTTTAAATTAACTCAATCTAACGAAGACAAAAAATAATAAGAAAATATGAACAAAGCCTCCAAGATGTCTGGGATTATGTTAAATGACTAAACCTAAGAATAATCGGTGTTCTTGAGGAAGTAAAGGATTCTAAAAGCCTGGAAAACATATTTGGGGGAATGATCAAGGAAAACTTCTCCAGCCTTGTGAGAGACCTAGACACCAACATACAAGAAGCACAAAGAATACCTCGGAAATTCATCACAAAAAAAGATCTTCACCTAGGCACGCTGTCATCAGGTTATCCAAAGTTAAGAATATTACTTCCTTAAATTTATTGAGGTTTGTTTTATGGCCTATTGTATGGTCTATCTGAGAAAGTTCCATGCACTGCTGAATAGAATGTGTATTCTGTGGTTGTTGGATGAAGTGTTCTGTATATACCTGTTAAGTCAATTTGGAAGGAAGGAATCTTAAGAGCTGTGGGACAGAAGCTCCAGGTAACCTATAAAGGAACCTTGTCAGATTAACAGCAGATTTCTCAGCAGAAACCCTATAAGCTAGAAGGGACTGGGGACATATCTTCAGCCTCCTCATACATAGTAAGTATTGGTCAAGAATTTAGTATCCAGCAAAACTGAGCATCATATATGAAGGAAAGAGAGTCATTTTCAGACAAATAAATGCTGAGAGAATGTACCATTATCAAGCCACCACTACAAGAACTGCTAAAAGGAGCTCTAAATCTTGAAACAAATCATAGAAACACATCAAAACAGAATCTCTTTAAATCATAAATCACACAGGACCTATAAAACAAAAATACAAGTTAAAAAGCAAAAACAACAACACAAAAAAGTATACAAGCAACAAAGAGAGTGATGAAAGCAATGGTACCTTACATTTCAATAATAACATTGAATGTAAATGGCCTAAATACTCCACTCAAAAGCTACAGAACCGTAGAATGGATAAGAATCACCAACCAACCATCTGCTGCCTTCAGGAGACTTACCTAAAACATAAGGACTCACATAAACTTAAAGGGGTGGAAAAAGGCATTTCATGCAAATGGACACCAAAAGTAAGCAGGGGTAGCTATTCCTATATCAGACAAAACAAACTTTAAAGCAAGACCAGTTAAAAGAGACAAAGAGGGACACTATATAATAGTAAAAGGCCTTTTCCAACAGGAAAATATCACAATCCTAAACATATATGCACATAACACTACAGCTCCCAAATTTGTAAAACAATTACTAATAGACCTAAGAAATGAGATAGACAGCAAGACAATAATAGTGAAGGATGTCAATACTCCACTTACAGCATTAAACAGGTCATTAAGACAGAAAGTTAACAAAGAAACAATGGATTTAAACTATACCTTGGAACAAATTGACTTAACAGATATATACAGAACACTTCATCCAGCAACCACAGCATACACATTCTATTCAACAGCACATGGAACTTTCTCCAAGAGAGACTATATGATAGGCTATAAAATAGGCCTCAATAAATTTAAGAAAATTGAAATTATATCAAGCACTCTCTTGGACCACAGTGGAATAAAACTGCAAATCAACTCCAAAAGGAACCTTCAAAACCATGCAAATACATGGAAATTAACCTGCTCCTGAATGAGCATTGGGTCAAAAGCGAAATCAAGTTGGAAATTTAAAAATTCTTTGAACTGAATGACAATAATGACAAAACCTATCAAAACCTCTGGGATACAGCAGAGGTGGTGCTAAGAGGAAATTTCATAGCCCTAAACACCTACATCAAAAAGTCGAAAGAGCACAAACAGAAAATCTAAGGTCACACCTCAAGGAACTAGAGAAACAAGAAACCAAACCCAAATCCAGCAGAAGAAAGGAAATAACCAAGATCAGAGCAGAACTAAAGGAAATTGAAACAAAAAAAAAAAAAATACAAAACATAAATGAAACAAAAAGTTGGTTCTTTGAAAAAAAAAATTGATAGACCATTAGCAAGATTAACCAAGAAAAGAGAAAACCCAAATAACCTCACTAAGAAACAATTACTGGAAAAATACAACCCTCCTAGCTTAAATCAGGAAGAATGAGATACTCTGAAAAAAACAATAACAAGCAGCCAGATTGAAATGGTAGTTTAAAAATTACCAATGAAAAAAGTCCGGCTGGGCGCAGTGGCTCAAGCCTGTAATCCCAGCACTTTGGGAGGCTGAGACAGGCGGATCACGAGGTCAGGAGATTGAGACCATCCTGGCTAACACGGTGAAACCCTGTTTCTACTAAAAAATACAAAAAACGAGCCGGGCGAAGTGGTGGGTGCCTGTAGTCCCAACTACTCGGGAGGCTGAGGCAGGAGAATGGCGTGAACCCAGGAGGTAGAGCTTGCAGTGAGCTGAGATCCAGCCACTGCACTCCAGCCTGGGAGACAGAGCAAGACTCCGTCTCAAAAAAAAAAAGTCCAGGACCAGACAGATTAACAGCAGAATTCTACCAGACATTCAAAGAAGAATTGGTACCAATCCTTTTGACACTATTCCACAAGATAGAGAAAGAAGGAATCCTCCGTAATTCATTCTATGAAGCCAGCATCACCCTAATACCAAAACCAGGAAAGGACATAACCAAAAAACAAAACTACAGAACAATGTCCTTGATGAATATAGATGCTAAAGTCCTTAACAAAGTACTAGCTAACCGAATCCAACACCATATCAAAAAGATAATCCATGATCCACCTTGAATTTTTAGTTCCCATAATCGCCACATGTGGGACCCAGTGGGAGGTAATTGAATCATGGAGTGTTTTTCTCCATGCTAATCTTGTGATAGTAAGATCCCACAAGATCTGATGGTTTTGTAAGGTGCTTCCCCCTTCACTCAGTTCTCATTCTTATCTTTGATGCTGCCATGTGAAGAAGGATCCGTTTACTTCCCCTTCTGCCATGACTGTAAGTTTCCTGAGGCCTTCCCAGTCCTGCAAAACTGTGAGTCGATTAAACCTCTTTTCTTTATAAATTACCCAGGCTCAGGTATTTCTTCATAGCAGTGTGAAAACTAATATAGTAAATTGGTACCAGATAGAGGAGCACTGCTCTAAAGATATCCGAAAATGTGGAAGTGATTTTGGAACTTTGTAACAGGCAGAGGTTGAAGGAGTTTGGAGGGCTCAGAAGAAAATAGGAAAAATGGGAAAGTCTGAACTTCCTAGAGACTTGGAGGCCTCAGAAGACAGGAAGATGTGGTAAAGTTTGGAACTTCCTAGAGACTTGTTGAATAGCTTTGACCAAAATGCTGATAGTGATATAGACAATGAAGTCCAGGCTGAAGTGGTCTCAGATGGAGATGAGAACTTTCTGGGAACTGAAATAAAGATCACTCTTGCTACCCAAAGAAACTGTTGGCATTTTGTCCCTGCCCTAAAGATTTGTGGAACTTTGAATTTGAGAGAGATAATTTAGGGTATCTGCCAGAAATTTCTAAGTGGCAAAGTGTCCAAGAGGGAGCAGAGCATAAAAGTTTGGAAAGTTTGAAGCCTGACATGATAGGAAAGAAAAACTCATTTTCTAGGGAGAAATTCAAGCCTGCTGCAGAAATTTGCATAATTAATGAGCTGAATGTTAATCACCAAGACAATAAGGAAAATGTCTCCAAGGAATGTCAGAGACCCTCCCATCACTGGCCTTCAGGCATAGGAGGAAAACAATGCTTTTGTGGACCAGGCCCAGGGCCCCCTGATATGTGTAGCCTTGGGACATGGTGCCCTGCATCCCAGCTGCTTCAGTTCCAGCCATGGCTAAAAGGGGCCAAAGTACAGCTTGGGTCATTGCTTCAGCGGGTGCAAGCCCCAAGCCTTGGCAGCTTCCACGTGGCATCCGTTCTGTGGGTGCACAGAAGACAAGAATTGAGGTTTTGGAACCTCCACCTAGATTTCCGAGGATGTACGGAAACACCTGGATGTCCAGGCAGAAGTTTGCCATAGGAGCAGAGCCCTCATGGAGAAACTCTGCTAGGGCAGTGTGGAAGGGAAATGTGGGATTGGAGCTCCCACACAGAGTCCCTCCTGCCTACTGGAGCTATGAAAAGAGGGCTATTGTCCTCCAGACCCCAGAATGGTAGATTCACAGACAGCTTGCAGCATGTGCTGAAAAAGCCAGACACTCAATATCGGCAGTGAAAGCAGCCAGAAGGGGGGTTGTATCCTGCAAAATCACAGCAGCAGAGCTGCCCAATACTGTAAGAGCCCACCTCTTGCATCAGTGTGCCCTGGTTATGAGACGTGGAGTAAAAGGAGATCATTTTGGAACTCTAAGGTTTAATGACTGCTCCATTGGATTTTGGATTTGCATGGGGCCTGTAGCCCCTTTGCTTTGGCCAATTTCTCCCATCTGAAATGGGTGAATTTACCTAATTCCTATACCTTCATTATACCTAGGAAGTAACTAGCTAGCTTTTGATTTTACAGGTTCATAGGTGAAAGAGACTTGCCTGGTCTGAGATGAGACTTTAGACTTGAACTTTTGAGTTAATGATGGAATAAGTTAAGACTTTGAGTGACTGTTGGAAAGGTATGATTGTGTTCTGAAATGTGAGGACATGAGATTTTGGAGGCGCCAAGGTTGGAATAATATGGTTTCGCTGTGTCCCCAGCCAAATATCATCTTGAAATCTAGTTCTCATAATCCCCATATGTCATGGGATGGACCCAGTGGGAGGCAACTGATTCATGGGGAAGCTTTTCCCATTCTATTCTCGTGACAGTGAGTACATTCTCAAGAGATCTGATGGCTCTATCAGGGGCTTCCCCCTCTGCTCAGTTCTCATTCTTCTCCTTGCTGCTGCCATGTGAAGAAGGAAATGTTTGTTTGCCCTTCTGTCATGATAGTAAGTTTCCTGAGGCCTCCCCCACCATGCTGAACTGTGAGTCAGTTAAAACTCTTTCCTTTATAAATTACCCAATCTTGGATATGTCTTTATTAGCAGTGTGAGAATGGACTATACATTGATATACACAACATGGATAAATATGAAAAAGAATTATACTAAGTGAAATAAGTAAAACACAAAAAGAGTACCTACCATATGATTCTATGTGTATGAAGTTCAAACTTGGCCAATATTAATCCATAGTGATAGAAATCAGAGTAAAAAGTTGCCTGGTGTGTGGGTGGGGTGGGGGTGAAGCTGGGGCAGAAATTAACTTAGAAGGACGACCAGGAAATGTTTTGGTATGTGCATTATAATAATGTTAAAATAAAATAATGAAGTATAGTTAAAATAGTTAAAAGCTAAACAAAAATAATGAAAATGAAACAATCTTTTTATTATCTAAAATTATTCTGATAATCAGATAACCTACACCTCAATGAATTTTAACAATTTCACAATTTGAGATTGCATAGCTGAAAAAGAAAACATTTAATTAAATTTGCACTGTGTCCTTGAGAATGCACAAAACGTGAACAGCTGCTATGAGGAAACACAATGGCAGAGTCAATACTAAGTAAAAATAATCAGGCATCAGTTTTCTTCCTATCAGTATTAAATTATCCTAGAAATATCAAATGAGAAAGGAAAATAAGTCTCAATAAATCATCACTTTAGACCTCTTACTGTCAGACAAGTAAAAGATGTAACCATCCAGAATGGGGTCTTCCTATTGTCACCCCAGAGTAATCACCACCTGTAATCTTTTCTTTATGTACATCCCAAATCAGTGTAGCTGTAATTTAAGCCTCTGCACTATTGTTCTACCTTCTGTTTATATGGATCTCAAATGACTAATATTTTGCTTAAATTGTGATAAATTCAATAATATAATGCTTTTCAATACTCTGTTCCATGTATTGCCACAGGAGAATACTTAATAACATGACAAAACAATCATAATGGTGAAAGAAATTAGAAATCAGCAGACCCCCCCAGATTTGTATTTCTCATTATTAAGGGAAGATATGAAATAAATATTAACAGTGCTTATCTCTGAGTGAAAAAATTATAGGTGGCCTTATTTTCTGTTTCTAGCTTTTTGCACTTTTTGAAATTTCCACAATAAACTTGTGTTACTTTAAAAAAAATTTAAATATATGTAAAGCATCGAATATGTCACCAAGTACTGCAAGGAGATGCCTCTATTAGTCTCTGAAATCAAGTTCTAAAGGACATGAAGGTAATTTTTATTTCGGGGTGACATAAACTCAAGTAATTATATACTAATTGATATGCCCTGTAAACCTAGTATAGGATGGTTTGGGAATGCTGATCCTTATTGTACTTACTTTTTAAATTTCTTGCATTGGTGTTATCTTTAATATAACCATATAATTTGTCATCCATGAGTGAGAGGAGGTGCTATACATACACACACATGGGGACAACAAGAAAATACACAAACTGCACCAAGCAAACCAATGTATTTGGTCACCCTAGTTAAAAACAATACCATATAATAGCACCTTTACTGATAACATTCAATATTTCTTTCTAGAGAAATTCAGAAGCATTTTTCAAATGTATGCGACACATTTCTTGAATACATTTCAGTAGAAGACTAGCTTTTGAGAAAATGAAGAGAAATAACAACATTCTAATTATGAAATTTGTTTCCAGAGAAGTAGTAGATATTTTTCCAAAGAGCAGAAGGAAAAAATCCAAGCAGTGATGTTACCAGTAACCAAACAAGATGAAATAGGGTGCAAATCCCAAACTGAGACGTCCATAGCTAAAGGCAAAAGAGAAAGATCCCCATAAAAAGAGAAAAGGATAAGAATCAAACAGAAATATTGTCCGAGCAAATGCTGCCAAGCTGAAAAGGAAATCCCAGAGGCGGTTATCAAAAAGATGTTAAGCTACAAGGCAGAATTTCTCAGCTGTGATAAGACAAGAGCCTTTCAAGAGGCTTCCACATTTGCTCAATCAGTTAACAGGCAGGGAGGATTGCTCAACTGTTTCAGAGTCATCATGGGCTGTGGGGCAGGTTTCTCTTCAAGAATATTCGTCTCCTGGAGGGTCCCTCCACTCCTGCCTGATGTTCTGAAGGCCACCTCTCAATCAACATGACCTGGTCTCAGTCTAGTTACCCCACAGCTAACCCATATACTAATTTTTATATACTTGATTGATAGATAATTTTGATCAATGTCATACTCATTTGCATTTTTGTTTGTTTTTGTTTTGTGTGTTTTCTGTCTTATTCATTCAATCGCTTATTTATTTATGTTCGTTTAATCTTAATTTTATGTTCAGGGGAATATGGGCAGGTTTGTTATATAGGCAAATTGTGTGTCGTGGAGGTTTGTTGTACAAACGGTTTTGTCACCCAGGTTATAACCATAGTACCTGATAGGTAGTTTTGTGATCCAATCCCTCCTCTACCCTCTACCCTCAAATAGGTTCCAGTATCTATTGTTTCCTTCTTTGTGTCCATGGATACTCAATGTTTGGCTCCCACTTATAAGTGAGAACACATGGGATTTGATTTTCTGTTCCTGCATTAGTTCACTTAGGATTACAACCTTGAGCTCCTTCCATATTGCTACAGAGTACATAATCTTGTTCTTTTTTATGACTACATAATATTCCATTGTATAAATGTACCACATTTTCTTTATCAATTCTACCATTGACGGGCATTTAAGGTTGATTCCATGACTTTGCTACTGTGAATAGTGCTGCAATGAACACACATGTGCATGTATCCTTAGGGTAGAAGGATTCATATTCCTTTGGGTATAACCAACAGCGAGATCACTGGGTCAAAAGATACTTCCATTTTAAGTTCTTTCAGAAATCACCTCACTGCTTTCCACAGTGGCTGAACTCATCTATATTTTCACCAGCGGTATATAGGAACTCCGTTTTCTCTGTAACCTCAGCAGCATCTGTTATTTTTTGACTTTTTAATTATAGCCATTCTGACTGGTCTGTGCTGGTATCTCATGGGGTTTTGATTTGTATTTCTCTAATTATTGTGATGTTGAGCATTTTTTATATGCTTGTGGGGCACATGTATGTCTTCTTTTGAAAAGTGTCTGTTAGTTTACTTTGCCCACTTTATAATAGGATTGATTGTTTTTTGCTTGTTAAGTTTTCTATAGATTCTAGATGTTAGACCTTTGTCAGATGCACAGTTTGAAAATATTTTTGCCCATTCTATAGGTTGTCTGCTTACTCTACTGTTAGTTTCTTTCACTGTGCAGGAGCTCTTTCCTCTGTTAGGTCTCATTTGTCAATTTATGTTTTTGTTGCAATTGCTTTTGTTATCTTCATCACAAAATCTTTGCCAGGGCCTATGTCCAGAATGGTATTTCCTAGGTAGTTTTCCGTTTTAAATTTAAATCTTTATTCTACCTTGAGTTGATTTTTATATATGATGTAAAGAAAGGGTCCAGTTTCACTCTTTTAAATATGGCTAGCCAGTTATCGCAGCACCGTTTATTAAATAGGAAGTCCTTTCCCCATTGCTTTTGTCAACTTTGTTGAAGATCAGATGGTTTTAGGTATGTGGCTTTATTTCTGGGCACTCTATTGTGTCCCATTGGTCTATATGTCCGTTTTTGGTACTAGTACCATGCTGTTTAGGTTACTGTAGCCTTGTAGTATAATTTGAAGTTGGGTAGCATCATGGCCACAACTTTCGTTATTTTGGCTTAGGATTGACTTAGCTATTCGAGCTCTTTTTCAGTTCCACATGAATTTTAGTTTGATAGGAATAGCATTGAATCTGTAAATTACTTTGGTCAGTATGACCATTTTAACTATATTGATTCTTCCTATCTATGAGCATGGGATGCTTTTCCACTTGTTGTGCTATCTCTGATTTCTTTGAGCAGTGTTTTTAGTTCTCATTATACAGATCTTTCACCTCTCTGGTTAGCTGTATTCCTTGGTATTTTATTCTTTTTGTGACTATTGTGAATGAGATTTCCTTCTTGATTTAGCTCTCTTAATTTGTTGAGAGTTTTTAAAATGAAGACATGTTGAATTTTATCAAAAACCTTTTCTGCATCTATTAAGATGATCATGTAGTTTTTGTTTTTAGTTCTGCTTATGTAGTGAATCACATTTATTGATTTGTATATGTTGAACCAAACTTGTATGCCAGGGATAAAACTTACTTGATCATGGTGTATTAGCTTTTTGTGCTGCTGGATTCAGTTTACTAGTACTTTGTTGAGGATTTTTGCATCTATGTTCATCAAGGATATTGGCCTAATGTTTTCTTTTCTGTGTGTGTCTGTGTGTGTGTGTGTGTGTGTGTGTGTGTGTGTGTGTGTTGTGTCTCTGCCAGATTTTGGTATCAAGATTATGCTGGCCTCGTAGAATGAGTTGGGGAGGAATCCCTCCTCCTCAATACTTTTGAGTAGTTTCAATAGGAATGGTACCGGCACTTTTTTACACATCTGGTAGAATTTGGCTGTTAATCCATCTGGTCCTGGGTTTTTCTGGTTGGCAAGCTTTTTATTACTGATTCAGTTTTGGAACTCATTATTGTTCTGTTCAGGAATTCAGCTGCTTCCTGGCTCAATCTTGGGAGGTTGTATGTTTCCAGAAATTTATCCATTTCTTCTAGGTTTTCCAGTTTGTGAGCATAAAGGTGTCCATAGTAGTCTCTGAGAGCTTTCTGTATTTCTGTGGGGTTGGTGATAATATCTCCTTTGTCATTTCTGATTGTGCTTATTTGGATTTTCTATCTTTCTTCTTTATTAATCTACCTAGTAGTCTATCAATCTTATTTGTTCTTTCTAAAACCAAACTCATAGATTCATCAATCTTTTGTATGGTTTCTTGTGTCTCAGTTTCCTTCAGTTCAGCTCGGATTTTTGGTTATTTCTTGTCTTTTGCTAGCTTTGCGGTTGGTTTACTCTTCTTTCTCTAGTTCCTCTAGGTTTGATGTTAGGTTGCTAATTTGAGATATTTCTAACTTTTCTTTGAGCAGTGAGCAGTATAAACATCCCTATTGATACTGCTTTAGCTGTGTCCTAGAGATTCTGTTATGCTGCTTCTTTGTTCCAATTAGTTTCAAATAATTTCTTGATTTCTTCCTTAATTTTATTGTTTACTCAAAAGTTATTCAGGATAAGCTTGTTTAATTTCCATACAGTTGTATGGTTTTGAGCAATTTTCTTAGTATTAATTTTTGTTTTTAATGCACTGTGATCTGAGATTATGTTTGATATGATTTCAGGTTTTTTTTTAATTTGCTGAGGATTCTTTTATGGTTTATTGCATGAATAATTTTAGAATATGTGCCATATATAGATCAGAAGAATGTACATTCTGTTGTTTTTGGTGGAGGGTTCTGTATATTTATGTTAGGCCAATTTGGTGAAATGTCAAGTTCAGGACCTGAATATTTTTATTAGTTTTCTGACTTGTTGATCGATCTAATACTGCCAGTGGGGTGTAGAAGTCTCCCACTATTATTTTGTGGTTATCTAAGTCTCTTCACTCTAAGAACTTGCCTTTTCAATCTGGGCACTACTGTTTTGGATGCAGATATATTTAGGATAGTTAGGTCTTGTTGAACTGAACTTTTTACTCTCATGTAATCCCCTTGTCTTTTTAAATTATGGTTGGTTTGAAGCCTGTTTTGTTTGAAATAAATACAGCAACCTCTGTTTTGTTTTGTTTTCCATTTGTTTGGTAGGTTTTTCTCCATCCCTGTACTTTGAGCCTATGAATATCATTGCATGTAAGATGGGTTTCTTGTAGGCAGCACAGAGTTGGGTCTCATTTCTTTATCCAACTTGTCACTCCATGCCTTTTAATTGGGGATTTTAGCCCATTTACACTCAAGGTTAATATTGATATATGCAAGTGTGATCCTATCAGCATGTTGTTAGCTGGTTATTATGCAGACTTGATTGTGTGGTTGCTTTATAGTGTCAATGGTCTATGTGTATTTTTGTGGCAGCTAGTAACAATCTTTCTTTTCCATATTTAGCACTCCCTAAAAGACTTCTTGCAAGATAGGTCTGATGGTAGCAAATATCATTAGCATTAAAGGATATCCTTGCCTAAAAAGGATCTTATTTCTCCTTCTTTTATGAAGTTTAGTTTCACTGAACATGAAATTCTTCGTTGGAATTTATTTTCTTTAAGAATGCTGAATATAGGCCCCTCCAATCTCTTCTGACTGATAGGGTTTCTTCTGAAAGGTTGTCTGTTAGCCTGATGGGGTTGCTTTTTTAGGTGACCTGCCTCTTCTCTCTGGCTGCCTTTGAAATTTTTTTTTTTTCATTTTGACATTGGAGAATCTGATGACTATGTATTTGGGGATGATTTCCTTGTATAGCATCTCACAGAAACTCTCTGCATTTCCTGGATTTAAATGTTGGCCTCTTTAGCAATGTTGGGGAAATTTTCATGGATGAAATCCTCAAACATATTTTCTAAGTTCCTTGTTTTCTCTTCCTCTCTTTCAGGGATACCAATGAATCATAGATTTGGTCTCTTTGAATAATCCCGTATTTCTCAGAGGTTTTGTTCATTCTTCTTTATTCTTTTTCTTTATTTCTGTCTGACTGTGTTATTTCAGAGAACTGATCTTTGAGCTCTAAGATTCTTGCCTCAGCTTGGTCTAATCTGCTATTAATACTTGAAATTGTATTATAGAATACTTATAGTGTGTTTTTAAGTTCTACCAGGTTCGTTTTTATTTTTAAATGGTCATTTTGTCGTTTATCTTCTGTATCATTTTATTGTGTTTCTTAGATTCCTTCCTTTGGGTTTTGACTTTCTCCTGAATGTTGATGATCTTCCTTTCTATCCATATTCTGAATTCTATTTCTGACATTTTGGCCATTTCAATCTGGTTAAGAAACCTTACTGGGGAACTAGTGTAGTTGTATGGAGGTAAGAAGACACTGTGGTTTTTTGAGTTGCCAGAGTTCTCCTGCTGGTTCTTTCTCATCTATGTGAGTTGATGTTCCTTTAATCTTTGAAGTTGCTGTCCTTTGGCTTGCATTTTTTGCTTTTAACTTCTTTGATACCACTAGGAGGTTTGACTGTGGTATAAGATGGGTTCAATCAACTGCTTTCGATTCTTGTCCACTCCTGAGTCTTGAATGAGCTTCGTCTGATTACTGCCTCCATAGCCACATTTTTTTGTTGGGTGTTCTGGTCCACAGGGCTCCCTTAGGCAGGGGCTGCAGTTGGCAGACTGGCCATATTTTTGCCAGGTCAGTCCTGATATGTATACTGTCTGAGTACTTTGTGGGGAAGCACGGGGTTGCACCTGCCTGCAGAGTTCAGATAGAAGTGGAACCACTGGAAGCACCAGTGGGTATGGCCCATCTGGCTACAAGAGGAAGGGATGGGTACAGTTTCCTTCCCTGCCCTCCGAGTGTTTCTGGGGCAACAGGAGGCTGCATCACTCAGCAAATTCAGGCAGAAGTAGCACTGCTGGGCTGGAAGCTTTAGCAGGCATGGCTCACCGGGTTACAAGAGGCAAAGGTGGGTAGAGTTGCCCACCCTGTTGTCTAGGTGTTTCCTGGGACAACAAGATGCTGTATCCACTGGCTAAATTCAGATAGAAGCACAACCACTGGGCCAGAGGCTCTAGCAGGCATTGCTTGCCTGGCTACCGGCAGCAGGGGTGAGTGGGGTCACCCACCCCACCATCCAGGTGTTTCCCGGGACAATAGAAGGCTCTACCTTCCAGTGAGTCCACACAGAGGCAGGACCATTGAGTTAAAGCTGATGCTAAGCCCTGTTCATTGAGGTGGGGTACAGCAATCTTACTGCCCCCAAGTACTGCGACTGCAGCCTCTACTGGGGCTATGGCACTGGTGCTGATCTTCTCTGGGTCCCCAGGTTTGTAGAGGTCCCAAGACTTGAGACTTGTCTTCACAAAATATCTGGATGACTCTCTGCCTCAGTCTAGAAACATGGTAGGGAAGTGTGGAGGGTGGCCAGGGAGATTCTCCCAGTCCCTGTCTTGCACAGGTCCCTATGGAGAGTGTGAATCCCCCAGTGCATTCTCTCTCTCACTCACTCACCTTTCAAGTGTTAAAGAGTTTCTCCTGGCTCCATGCTGAGCCCAGACAGGCTAGTGCCCAGCTTCACTCCTCTCTTCTCTGTGTCCTATGTCCCGTTGCAGCCTTGATAGAGCCCCATGTGGTTTCTCAGATTATCAGCCTGCAGGTTCAGTGTTCATAGCCCTTTCATTTCCTCTCCATGAGAGTTATGCACATGAGCTGCTTCTAGTCCACCAGCTTGGCCCAACTTCTATTTGCACTTTTAGCAGGAGCAATTTATATATTTTTTAAATTTAAAGATATTCATAAACTGAAATCAGAAAGTGAATGGGGATTTCTGGGTATGTCCCAAATTTTTGATTCCCTCTTCCCCTACCAAAGTGCCCAGGCTAGCAAAGTCATAAACCATGGATAGAAGAAAGGAAACTCTCCAATGCTCTGAAGTCTTTGAAGTTATTTGACCCAACTACAAAAGCACTGGACCACACATGTGGGGATCTGAGTTATAGTTCTGGCTTTGTCATGGACTAGTTGTAAAACATATTCCCATTCTATAATGTTCCAATGGTCTTATTTGTTTTAAAAAGACAGGTGAGTGGTACTAGAGAGCTAAAATTACAATTTTTTTTTATTTTTTTTTATTTTAGAAACAAGTTCTCGCTCTGTTGCCCAGGCTGGAGTACAGTGGTATAATCATGCCTCACTACAATCTTGAACTCCTGAGCCCGAGCAATCCTCCCAAAAGAAGCTAGGACCATAGGTGGATGTGACCATGCCAGGCTAACTTTCCTTAAATTATTTTAGAGATAGGGTCTCATCATGCTACCAGGCTACTCTCAAACTCAAGGCCTCAAGCAGTTCTCCTACCTTGGCTTCCCAAAGCACTGAGATTACAAGCATGAGCCACTACACCCGACCTGTCATTACAATTATATAAAACCAAAAATATATTGTCAACAGTTTACAGGCAAGAATATTGACATATTAGCAGTGATTTGTCAATGATAACTGTCCTAGTTATTTACAGATTCCATATTTGCAAATTTACTTGCTTGCTAAAATTTATTTGTAACTCTAAAATCAATTTTCATGATCTCTTGTAAACATTGGCAAAGCAGCAGATTATGTGAGTCACCCAAATTGTATTCTCCCAGCTGAGGTCAAAACTGGGACTATCTTTTTGTTCTAGCTCACATACTGTAAACAAGTATCCTTTTCTCGATCTAGACAATACCACATTTTTAATTTTTCTGTTTTTTATTGGTGATTCCCCTACTTAAAATGGCCCCTAAGCATAGTGCTGAGGTATCCTCTGGTGTTCCTAATTGCAAGAAGACTGTGCCTTACAGAGGAAATATGTACATCCATTAAGCTTTGTTCTGATAAACTACAGTGCGGTTGGTCATGAGCTCAAGGTTAATACTCTCTCTATATATACACATATACATATATACATATACATATACACACACATATATACACACATATACATATATATATATCTTAAGTATCTTTAAACAGAAACACACATAAAACAAGGTTATATATTAATCAATTGATGAAAATATTGTGACCACAGACTGACAGGCAAATAACCCTGTATTTCTCCTAGAAATAATGGTTCAATATTTGCTGATGCAATGTTCCAGGAGACTTTTATGGGATATAACTACCACAACTAAAAATCGACTATAGGGGAGAAAATTAGTGAATGTAGAGATCGCAGTGGAGAAGAAAACAGGAAAGAGCTTTTAACTTTGTTGCCCAAAGTTACCTTCTAAATATTTACTACTCTTATTACTAATTCAGCTATTTTTCAAGGGCATGGCCACCCTCGAAACCAAAAGAGCTAGGTTTGAGTTGGTTTTCATAATGCCACTTTAACAGAGAATGCAGGAGATGACATGCTTCCACCTGCCCTTACAGGACAGTAGACAAGGATCATATACAGGTAATGGGGAAAAAAAGGAAGACCAACAGAGCTGATAGAAAACCCTGCCTTTAAATAAACAGGACACCCCCCCCCAAAAAAAAACAGTTGAAAACATGTGAGTCTTTTGTCAATGTTGCAGTTACTAGAAAAGCCTGGTTAGCAATACCGCTGTCACCCAGTACCCCTCGGATCCTGACAGATCTCCATGGACTTTTCTTGATGGCAACCAGCCCCTTCCCACAGATCAACTTTTAAAACTTCAGGCAGGTGAAGACACAATTTCTTTTGAATACCAAGATGTATAACTCCCCAGCCTCATCTATATCTCACTTCTCTTAAATTCTGGCTGTAGTGATCAGATAAGGCTTGAGACAACACAAAATTAAGCATGAAAACTATATCAGACCCATAAGCTATAGGCCACTCTCCAGCCAAAAAAAAAAAAAAACAAACCACAAACAAACAAACAAACAAAAACTTAAATAAAAACTTTTAAAAACAAGCAATGTTAGGCTTGTGTTGCACTTAATAGTGCAACACTATTGTGATAATGGTGTGTTATATCACTAGTGTGATAATGGTGTTGCACTTAAATTACTCAATACCACCTTTCTGCTTCACTACATACAACACTCATTATTATTTTGTTGTGATTATGTTGTATCACTGTGATTATTTCATGGGTCTGTAAAGGGTTATTTTCTATATCTAGACATTTGCATTATAGTTAGGAGATTTTAGAAATGTTCTTTCCAAGACTTATCATTAAAGAAGCAACACAAAAATTCAATTTCAGACCTACAGGTTTACTTTGGTTGTTACTCTTTAGTCTGGCTGATATGTGTTCAGGAAATTGTTATTTAAAAAGAAAAAAAAATTACGCTTTCATAAACTTGTTACATTACCATTGTCTACTAAGAAGGAAGTCTCAATCTGAATTTCTAAAATCTATGGTTCCATCTGCTGGCAACCTCCAGTACTGCTTTATATTGCATTACAACTTTTCAAACAAACTTCGTGGTGTTTACGTGGGCTACCCTTTCAAGGCGTTTCATTGCCTATTGGTAGGCACAGATAAAAACAAACACTATGAGCACAAATATGAAACCATATTTGGTATGACAGACCCAAAATACTTTTGCATCTTCATCAAAATGACTCACGCCATTAAAAATAAAAATCGTACTTGCTCCAATGGCTTCCCCAACTGCTATGCTTCCCATTTATCAGTTTCCTTCTTCAATTCTTCATCAATTCTGCTACCTATTAAATAATCTAAACATGCTATGCACAAATCTTAGCTTATTCTTTTATATTCCACCCACTCTTTTTGTTAATTGCATAGCATGAACTACTTTCTCAGAGGTTAAATTCATCTACTTGACCATAAAGCAACATTGTTTCAGTTGTGTTCAGCAGATGTTCTTTAAAAATTACAATAATGTAACAAAATGGTTCTCTAAGGGTGGTAATATTCTTATATACCTTTTCTTAAATGATAGAGAAGGCAACCAAAGTTCTTGCCCTAATAGAGATTATGGTGTAAATAACTGCAAGAACCCTAGCGATTACATTCATTCACCACATAATGATGTTTTGGTCAAAGATGAACAGCATATACCATGGTGGACCCAAAAGACTATAATGGAGCTGAAATTTTTTTATATCACTTAGTGACATCAAAGCCATTATAAAGTTGTCCCTCAATGCATTACTCATCTATTTGTGATAATGCTGCTATAAACAAGCAAGTCTACTGCACTGCCAGTCATACAGAAGTATAGCACATACAATCATGCACAGTACATAATACTTAATAATAAACAACTATGTTACTGGTTTACATATAGTCATGCACTTTATAATGATGTTTTAGTCAACAGTGACTGCATATACAACAATGGTTCTACAAGATTATACCCTATTTTTACTGAAACTTTTCTATGTTTAGATACACAAATACTTACCATTATAATTGCTGACAGTATTCAGTAGCAGGTAATGAAATATCACTAGTATTTTGTAAAAGAAAGAGAGACAGAAAATCTTCTCATAGGTCTGGAAGTACTTTTCTAACGAGTCTGGGTGCTGCAATGTTGAGTGCATAGATATTTAAAATAGTTAAGTCTTCTTGTAGTATTGAACCTTTTATCACTATGTAATGCCCTCCTTTGTCTTTTTTTACTGTTGGTTTAAAATCTGTTTTATTTTATATAAGAATAATGATCCTTACTCTCTTACTCTTTCTTGTTCTCTGTTTTCATGATAGATCTCTCTCCACCCTTTACTTTGAGCCTGTCATTACATGTGAGATAGGTCTCTTGAAGACAGCAGATGAATGGGTCTTGGTTTTACATCCAACTTGTCAATCTGTGTCTTCTAAGTGTGGCATTTAGACCATTTACATTCAGAGTTAATATTTATATGTGAGGTTTTGAGCCTATTGTGAAGTTGTTAGCTGGTTGCTTTGTTTCTATTGTGTGGTTGCTTTATTAGGTTTGTGGGCTATGTACCTAAGTGTGTTTTTGTGGTAGCAGGTATTGTTCTGTTATTTCCATGTTTAGAACTACATTGAGGATCTCTTATAAGGCTGGCCTAGTGGTAACAAATTCCATTAGTGCTTGCTCATCCAGAAAAGATTTTATTTCTCCTTCGCTTATGAAGCTTAGTTTGGCAGGGTATGAAATTCTTGGTTGAAATTTATTTTCTGTAAGAATGCTGAAAATAAGCCCCCAGTATCTCTTAGCTTCTAAGGTTTGTGCTGAGAAATCTGCTGTTGGCATGATGGGGTTCCCTTTGTACAGGATCTGACCTTTTTCTCTAATTGCCAGTTAAATTTTTTCTTTAGTATTGACCTTGGACAGTCTGGTGACTATATGCCTTGGTAATGTTCATTTTGCATACAATCTTGCAGGTGTTCTCCAGATTTCTTGTACCTGGATGTTTACCTTGCTAACAAGATTAGAAAATTTTTCTTCAATTATTTTCTCAAATATGTTGCATTTTCTCCTTCTCTTTCAGATATGCCAATAATTCATAGGTTTTGTTGCTTTACACAATCCCATATTTCTCAAAGATTTTACTTTTAAAAAGTAAATCTGTATTTTTGTCGACTGGGTTAAAGACTAGTCTTCAAGCTCTAAAATTCTTTCTTCTGCTTGGTCCAGCCTACTGATAAAGATTTTAATTATATTTTTAAATTTCTTAAGTAGGTTTTTCAATTCCAGGAGCTCCAATTGATTTCTCCTTGAGATATTTATCTCCTCCTTTATTTCCTGGATTGCTTTAGAAGTTTCTTTGCATTGATTTTTAACTTGTCTTAGATCTCATTGAGCTTCCGTGCAATCCTTTGAATTCTTTACCTGTGTCATTTCTGAGCTTCCATTTTGGTTAGGGACCATTGCTGGAGAGTTAGTGATATCCTTTGGTTGTGTCACTACATTCAGGTTTTTCATGGTGCCATATTCTTTGCACTGGTTTATTCTCATCTGGAGACACTGGCACTAATTTTTATAAATATTTGTGTGTGAATAGTGTTTTTTTCTTTTCCTTTCTTTTCCTATAATATCGTTGGAGTTTTTTCTTCCCTTTCCCTTTTTCCACCTCCTTAGTGGATATAACTGTAGAGAATGCTGGGTAGCATCTTTTGGCTTTGCTTCTATAGCCCAATGCAGTTTTTTCAGCAGGCTTTACGCTGAGCTATGCAGTTCAACCTATAAGCCAGTAAATTGTGCTTATAAGTAAGAGCCAGGTATGGCCAACACATCTGGGTAAATACTTGATTTATTTTTTACTAGCAGAAGCTCTCTGTTGCCTCAGGCAATGGGCTCCCTTGTGGTATTCACAGTGATCTGAGCTCTCCTCTCAGCTCCAAGGATGGTGGGAGCCATGATAAGCAGAGCTAGATCAGGCAGGTCCACTTACAGGTTCCTCAGTAGCAGTTACAAGCACTTACACTGAGGGATAATTTAGTGGGAAGCCACCAAGCATCCAGAGATGTGCATAGGCATGGAGCTGGGAAACCTCCTATGCCCCAAGTACTCAGCACGGGGATTGGGGGAAGCCTAAACTCCTAATCCAGGAGAGTGGGTGCTCTGGATGCCTGAAGGTCTGCCTGGGCATAGGAGCAGAGGGTCCTCCTTCACCAGGATCTCTGCACAGGAAGGGTGGGGTTGGTCAAGCTGCTGAACTAGATGAGTGGTTACTCTGAATGCCTGGAGATCTGCCTGGACTTGAATCAGAGAAGGTACCAGGATCTCGGCACAGGATGGATGGGATGGTTCAGGCTGCTAATCCAGGCAAGCTGGTGCTCCGAATTCCTGAAGATCTGCCTGGGCGTGAAGTAGAGAGAGGTACTGAAATTTATCTCCAGGAAGGGTGGGGTTTCTCAGGATGCTGAATCAGGCAAACAAGTGCTCCAAATGCCTGGAGTTCTGTTGGGCATGGAGTAGAGAGCATCCTACTGCACCATGATCTATGCATATGAAGGATGGGACAGCTCAGGCTGCTGAACCTGAGGAATGAGTGCTCTGAATGGCTGGAGGTCTGCCTGGGTGTGAAGCAGAGAGGGCCTCCCTGCACAGTGTCTTCACAGGATGGGTGAGGTGGTTCAAGTTTCTGAACAAGCAAATGGCTGCTCCAAATGCCTGGGGATCTGCCTGGGTGTGAAGCAGAGAGAGCCCTGTTGCATCAGGATCTCTGCACAGGATGGGTGAGGCATCTCAGGCTGTTAATTCAGGCAAGCCGGTTGGTGCTCTAAATGCCTGGAGATCTGCCTGGGCATGGAGCTGCTGCACCACAATCTGTGTCCAGGATTGGTGGAGTATCTCAGGCTGCTGGGCCAGGCAAGCAGGTGCTCTAAATGCCTAGGTTTCCACCTGGGAGTGGAGAAGAGAGGAAACTGCTGTACCACAATCTCAGGGGAGCAAGGTGGGGCAGCCAGCAATGGCACACACAGACTGGTTGCAGATTGCAAAGCTGGCCCTGGCTACAAGTCTTACCTCCCAGAGAAACTGCAGCTGTAGCAGCTCTCCTCGCACCCCCGGCTTTTGATAGGGCAGAGCACAATTTCAGTGCCAACTGCTGAGGCACTTTCCACAGTTCTGGCTCTGAAAGACCCTTATGCCACTCCAGAGTAGGCCCTCCAATCTCTGACCTGAGACTAATATGCTTGCGTGGCCACGCTGGTGGGTCACCAAAGAATGGCTGACTTTGTATGTACCTGGATTAAAAGTTGTGTCCTGCTCTTGGTCTCAAGACTGGGAAAATATCTGCAGCATCTCCAAGTCCCTCCCCAAGTAACCTCCAGGGCTTGGGAAGAACAAAGTGCTCTCCCTCAGCCTGGGTTGTTCAGATTCCCAATGGAAAGGTGAGTCACAGAGGGAGGCTCTCTCTCACATAATGGGGCTTCTCTCACTTTTATCAGCAAGATGCCATCACTAGAGTTGTTTGCCGGCATTCTCCTTCCTGGGATCTGGGGTGTCCTTCACAATTGTGGTGGATTTTCATATTCCTTCTTAATTAAAGCTCACAGAGTTGATCTTTATGTACTATCTTGCTATTTCCAAGTGGCTGAGGCACACTAAAAGCCTCTAATCTTCCATCTTTGAGTGCTGTATTATTTCACTGATGGCTTCTAAACATAGCTCTCAAGCCCCAGCCTCTCTCCTGAATGCCAGACTGGTATATTGAACTGCCTACTGGATATCTCTACTCAGATGTTTAGCAGACATCTCAAATATATCATGCTTCACACTGAAGTCTAAATCCTTTTACCCTCACAAGTTCAGCAAATGATACTATCAGTTACCTAGTTGCTCAGGGCAAAAATCAAAGACTTATTCTTAATGGTTCTTTTTCCTTTACATGTACATGTCTTGTCATCTTTCCTTTCAAAATGTATCTTAAATCTGGACACTTTTCATCACCTCCACTGCTACCGTCCTGTTCCCAACCACAAAAACCGCTTGCCTGGATTAATATTTGAATAAATCTCTGTATCTCCAGATTATCTCCCTACAGTCTCTTCACCAAACAGCAACAAGAATGCCCTATATCAACCTAAATACAATCTCGTGACTTCTCTTAAACACTCCAAGGGTCTCCCATCGCACAAGAATAAAATCCAAATTCCCAACCCTCATGGCCTACAAAGGCTCCATATAAGCTCTCATTTTTATGACCTCATCTCCTACCACTCTCCACTTTGTTCATGCTGCTCTGGGGATGCTGGAATGTCTTGCTGTTCCCTAAACACACCAAGCTTACACCAACCCCAGGTTCTCACTCAGCTTAGAATGTTCATCCCAAGATCTTCACATGGCTCACTCCCTTGCCTCAGTCAGTCCTCTGTTCAAAGAGTACCTTAGAGAAGTTTTCCATGACGTTCCTTTAAAATAAATGCCAATTTTTTAGCTTTTTTACCTGTCTTATTTATCTTCACAGCTGTCATTACTTCCTGAAATGTTGTTACTTACATATCGTATTTGTGGCTAACAGCATTCTTTGTTAATGTTTCATCCACGGAATTTCTGTCCAATAAGCACAGATTTGATACCAGAAGCCCTGTTTTGCTCCAAATGTATAAAATACTTTTTAAATGAAAATTAAAATTCATAGCTGCGACTAACAAAAAGAGAGGGAAAATTCAGATGCCATAAATGAGGAGAAAACTCATATCCAAAGCCACAGGGCTGAGCAAGAGTTAAAACCATGAGGCCTTTAAGGAGGACATGCAGGCTAACAAAATGTTTCAGAGTTTTAGTCATAAAGACAGGAGCCATGGAAGACATCCCAACCATCAACCGAATCTAAGAAAACTCTCCCATGTCTAGAGTTATGGTGCAGAAGTGAGCCACATATCCCAGGCTGTGGTGGGAAAAAAGTCACCAGAAAGGGTGTCAAAGCCCTCAGCCATGCCACACACACAGCACACCTAAATGGTACATAAATTGCAAGTGAAAACACTAGTATAAAAATTAATTTGAGGCCAGGTGCAATGGTTCACGCCTGTAATTCCCAACAATTTGAGAGGCTGAGGTGGGAGGTTCACTTGAGCCCAGAAGTTTGAGATTAGCCTGGGCAACACAGGGAGACCCCATCTCTCCAAACAGTGTTTAAAAAATTAGCTGGGCTTGATGGCACATGCCTGTAGTCACAGCTACTCGGGAGGCTGAGGCAGGAGGAATCAAGAATCACTTGAGCCAGGAGGTGAAGGATGCAATGAGCCGTGTTTGCACCACTGTACTCCAGCCTGGGTAACAGAGTGAGACTCTGTATAAAAATTTTAAAAAAATTAATTTGGAGCCAATGAACCCAACAGATTCCCAGTAGAAGCTATGATGAAACCATCCTAGAGATGTCTGCATAACTTAAGGCACTCAGGAAATTCTTGGGTAAAATATCTCCCACCAAAAATGAGTTTGTTCATAAAAATAACAAAGTACATGAAGAATACCTACTACCATGCACAAAGGAAAACCAACATCATTAGAAATATTCAGGGATGGAGCAAATAGAAAACTCACCCAGGAAGAACTAGAGATTATAGCAGCTAAATTGAAAAGGGGCTTTCAAATAAGCATGTTTTAAAATGTTTAAATTAGTCATGTTAAATTAGGAAATTTAAATTAATACAACCATTATGGAAAATAGTATGGAGGTTGCTCAAAAAAACTAAAAATAGAACTACTGTATAATCCAACCATCAAACTTCTGGATATATTTCCAAAGGAATTGAAACCAATATGTCAAAGAGATATCTGCATTCCCATGTTCATTGCAGCATTATTCACAATAGCCAAGAAATGGAATTAATGTAAATGTCCATCAACAGATGAATGAATTTAAGATGTACTATATATACAATAAAATACCATTCAGCCTTTAAAAACAAAATTCTGTCATTTGCAACAATGAGGTTGAACCTGAAGGATAGTATGCTACATGAAATAAACCAGGCACAGAAAGACAAATAGCACACAATCTCACTTCTATGTGGAATTTTAAAAAGTTAAATGTATAGATGTGGAAAGTAGAATGGTGGTTACCAGAGGCTTAGGGGTATGGGTCAGGGAGGAATGGAATGGGGAGCTGGTCAAAGGGTACAAACTTTCAGACAAACAGGAGAAATGAGTTTTGAGATCTATCTCACAGTAGGGTGACTATGGTCAGTAATAATGTATGGTATATTTTAAAATAGCTAAAAGAGTAAACTTCAAATGTCTCACCACAAAAAATAACAAGTGAGGTGACGGATATGTTAGTTGGCTTGATTTAATCATTCTGCCTTCTAAATTCAAAAACAACAGCAAAGTCTTTCTTGTGCTACAGAGAATGCAATTTCTGTTTGCAAGGTAGGACACAAAGTTTTCTATAGATCTCTGTATCTATTAAATTTACTTTGTTGACTATAGGCTTCAAATCCTTTATATCCTCACTTTTAGTTTAATTTTACCTGTAAATCTCTCTCCATAATTTTGTTTCTAATCACTATCTCCTGGTATTTCTAAGAGGTTTTCTTGTGTGGTTTTGTATGTTGTGTTTCTGAAAAATAAATTTATGGACATGGTCTCTTACAGGGCCAGATCCCCATGTCTTCACTGATAAAATTGAGCCACTTGGAATCGCAGATTCTTTCTTTGCTTTATTCTACGTGTGTAAACATTTCTCTTAATTTTACTCAAAGTCAGACATAAAGTTAAAACCATTTTAACTTCAAACACCATCACTTGTATAACCAAAGCATAAAGTTCTGTTGGGAAATTAAGGTAATTCTTCCTCTTACTCACTTACTCTTGTCTTTTCTAAGAACTACAAATAGATATTATGATTGCAAATAGTAGAACATCAACTGAAAGACTATGAAAATATCATATCAAAGTATCCAGTTTATTAATGAAGATGAGCCAAAATTCAGTTGTATTATCAAATGGCAACATTTTATTTTTCAAAATGTAAAATCCCTGTGCATATTGAATACAAAAATGGCATCATTCTCTACCCTTTCCAGATCCATGTCCTGTGTAATATGTCTTTGCGTCAACCCCCATTGAGGTGAAGTCTATTTCCTCACCCTTTGAATCTGCACTTGCCTTGTGGTTTGCTTTAGCCAATAGAATGTGCCAGAAATTACACTTTCTCAGTTCCAAACCTAGACCTGAAGAGGCCTTGCACACTTCTATTATCCCTTGGACCTCTGCTTCCACTATGAGAATAAGCCCAGATTAACCTATTAGAGAAAGAGTGACCATGTGGAGCAGAATCAAACTGCCAGCTGACTGCAAATGCATGAGTAAACCCAGACAAAATCACTCACACCAATCACCCAGCTGTCCCACAGACACAAGAAGAAAATATGTTTATTGTTGCATGGCACTCTATGTTGTATTGCTTGTTGTATAAAAGTTTTGTGATTGTTTTGTAGCATTACATTGACAATAAATAACTGGAAAAGTTCACAAAACATTTACTGCACTGGATGTAAATTCATTTTTCATAAAACTCATTCATGTATTTTTGTTGTTGTAGTTCTCATGTTGTTGTATTGTTCATTCATTGTTGTTTCTATTTTACTGAATAATATCTTTGCTTTATTGAAATTTTGTGAGTTCGAATTTACTTTGTCTGTTTGGTAGGGGAAGTAATTTTTCTTCATGCTTCCTTAACAGGTGTTGTGTGAGGATTTAAATTAAAGGACCGTGGTTGCTAGAAAGTCACCTCTGTCATCTAAGTTCTCAGACATCTGATAACCACAAAGGTAAATATAGTTGCCTTCCTTGCTATGTGGATCAGCAGAGTTAAACACAAACAGGGACCCACCCAACACCCACCACAAACATGCCTTCGAGCCATGAAAGGTACCATGTTTTGAAAATACCTAAAGAATGAAAAAGAGAGGAAGAGAGAAAACAAAAAAGAGGGAAGGGAAGGAAAAGGAAAAGGGGAAGGGGAAGGGGAACAGGAAGGGGGAGGGAGGAAATACTATCACTCTGTCACAGGAGCTCAATCTCAAACAAGTAAAATGCAAATGTAATTAGCTGACTGATCACACGTATTACTTCCAAAAAGCAGTGATTCTCTATTTTACTGCATATCCTGGGCACAATATTTGATGACCAGTCTCTGTGGGATAAATAGTATTTTCCAAGTTGAGAAAAAAAAAATTATGCTGAAAAGAATTCTCATAAAAGAAGTTCAAAATTCTGGCTTGGGTGGGGTTGAAAATAAATAAATAAATGTTTTTAAAAATAAGATTGGATTTACTTGAGCCCTGTTTCTATTGTATCTACAATAGGTATTGTTTTGATAACCATATATATGTCACATATTTCCATAAATAATTTTAAGCAGCACATAAGACAAAACAGAAGTAGAAATAGGGTTGAAACTGACAATATAAACTATTTCACATGCGTCTCAGCTCATGATTTTTACATTTTTCAAAATTATTGTTGCAAAATGAATACATGTCTACCATAAAGAATTTAGAAAACATGGGCAAGCAAAAAAGAAATTTAAGTTACCCATAATTCGAGAACCCAGATTTATTTTATATACAAATATATGCTTTTTCTAAACATATATTGTCATATATTGATAGTGAATATATTTCACCAAAATTTAATCATATGCCACATGCTAATTTTTTCACTTAACATTATATTTGAAACCCTCTCCATGTCATTAAAAATTGGAAAGATCATTATATGGACATACCATCATTTGTACAACCATTTTCTCATTGTTGAACATTGATTTCATTTAATCTTTTTTCACTATTTCATCACAAGCATCCTTATAGCTGAGTTTTGAGCACACCTGTGATCTTTTGAATAAATTCCTTGAATAAATTTCTCCATTCCTATTAATATGTTTTTAAGCTAGTCTTGACAGCATTTTATAAAACAACCCTTATCTCCCAGAGTTAGAATATGTTTGTCTTTGACAATCACTTTGGTGATTGTCAATACTTGCAATATTGATTCAAGTATTGTTCTCCTCGGCCCTCTTCCTTTTGTGACTTGATTTCCTCTGAGTTGTTTACATTTTGGAAGGACACTCAACAAATTAGAGCAGTGGGAAAATTTTTCTCTCGGCACCTTTGCTTTCTAGTCACTGCAATCTTCCTCTCCCGAAATTCAAAATCCCTCAAGCCTCCATCAATCACCCCTCATTAGCAGATTAGAAAGCTAGGTCATCAACTAATTCATACCAAGTTTTAAATCCCTAAAGATGTTTAATGTGTTATCTCTTTAGTGTTGCAGTATTTATCTATGGAAAAAAATTATTATCCAACAGAAATGTATATTTCCAAGGATAAGAAACAGGTCTATTTAGGAAGTTTAAGGTGAAAGAACTTCCCTGGTATGCTTGGATGTACAGGATGTGAAGTGTTAAGTTTAAAAATGTAAGTGGCAAGTGCAAACAGCATGTACAGTATGCTCCGGTTGTATTAAATGTATGTTGAGGGGGTATACTTTGCTTTTATAAGCATAGAATAACTACAAAGATGCACAAGAAACAAGTAACTGACATTGATTTTGGAGAGGAAAACTAGGGGATCGAAAAACTGGAATGGGCAAAGATAACTTGAAATCTAAAATAAAATATTTACAAACTTTATTATATGTATTAACAAAACACAAAACATTTCTTGTCTTAAAAATTATATGCCTGTGTATGCATTACATATTTCAAGAAATTTTAATTAAATAAAAAAAGTTCATGATATAAACTACAACTTACTTCATGAATAGACAAATTCCACAAAGGTTTGAAAGAAATGTTTGACACATTATGTCAACCCATTCCCCATGCTTCCAAGAGAGAGATGGAAACCAAGATACTTCAGTCAGAAGGGATGCCATCTGACTCACAGAAAAAGTCATCAAATCAAACTCAGTGGAGAAGAGAGCGATTATTGGAAATAAAAAGGACCAAGAGGATGAAGTCCATTCTTCTCAAACATGAAGATCACACACTCTTCCAGTCCAATGGTTAAATTAAAACTAGTTTCTTATTTTCTGTCTATAGTAGCAATGCTCAGTTTATGGTGGGATAAAGGGGGGAAAAGACCAAAAGACAAGTTGGTATATTATTCCAGTAGATAACCATCAGTATAAGAGAAGGGAGCATTCAGAAGATCAATTTTCAGCCCCCAAGACCATTTATTTCACACTTCTGTCATCTCTGGTTCCCTTTCCAGCATTCTGTCAACAGTTTCTATCTGCCAAAGACACACATTTAGTATCCAAAAGGAATGATAAAGGATATCCAGCTCTGCACCTATGGAGTTTAGGTTTGGCTCTAAAAATAAAACTATTTATATATTTTCAAAGAAGGGCAAAAGTTAATCAGACCATTTTTTGAATGTGCAATTTTTGTGTTTTACAGATCAAGTAATTAGCATGTGAAGATAGCTGTTACATCTTGAATATCTTCTCAGTTAGTAAGATTCAGGCATGTCTTCATTTGTTTATTAGCCTCCTACTAAAGCAGGGGTGCTAGGGACTGGGGATAGAAGGATGGGGATAAGAAATGCCAGCAAGGAGATTTTTTGGCTGATGAAAGAAAACAAAGCAGTACATTGTCAATTATATTTTAATGTAGCCCAGCCCTAATAGAAGTGTGCCCAGGAAGTGAGAGGCACAGAGAGGCAGACTCCAGATTAGCAGGGTCAAGAGAAAGATTTCCAGAAGGAGTGACAATGATCTGGACTCTAAGGCAAGCAGGAAGTATAAGGATAAAGAATTAGGGAAAGAACACTCAAATGAGGATTCCATTGTGGATGCTGAGTACCTGCTGTGATGGCCCTGACCCTCTTTACTCACTCCTCCAGTCCTCAGACTTCCCCCTCCCTGTTCTGAATTGCAGGGGCTGCCTGGCCCCCACAGGCTGCATTTCCCAGGGTCTGTTAGCCCCTGAGATTCAGAACAGAGAAAGGAATTGCTGAATGAGGAATCTGGAAGGAAAATAGATCCAGGGCCATTCCAGAAAGTAAGTAATATCCACAACAGAATCCTTATTGGGTTTGTCTAACAAATAGTGGCAGGAAATTCAAAGGCAGAAGGGACAAAGAAGCCAGGTTCTTCTTATCTGCCTTGGACAGTATCTCCAACCCAGATAAGTCCCAATGTGATTCCTGCTTTTGCTGAACAGACCCTCTGAGATCCCAACTTAGACGAGTTGATCCTTTCAAGCTAACTCCCTCATTCCCTCCTGCCTGACAAGGGATGGTAAGGGTTTCCTGTTTTTTCCAATCTCTGATGGCTTCATTGGTTCCTGTTTCATTCCTCAGTTCATCCATCACTCGTATCTGCAATTTTCTGCTATCATTATTTCCTGTGTCACTAAAGTCTCCCTGTTTTAAATACCCAAGAAGCTTCCTGGTGAGACCTTGGGGAAAAAACTTTCTCCCAAGATCTGAGTTTCTCAAGCAAAAGAATGGTTCTTTAAACTGCCTTGTCCATAGTACATAAAGAAACTGAAACACCAAACATGTACAACCATGGAATACTACACAGCCATAAAAAAAGAATTAAACTACGTCCTTTGCAGCAACATGGATGGAGCTGGAGGCCATTATCCTAAGCGAGCTAACACAGTAACAGAAAATCAAATACTGCATGTTCTCATGGTGGAAGCTAAATATGAGTACACATGGATACAAAGAAGGAAACAACAGACACCGGGACCTACCTGAGGATGGAGGGTGGGAGGCAGGTGAGAATCCCAAAAACCACCTATCAGATATTATGCTGATTATCTGGGTGATAAAATTATCTGTGCACCAAACCCCTGTAACTTGTAACTTACTCATGTAACAAATCTGCACATGTATTCCTTGAATCTAAAATTAAAGTTGGAAAGAAAAAAAAAGAATCCGAAACACCAAGAAGAAAACGAAGAGAGAGGAAGAGGACAGTATAGAGAGAAGAAAATAAATGAAAAATCAACATTAAGAAAGTCCTCATTTTCAGACCAAAGGAACTCTGTACAGTCTTTTACAGCCATATATACTCGTATGTCATCCTGACCCACCATAGGCATCAATATCTTGCATGACCAAGGAATTACTGTAATACACAGTTGTCTAATAAGATGCATAAGGCCTAATCAGTGGTGAGAGGCAGATGGGATCTTCAAAGACCTTGTCTGTTGAAGGGTCTTTCTGTGATGTGGATGCCTCTTGCCCTATTAAGAAAGACAGGAAAGCCCCCACTGCTCTTCGTTGACCAAACCTCAAAGAAAGATCAAGCAGCTGCTGAAATCTGGCCTTTGCCTTATGTTGTATATAATTCCCTAAGTGAAGATAAGCTCATCTGTATCATTCATGCTCTAAATGACAAAATGTACCTTGTTTATCATGGCAGGCCAGCCAGTCACTGATAAAGCTCAAAAGTCTGGTACTTAATACCCATGTTCTGTTCATCCTATTTCCACGCTGCCTCAAAATGCGGAGGAAGGACAGCCAAACTCAACTACTGACAGTGTGCAGCAGGAAGTCACATGAAGACCTTGACCCTTCTGAAATGCAGGAGTAAAACATAAGGATCGTGTTTATCCCACATCAGTTTCCTGTCTACACTGTTTATTTTTAAGCAGTAAACATACTTGGAGGGTAGTGATATCGCCTCTAAAAGAATTACTAAGAAGTTAGATACAATTTCTGTAAATCTTTAGAGGAGTATTGATGTAAAATTGTAAATGCAATGTGGGCATACTTTTTTCTTGGGCCATAGTTTAGTAGGTTTGTGTATGAGAAGTTCCGGTGACAGATTTGTGGTCTTTTCCGACATAAGCAGAGCCAAAATAAAAAGATTATTGCTAATTTTGACTAACCACATCTTCAGTTATTTTAAGGAAAGGATTTTAAAGTCCTTTGTTCGTCATAACCAATCAGTTGTGTTTTTAGAATAATTTTGTATTTCTCCCATGCATTTGTGCTGGCTCTACTTTCTACTGGATGACGTGCTGATGTGCCAACATAAAATGGCACTAACTGGGGCTTTCCCAGAAACTAGTTTCCTGGTGAGACGTTGGGGAACAAACTGTCTACCAAGATGTGAGTTTCTCAAGCAAAAGAATGAGTCTTTAAACTGTTTTGTCCATAGTACATAAAGAATCTGAAACACCAAACATGTACAACCGTGGAACACTACACAGCCATAACAAAGAACTAAATCATGTCGTTTGCAGCAACATGGATGGAAAACAATCCAGGAGTTTGGCAGCTTGCAATTGTTTCTGGAGTCACAAGATTTTCTGGTGCATCTCCAGTCTACCCAGCTGCCAACTGGGCTCACGCCCAGTCTTTGTAAAAAAAGGCCACCAGATTCACAACGGACTAGGAGCCTTGATCCTACATCAGCCACCCTTCTGCGACCTTCACCAAACCTTTTGTGACTTATATTAGGGCTTGGATGGCATAAACCTTTATTTCTCTATCTGTAAAATTGTTCACTCACATAGATGTAAGAAAAGCATAATGAAAAATTAAACACTGAAGAGCTCTGAAAAATGTAAGTGAACTATGTACACATAAGGAAGGTATGATGATTATTCCAAAGTCAGCAATTACCATGCCACTGGTCATGCCACTGCACTTTGCTAAGCCTAGGTCTTCTTACCAGTAAAATCATCATAATGATATCATATATCCCATGGATATACATAGGATTGACTGAAACTCTATACACAAAGCTCTTTGTTCAGTGCCCGGCACATAGTAAGTCTCAAAAACTGTTAACAATTACTATTGGAAGTAATAGAATGGTTGACTCATATTTATGACACCTAATATGTGCAAACCACTTGTACACATGCAAATGAATATTGGACATAGCTCCTTGCATTGAGAAACATACAAATACTTAAAGATAATTATGTGTGCATAAAAGTGTAATAGTTGAGTACAGTGTA
Organism: Mandrillus leucophaeus; assembly: GCF_000951045.1. Taxonomy (NCBI): domain Eukaryota; kingdom Metazoa; phylum Chordata; class Mammalia; order Primates; family Cercopithecidae; genus Mandrillus; species Mandrillus leucophaeus. Next base: position 93,159 of record NW_012099876.1, on the reverse strand, counting down.
TTCTGGGTGAGGCATATGACATAGTACAAAGAATTTCAGAGACTCCAGGGTGGTGCAAAGGGACTGTAGAACACCTGAGCTGAGATTGGAGTTGTCGAGTTGGAGCAAGGGGATGGGGCCTTCTTGCCTCTATTTCAGCATTGGACATGGGTCACCTCGGAAGGGGTTGTGGCCTTGGACAAGGCCTTTCTCCTCAGCCAGAGCAATTCTCAAAGAATCCTGTCTGCCATTGGCTATCATAAGGCAGTGCTTTCAGCTGATGGAGGTTAAGTGTTTTGTCCATGAAGGTGGATCTAAAAGGCTCAGCACAGCATCTGTACATAAACCCCAGGAATTATTCAAAGTAACTGCAACTGATTCAGGAGTTCTTCTGATTGGGGCATAGCTGACCTTCAAAGTCCTTCCAAGGCAGCCCTGGGGAATCAGCAATGATCCATCTGGAATATCCAGAACATCACACTTAGGGCACCCCAAGGCCTGCTGTTTTCCAGAAATACCCCACCCACCCTAGGAGGGAGATACTCAAAGATGACATGTCCCCAGATAGGCCAGTGTGCATCAGCTCTCTGAGGGTGAGAGAATCAGGAACTTCTGTTCAAATCCCCATGTCTGTAAAAAAAAAAAAAAAAATCCCCAAATGGCTCTAAATCACTTCATTGAAATTCAATTCATCACAAGCAAATTCTCTGATTGCCAAGTCACCAAATCAGCAATTCTCTGGTTTTTTATATCTAGCTATATTTGATAAATTTTCACGTTTTCTTCATATTATTGTTTTAAAGGATTCTATTTCTCTGCCCCATCTCTCCACAACTATAGTTGGGGGCTAAAAGACAAAGAGAAGGAGAGGACTAGGGGACCAGCAATGGGGCAGAAAGAAGGGTCCTGAGACATAAGAATCTGTAATGAATTCTTGGACATATTTTTGAATATGTAAAATTATTGCAACTGCATTCTTCTTATAACTCCTCCCAGTTATCCAGAAAGTGGGCTTCAATGGACTTTCAGCAAATAGTCCTGCCTTCTTCCCCACAAACCCACACACTGCCAATCAAGAGTCCTGGAATCCTAGGAATTAGGGTTGGAAAGGATGTCAGAATCCCCTCATCCAATGAAGCCACTGCAGCATGAGTCACTGAGTCCCTCCGTGGACACCCTGGGTGAGGTCCTTTGAGAGCTCTTGAGGCTACCTCTCCAATCGTTGAGCAGCAACCCTCTTTAGAAGCATCCCTGGGCCCAGCACCCTCACTCCTGGAACCCTGCAGAATACCTCCCACCACATCCAGATACTGTTCCCTCAAGTGGTAAAAAGAGCTCTCATATGCACCTGAGTATCCTCATTCACCAATTAAAACATCCCAGGCTCCTCCCAAGAGCCTATATTGCATGGCTTCCTGTCTCTTATACTTTCCCAAATGTTCACCTCTGAATCCCTTCCAGTGAACCAGCTCCCTCTTAATGGTATTGCTGCTATCTTTTTTCTTACTACTAAAAGAACAAATGTTAAAAGGTTTATTATAACATTTATAAATATATATTATATATATATATAAAATACATAAATATTTCTTAAATATTTTTTGTATTTTGTTTGTAGCAAAAAAATTAGAAACCACAGATAAAAAAGAAAAGTACCCCTGGTTCAAGGTGGTCATCTGTATTTTGCCTTTGCAGTTCTCCTCTCCCTATCTTTGGTAATAGCACAGGTTTCCCATTAGTTAACGAATCCGGCCCTCGTCTCACCAAGGCTGGTCATGCTAGGTCAATCAGACTGTCTTCTCCTAGGGTTCTGAATCTTGAAGGGAGACATGTAAAGATGAGAAACCACTTGGAGCTGATGACCCCCTGCACCAAGGGCTTTCCTTTATTTCTCACTACCCACATCTGAGAGATCTCTTTAACACTGACCTTCTAATTTCCGGGTCTTGGGCTTTCCCTCAATTCCGTGACCTATCCCACAGTTTCCAGGACATTCCATATTTATTTAAGTTACTCAGAATTGTTGTTTGAGGCATAATCCCAACATCTGGAGATAACCAGCAGCTAACATATTGTGGATAGCATTCTGTGTTTTTCTCTATTTTGATTAAAAGAGAGAGACAAGCTGAAGGAAGGCAGAAAGCAGGCAATATGGAGATACATTTTTTCCAAAAATAAATGGAACAGTATAAACTGGTTGGCACATTCCTTTTCAACTGAACAAAATGTGGTGATCATCTTGCAGTATTCTCCCTCTCACATTTTTTTTCAATCATGGCCCTGGAGTAAAGGCATAACCTAGCACTTCATAGATACAAAGACCAAAACACACTCTCAACTCTCCAGGAGTTCGCAGCCTGGTTAAGGAGTCACTCATGAATGCAAATAATACTAGAAGAAAGAGCTAGAGAGATTTCCCCCAGAAAAATCAAGACTTTAGGTGCTCAGAGCAGGGGGCTCTGTATTCCACCATAGACTTCATCACTTGAGAAGGCAGGAACGAGGTGCTTCCTCCACGGGCTGTGCAGGCTTAAGCTAATCAGTCACCTCTCAGCCCCTCCAGCAGCAGCCATGTTGTCGCGTCTGGTCCTCCTCTGATCTGTCAGCACCGGGAAACGTGGAACTCGCACATTCTGAAGTTCCCAGTGTAACGGGGAGTGGTGGGAATTGAACTTTGGTCCTTAAGAGTCCCTGACCCAGGAGGCTATCTCTAAAACAAGAAAGATTTCTGGGAGAATCAAGTCGCACCTTGTCCTGACACTCAACTCACAAAGTGCTGGGATGCTGGCTCATATCCAGTCTAAAGAGAAAACTTCAGTGCCCACAGACATCCAAAAGGGAGGGGGCAAGAGGTGGGACAGTGAGGACGATGACTGAAACTGTGCAGGAGAAAGACTGGTTCCTGCTCGTGGAAATGTACGTTAGTACAGCCATTATGAGGAACAGTATGGAGGTTCCTCAAAAAATTAAAAATGGAAGTACCATATGATCTAGCAATCCCACTTCTGGGTATATATCCAAACGAAATGAAGTCAGTATGTCAAAGAGATATCAGCACTCCCATGCTCACTGCAGCGCTATTCACAAGAGCCAAGACACGGAATCAACCCAAGGGTCCCTCAACAGATGAATAAAGAAAATGCAGTCCATAGACACAGTGGAATACACTCAGCCTTAAAAAGATTAAAATCGTATAGTTTTAACAACATAGATGAACCTAGAGGACATTATGCTAAATGAAATAAGCCAAGCACAGAAAGACAAGTATTACATGATCTCATTTATATGTGGAATCTAAAAAAGCTAAACTGACTGAAGCAGAGTGGAATGGTGGTTGTCAAGGGGTTGGGGGAAGGTGATGGAATTGGGACATATCCACCAGTTATGCAGGATAAATAAGTTCTGGACACCTATTGTACAGCATAGTGACTGTAGTAATAATGTATTGTATACTTAAAAACTGCTAAGAGTAGAGCTTAAATGTTCTCACCACCAAAAGTAATAAGTACATGAGGTGATGTATGTGTTATATAATAATTAGCTTGTACACCATAAATATATATAATTTTTATTTGTCAATTATATCTTACTAAAGTTGGGGCAGGGGGAAGAGAGAGCAACTGGTTATAGAAGAAGCTCCTGGAGACATAATTTGGATTCCTCTATAGACCCTCCATGGGGACTCCTGATTCCTCCCTTCCTTTTGGTGCCCCTGTGCCCTCTCGATGTGACCACTCAAAGCATATCTCTACACATAAGGGTATTCAGGGTGGCTGGAGTCATGCTTTCTGAGGCATAAGTTTCCAAGTTTTTTGTTTTTGTTTTTGTTTTTTTTTTTGAGACAGAGTGTCCCTCTGTCACCCAGGCTGGAGTACAGTGGCACGATCTCAGGTCACTGCAACCTCTGCTCCTGGGTTCAAGCAATTCTCCTGCCTCAGCCTCCTGAGTAGCTGGGATTACAGGCATCTGCCACCATGCATGGCTTATTTTTCTATTTTCAGTAGAGATGGGGTTTCACCATGTTGGCCAGGCTAGTCTCGAACTCCTGACCTCAAGTGATCCACCCACCTTGGTCTCCCAAAGTGCTGGGGACCAAGTTAATTCTTAAATTGGAAAAATGTGGAGACCCTCTGCACTCATCCCCCACTTCAACATGACATTCAGTGAACTCCTTGCTTTTGTCTACTCGAAGGGCAAAAAACTGAAATGATAGAGGTTTACAGACTTAAGTCTTCTAGGTACCACCGGATCTGGGAGTACACAACCCGATGCCTAACACCAGATCAGAGAAGGCTCCCAGCCTCACACTCTCACTGCAAGGGACCTGCAGAATATCAGAAATCCCCAAAGTGCTGTGGGGTCTCAAAGCGGCAGCCCAGACAGGAGGCTTCTCACAGTGGTGGTAGGGAGTGAGGCTGGGAGGAAGACGGAAGAGGCCCCAAATCCAGCTATATGATCTTGAGAGAGTTACTCAGCTTTTCTTATTCTCATCTGTAAAATAGGTAGAAATGATAATCTCCACTTTATAGGCTTATTTTGAGATTTCAACAAGCCCAAAAGCTTCTCAGTGCATTGCCTGGCATATAATAAAAGCTCAGAAAATGTCAACTACCGTTATTTTTTTCCATGCTCAGACTGGCAAAAAGACCCAGATACAAAGCAGAGAGGTCATTATTTCCCTACCTCAGCCTTCCTTAGTGTTAATGTCATGAAGCAGCTCTGTCCAGTGGAAGAACCTTTTGTGATGACAGAAATGTTCCATGTGTGCATTATCCAGTGCAGGAGCCACTAGCCACATGTGCCTACTGAGTCCTTGACATGTGGTTAGTGTGACTGAGAAGCCTAATTTTTTTTTTACTTTATTTTTCAATCTATTTAAGTTTAAATAGCCACATGTGGCTAGTGGCTACCTTATGGGTTAGTGCAGCCCTAATGACCAAAGAAGAGGTGACAAGGCTTTGAAGGCACAATGATACAATGATAAAGATTAAATTCTAAAGTTCAGTTAAAAGAGACAATGCAATGGCTTAAGTAAGCAACTGCTAGACCGTTTTCAGGGGCAAGGAAAGATCAAGGATGGCACTAAGTGTTTGAAAGATGGTGCAGGGAAAGGAAAGGACCTGAGGGAGCAGCAGGAGCACCAGTCCCCACATCCACTCCGCAGAGGGCCAGGTTTACAGACAGCTGCACTGCATGGCTGGTGCAGAAAGGATGGGGTCTCTGCGTTTCCACATGTGGTTAATCTCTTGGGGCCTAGGTGACTGTTCTTGCTATCAGGCAGATTAACTGTGTATTTATGGCCTTGCCTGGAGAGTCCAAAATAAGTCATAAACAGTTCCAAACAGCACACTCAGATCCTGTTGAGGGCCTGCTTTTTCTGTATACAAGAGAGCAACTTGTTATAAACTGCTAAAAGGTTGGGGGACGGAGGCGGGAGGATAGGGGGAAAGAAACAGAAAAGCCTCCCTTTTGGTGGGATGCGGTGCTGGAGAGATAAGGTGAGCGGGCCTCAAGCGTCAGACCAGATGCCCTCTTGGCTCTGCACTTTGGACAAAATGAGACACGCGAGATGATACAGGGAAAGGAATGATAGCCGGCAAGGAGGCAGCTGCCAGCAGGAAGGCACTTGGAACTGCTCTTCTTTTATCAAGAGCAGCTGTAAGTGACGGATTCAGCCTCCAATTCACATGTCTGCTTGTCTTGCTCTAACTTGGGAACTGAAAAGCAAATCATAAAAAGAAACAAAAACACAAAACAAATAATCTCTAGGTTTGACCAATGACTTTGTTTCTGAATTAATTTCAAGCAGCTTCAAGAATGCTATCATTGAGGTATCCCCTCATTAAGAAATTGTGTAAGAACCTACTATAATATTCCTGGCAAAAGGACAACACTCTCACCCACACAACTATCAAATGCCATTTTAGGACTAATTTAGTATAAATTCAAATCCCCTTTTTTCATCTTCCTGGAGAAGATCAAGTTGCTCACCTTTAAGTTTGTATCTTTAACCAAGAAGTTCCCCCCTTTTATGAGTTTATCCTAAGGGAAAAAAACACCAGAGGTACACACAAACATCAATGCACACAGATGTTTATTATGGAAGTATTAATAACAAAAGAAACAATGCAAATATCCAAATGGCGTGGTATAGTCGTACAATGGAATCTTACACAGCTATTAAAAATTCATGATTTCGGAGGTATTTAGTAACATAAGCAAATGCATACTTTTATAGTGTTAAGTGAAAAAAGCAGGACTCGGAATTGCTTACGGCATGTGATCCCAATTTTCTTAGCTATATGACTTTGGCCGTGGGTATGGCTTGTTAAAAGAAAATATTCCAAGGTATTTGTAGAGGTAATCTTTGGATAGTGAAAGTATCCCCTTCCTCTTTTACACTTGTCTGAAATTTCTAAAATTAGTGTAGTATAACATAAAATCAGAAGCATCTCACATTCCATGGTCCCCAGTATCTGGGTGAATAAAAAGGACCTAAGGTCACCTAGATTGATAGGAATAGTCATCTATGCTGGAGACGCAGAAAGGGGGAGGGTGGAAGGGGAACGAGGGATAAAAAATTCACCTATTGAGTACACTGCATACCATTCCAGCAGTGGAGACACAAAAGGCCCAAACTTCACCACTACACAATTTACCGATGTAACTAGAAACCATTTGTACCCCTAAAGTTATTGAAATAAAGAAAAATTAAAAATTTTAAAAATAGGAAATATAGTATTCAAATTTATTATAAATTATGCAAGTTAACTACACAATGTGCAAATGCATACTGTTTAAAATTCACATTGAGGCATTACATAAAAATAATATATTTATTAAATAGTGTTAGAGTTATTGGTTAATCACAAATTATGACCCTGTGCTGTCTTGAGTGGGAGGCTGCAATGAATCCATAGTAAATACTTTGTTTCTTCTTGATTGAGAATTGTATTCTCGCTGGGAAATTATTTGCTTAGGTCTTACCCTTATGATGGCTCGAAGTTCGTAGGGTTATGAACCTCAATTGGCCTATTTGGTTTATCCAATATAAGAAATATTTCACAGAATTTGGCCACATGTAAAATGGGACAAATGTAAAAATTTCCCTGTCCTGAAAAATATAGAAACTATTAAAACAAACAAACAAACAAACAAAAATAATCACCTAGTCTCATAAGAACAAGTTTCTGGCCTGAGTTTTCTCTTTTCTGACTCAATGAACACAGCAATTTCATTACAGCCTCTTGGTAAATGTAAAGTCACTCCAGGCTTCCAGGAGAGTTTTTCTGAGCATTCACCAGTAGATTTTATTTTCCCCACATGTACAAAAAGAAACGGGTTTCCCCTAATGTGTTTATGTGCTGGTTAAGAGGGAAATATTTCTGCTCATACCATTAGAGTCTTACAGACATTCTTTTTCTATTCCCAATTCTCATTAGTCATAACTATCGCTTTGCCTCATTCTGAGCTCCTTTCCAATCCAGAAATAGGGAGAATGTTAATTCCATAGGCTCAGGGACTTTGTACTAGATGATGCTGTAACTACAGCACCTAAAACGGTGTCTGGTACATTCAAGACACTAAATAAATACCAAATCAATGGATGAAGGAAAGAAGGGATGGAAGGATGGAAGGATGGAAGGATGGAAGGATGGAAGGATGGATGGAAGGATGGATGGAAGGATGGATGGATGGATGGATGGATGGATGGATGGATGGATGGATGGATGGATGAATGGATGGAAGGAAGGATGGATGGATGGATGGATGGATGGATGGATGGATGGATGGATGGATGGATAAAACTCCCCTTCTTGTCAAAACTAAACAAAATAAGCAAAACTTTTAGGTAAACCACTGAGTCAAATTCTGCAGCTTGGAACCCTAAAACAAAGTAAGTTTTTCAGACGAAACATAACAGATGTCCAATCAATAAATAAGCTAAAGATATACAATAAGATCAGACTAAAAGTAAGGAACTAAGCAGCCCTAACTCCTTTAATCTAGCAAATTACCTTATCACTCGGAGTCATACTTTGTCTAGAGCCACTAATGCTACTATTTAAGTCACAGTTTTTCTTTTCTACTTTGTAACTTTTCTGTTACCTAAAATGGTAGATTTTATTTTCCAAAAATACCCACAACAATGTTTCCTATTCCATATGCTCTTTTGAAATGTGGTCTTGACCTTCCCCTATCAAAAAGTAGAGTATTTCCCCATCCCCTTGAACCTGGGTACACATTGTGACTGTATTAGCCAGTAAACTATGGAAGTGATGAGTTACTATGTGTCCATATGGTCTGCTGGAGAGACCTGAGGACAGGCCCCGAGATCATGCGGAAAGAGAAAGATCCAGCTGAGCCAAGTCTTTCAGACATGCCCACCAACGCACAGGCACGTGAGTGAAGTCATCTTGGACCCTCCAGGCAAACCCAGCCATTAGCTGAAGATCAGAGTGATTCTAGCCAACACTACAGGGAGAGCAAAAGAATTGCTCTGCTGAGCCTGCCCAAATTCCTGACCCACAAAATTATACAATACAACAAAACTGATATTATTTTAAGCCACTAAGTTTCTGTGCAGTTTGTGACACTGCAATAGAAAACTGGAACACTTACCTTTAATCATATCACTCCACTCCACCAAGAGATGATTTTAATTCACTTAGTCAGTGTGCCGGGATAACTTAATGGAGACTAAATTTTGTATAGGTTTATTCACAAATCCCTCCACCCCACTCCTTGAAAATAGAAGAGTGATGTAGTGGAGCAAGCCAAGCTTTGAGTCCTGATGGCCTGTGATATCTCTTTCCTGCAGAATAAAGAGGCTTTTGTTTACATCCAAATGTGGAGACCGTGTCCCCTTCCCTGAACCCAGGTGAGCCTTTGTAATTGCATCAGCCGATAGAACACAGCAAGAGTGATGCTATGTGCCTTCCAAGGCTGGATCATAAAAGGTGGTACTGCTTCTGCCTGGCTGTCTCTCTTGAGAAAGTTGCTCTTAGAACCCAACTGCTATGCTTAGACAAAGGCTAGATTATGTGGAGAAAGTACACGTAGGTATTCCAAACAACAGCCACAACTAAGGCCCGAGACCACAACAAGCATCAAACACCAGACCTGTGAGCAATAAAGCCTTTGAGACAATCCTAATCAGAGCCACTTTCTGACTGCAACCTCGTGTGATACCCTGAGTGAAAGAAAATTGCCCCACTAAACCTAGTCAACCACCAGAACCATAAAAATCATCACAACTAACTGTTTTATCATACCAGGTTTGGAGTGATTTGATACACAGCAATAGATAACCAGAACACAAGTTCTCAGTGTCCCAAGTAAAAATAACCAGTTAGACCTTGAGCATGGCATGGGGGGAGGAAGAGGAAGATGCCAAGAGAGCAGTCCTCCCACCCCGACATCCTGCAGAAAAAGAAGGGAGACAGTGACAGAAACATCTGGGGAACAAAGTGTGACCCTAGGCCCTTTTCAGGACATCTGTGGGACGGATACACAATAGCAATCCATCAGAGTGGAGAAGCGATGACATTTCTCCAAATGTCTCACCCTCCTGACTCCCAAACACGCCAACATTTTAGTCACACTGTACCATGCTTTGGGCTTTACCAGCTATTAGGTTTTCTACAGCTCAAAGTCCCAATCACTCTACATATACTAGAAATTAGAAGAGTTCATTTCTTTGACTACTTGTTATGGACCCCTCAAGAAATAAACATGAATTTAAAGAAAGATAATTTGAATTTTGAGGTTTAAATCCTGAGGATTAAGTTCTAGCTATATGATTCAGCCTCCAATTATCTGACTTCAGTGTGTCTTTATAAAATGTAAAATGTCCAATCAAAAACCAAGGTATCCAGGTAAAAGATTGTATATATATCAGAATATCCACAAACACTGCTGCTAAGGCCATAATCAATGCTCCGTTTTCCAATAGTGCTATAAATTCCTTTTTTTAAAATTCCAATAGAGCTATAAATTCCTTTTTTTTTTTAAATTCCAACAGAGCTATAAATTCCTTTTTTTTAAACCAACAGACTCTCTTATTATTTTCACCCATGAATTCTACCGCTTGAAATATTTTGTTAATAGTCTATACATCAGACATGAAGTAATTATTAATGTCCTACTTTTCACTAAACAAAGATGAAAAATGGCAAATCAAAGATTTTATTAACTGAGTTTCTCCAATTCTGATCAAAGCAATATACACACACGTGTGCATGTGTATACATATGTTGTGTGTGTATATATAAATAATTGTGTCGTTATTCTTGTTGTCACTAGCAACAAATTCAAACTCCACTCAGATAAAATTACGTTTCCTTTCCATTGTTTTAAAAATCACTCATGCCCACCATCTTTTCCACCTGGGCCCACCATGTCCTCAGTGTCCCCTTGAGGAAACAGCACTAGATTGTTCTCTGGAAAGGACTTGGCCCTGGGCACAAGGTCACCAGTGCACATTACACAATTTATGTTGTGACCCGAAACAAGGAGATTCGCTGAGCCAGAGTCTCCCTCTCGTATTTCGACTAGAAAAAGCAAATTTGCCAGAGAGAGACAAAGGAGATAAAAGGGAAGACAAACAGAGAGAGTTGCTGATCATCTTACAGCAAAGCCTCGTGCCTGGGCTCTGATGTAGGTTGATGCAAAAGTAATTGCAGTTTTTGCCATTCCATTCAGTGGCAAAAACTGGAATTACTTTTGCACCAACCTAATAGTTCTGCCCTTTTGCATTCTGGTTTTGCTAGATTCTGCACTGCCCAGACAGGGTTGTTCAGCTTCTCCTCAGTACCTGTGCATCTGCCTCCTTACAGCAAAGCTCCCACTACTGAAGGCAAGTTGAGTAAAGCCTCTTATTAATCAAAAATCCTAGTCAGAACAACCCCCACATTAAACCACCGTGGTTTTCTGCTATACACTTAGCTGGATGGCTAAAAAGCCAAAAAAATTAAATAAATAAATAAAACAAGAAAAAAAAAGAAAAGAAAAACAGAAAAAAACAGGGGTTGGTGAAAATGCAGAGCAACTGGAACTCTCATAATGGCTGGTGAGAGTGTAAATTGGGACAATTAGAAAACTCTTTAGCTGTATCTAGCAAAGCTTTTCATACACTTACACAATGATTCAGCAATTCCACTGCTGGTCACATTGGTTCATACCTGCAATCCCATCACTTTGGGAGGCCAAGGCAGGCAGATCACTTGACTTCAGAAGTTCAAGCCCAGCCCGGGCAACACAGTGGGACCTCGTCTGTAAAATAATATAATAAAATAAATATAAATAAATAATAAATAAAATTTTAAAAATAAATGAAAATTAACTTCTGCGCTTTAGGGTAAGCAAAAAGCATGTAAAAGCTACCTCTTAACAAATGTTTAAATATACAGTACAATATTATTAACCAAAACAATATAGTTAGACATCTCCCTTAACAAAATTTTAAGTGTACAGTACAGTATAAACACAGTGTTGTACAGATCTCCAGAATGTTTTCATCTTGCATGAATGAAACTCTATAGTCATTGAACAGCAACTCCTCCTTTCTTCCCCCTCCAAGCTCCTAGAAACCATAATTCTACTCTGTTTCTATGAGTTGTACTACTTTAGAGATTTCATATTAAGTGGAATCATGCAATATTTGTCCTTCTGTGATTAGCTAATTTCACTTAGCAAAATGTCCTCAAGCTTCATCCATGTTATATGACAGGACCTCCTTCTTTTTTATAGCTAAATAATCTTCCATTTAGGTATATACCACATTTTTTTATTTATTCATCCATCAATTTGCATTTAGCTTGTTTCTACCTCTTAGCTTTTGTAAATGATGCTGCTATTAACATGGGATTGCAGATATCTCTTTGAAATCATGATTTCAATTATTTTGAATGAATACCCACAATAGGATTGCTGAATCATATTGAATTCTGTTTTTAATTTTTTGTGGAACCTCCATACTATTTTCCACAGTGGCTGCACCATTTTACATTCTCATCAACAGTGTACAAGGGTTCTAATTTCTCCTCACCAGCCCTTATTGCTTTCTGTTTTTTTAATAATGCCCATCCTAATAGGTATGAGGTGATGCTTTACTGTGCTTTTGACTTGCATTTGCATATTGAGCATCTTTTCATATACCTCTTGGTAACTGATATGTCTACTTTGAAGAAATATCTATTCAAATCATTTGCCCATTTATTATCAGGCTACTTGGGGGTGTTTTGCTATTGAATTGTAAGAGTTTCTTACATATTTTGGACACTAAACACTTACTAAAAATATGACTTGCAAATATTTTCTTCCATTCCATAAATTGCCTTTTCACTTTGTTGATTGTTTCCTTCGCTGTACAGAAGATTTTTAATGTATTAGCATCTGTCTATTTTTGCTTTTGTTACCTGTATTTTTGATATAATATCCAAGAAATCATTGCCAAGACCAATCTTATGAATCTTTTCCCTATGTTTTTTTCTAGGAGTTTTATAGTTTCGGGTCTTACATTTAAGTCTCTAATCCATTTTGAGCTGGTTTTTGTGTATGGTATAAGGTAAGAGCCTAATTTCATTCTTTTGCATGTGGATATTCAGTGTTCCCAGCATCATTTGTCAAACAGATTATCCTTTCCCCCATTGTGCAGTCTTGGCACCCTCGTTGAAGATGATTTGACCATATATACATGGGTTTATCTCTGGGCTTTCCATTCTGTTCCGTTGGTCTATGTGCCTGTCTTTACATCCATGTCATACTGTTTTGATCATTGTAGCTTTGTAATATGTTTTGAAATCAAGAAGTGTGACACCACTAGCTTTTCTCTTAAGACTATTTTGGGTACTTGGGGTCCTTTGTGGTTCCATATGAATTTTCAGGTTTTTTTTTTACTTTTGTAAAAAAATGCCATTGGGATTTTGATGGAGATTGCATTACATTTGTAGAGTGCTTCAGGTAGTACAGACATTTTAACAATTTTAAATCTTACAATACATGAATACAGAATGTCCTTCCATTTATTTGTGTCTTCTTTAATTTAACAGTGTTTTTTAGTTTTCAGTGTATAAGTCTTTTACCTCCTTGGGTACATTTTTTTCCCTAGATGTTTTATTCTTTTTCATGTTATTATAAGCGGAATTGTTTTTTTTTTAATTTCCTTTTCATATTACTCATTGTTAGTTATTATAAAAGTGCAACTAGTTTTCATATGTTGATTTTGTATTCTGCAATTTGGCTGAATTTGTTTACTAGTTGCAATAGGTTTTTTTGTGGAATTAAGATTTTCTATATATAAGATAGTGTCATCCGCAAACAAATAATTGTACCTCTTCCTTTCCAATATAGATGCATTTTACTTTTTTTTTTTTCTTGCCTAACTACTCTCATAGGACCTCCAATACCATGTTGAATAGAAATGGCAAGCATGGACATTTTTGTCTTGCTCCTGATCATAGAGGGAAAGCTTTCCATTTTTAATCATTGTGTATGATATTAGCTTTAGGCTTTTTCTATATTGGCTTCTTTGTTTTTAAGTTATCTGTGACTTCCTTGCATTTTCGATTTGTGGACATCTGGAATTATCAAGAGTGGTAGAGTTTGATTCATGCTTAAACGCAGTTATACTCACAGGGCTCAATTCTAAGACCTTTCTAGTTTTCCAGCTTGGGCGTTTTCTCGGAAAATATTGATATGAAAGAGAAGAATTTCAATCCCTTTATTCTCTCTTAAAAATTTCTTGAAAAATACATTTAAGAGTGCCACATTATTTTATGGCCCTATCTTACCACAAATACAGAACAGGACATATTAATTGAGATTCCACCTAAATTGGCGTAAGTTTGTCATGGCACTATTTGCTTCCTGGGAGTTAGTATATTTGTTATGCAACTCAAAAGACTGTACTAATTGTTGACCTAACAATAGTGCAGCTGCAAGCTGAAAAAACACCAGGTCCCCACAGGACAGCTTAAAAAATACAAAAGTACATCACTTGCAGCAAGCAAAGTAACTAAATTCAGCCCCACAGGCAAAATCAAGCATTTGACCCATTTTTTTCTTTATGACTGGACTGTCTGCAGGTTTAATGAACAAATGTGATTAATATGGTTCCTGAAAATAATGACACTACCAAATATAAAAAAGGAAACTGGTTGATTAATTCTACGGCAAGGACCCATCTTTGTCTGCACACCCATGGCTTGGGATCTGCATTACCTAAAAATGTACTGTTCAATACAACATGTGGCTACTAAGCCTTGAAATATGGCTAGTGTGTCAGAGAAAATGAGTTTTTAGTTTTATTTCACTTTAATTTATTTAAATTAACATTTAAAAATATGATTAACTCAATTGTTGGAAAAAATCTTAAGTATATTTCAAACAACCTGGTATGAAATCCACTTTTCAATCATAAATTTTACAAATGCAAACTACAGATTATATACTTCTGATATAAATTTAGGGCCCAAATTGAAATGTACTCTAAGTGGAAAATTCACTATTTCAAAACTTTTGTACTATAAAAAATGTAAAATATTAGTAATTATTGTCTATTATATTTTGAAATAATACTTGGGACTTAAATAAAATATATTGTTCTGATTAATTTCATCTATTTCTTTGTACTTTTTAGTGTGGATTCTAGAAAATTTTAAATTACATATGTGGCTCACTTTTTATTTCTACTGGAGAGCCTTGACCTAGAGAATTGCCTTAATTCTTCAATCCACTTATGGAACGAGAATCTAGTGAATGAATGAAAGATTCCATGTACTGTTTTTATTAACCCTATGTTGTCTAAACAGTTATCAATTACATTATTGCCTCTTTTATTCCAACTTTTATCTATGCCTGACATGCTCAAGTGCTGTATTCATTATTGAGAGTATAGAATAAAAATTCCAGCACCAGCCTTCCAGGATCTTAGAATCTAGTGAAGCAGTGACCAAGTAAACAAAAAAATTAAAACAGTGTAAGTTAGGAAAAGATATGCATGGGGGACGTGGAAATGCAAAGAATATCATTTAACTTGGCCAGCAGGAGAGGTGGGGAATATCTGGAGGCAGGGACAGTTGAACAATGAATTGTTCATGCTGTATGTTTAATGCTTCCTTTTTGGTTGATAGTCTACGCACAGAGCCCAGGTTGCATAGACTAGTTTGATTGATAGTCTATGCACAGAGCCCATGTTGATTACTCCTCTCTGAATGGATTTACATCTCCTTGGGCTTAGAGATTTTCAAAATATAATAAAGAGAGAAAATGGACACTTGCATTCATGCAGCCTAAAGTTTAAAAAAAAAAAATTGTATTGCTACATAATCAATGTACATATTTTGGGGGTATAATTTCATTTCAGGTTTGTTGTCTCAAAAACTCAATAAGCCCTCTGCCCTTAGGGAAGCACTTCTCCCCAGCATTCAGGATCCCTGTTTTAGGGATAAGCAGATCACCTAGGTGGGAGTTTGGCAGGACTTGGAGAAGAGGCCTGAGTCTTTGGTTTGTTGATTAGTGTTTGTTCATCTCTGCTCAGCTGCCTCTGGTCAAAGTTACAAAGCAGTGGCTCTTTCTTCTTCTTTACCCTCTTAGCTCCAGACTGATTCTCTTGATAAGGAAGTTGGAGAGAAAAAAAATGATGTCCCTTAACTCCTCTTTTTTTTTTCTCATTAAAGGATACTTTTTTTTTTCCAGAAAAATTTGCACCGTACTCTCGACCTAGAGTGCTATATTGGCCTTATCAGCTATTGACATCCTTTTTCAACTTCATCCAAATTTCATTTTATTTGACTTTGTTAAAAGACAAACCTTTGACCAATTAAACATTTTAATTGAGCAAAGAACAATTCATAAATCAGGCAGCCCCTGAACCAGAATAGATTCAGAGATACTCCAATGTAGCCATGTGGTAGAAGATTTACGGACAGAAAAGGGAAAGTGACATACAGAAAACAGAAGTGAGGTACAGAAACAGTTGGACTGGTTAAAGCTCAGCGTTAGCCTTATTTGAGCATAACTGCCTACTTGTGATTGGCTAAAAGTCAGTGATTGGCACAAGAATAGATTACAGTCTGTTTACACATCCAGTTAGGTTACAGTTCACTATGTGAAAGTTTACCAAGAAACCTTGAGACTGAACTTAAAATACGTAAGAAGGGGCTGGGCGCGGTGGCTCACGTCTGTAATCCCAGCACTTTGGGAGGCTGAGGCAGGCAGATCACGAGGTCGGGAGATCGAGACCATCCTGGCTAACACGGCGAAACCCCATCTCTACTAAAAATACAAAGTATTAGCTGGGTGTGGTGGCAGGTGCCTGTAGTCCCAGCTATTCAGGAGGCTGAGGCAGGAGAATGGCATGAACCCGGGAGGCAGAGCTTGCAGTGAGCGGAGATCACGCCACTGCACTCCAGCCTGGGCCACACAGCAAGACTCTGTCTCAAAAAAAAAAAAGAAAAAGAAAAGGAAAAAAAAGAAAAAATATATATATATATATATAATATATATATACACATATATTGTGTGTGTGTGTGTGTGTAAGAAGGCAGCTTTAGGCTGACCTTAACCATTTATAATCAGAATCCGTGGTTGCCGACGTTCCACACCCTCACCTCACACCCCAAATGCCTCTTCCCTTCCTCACTCTCTTTGACTTTGCTTTCTTCTTCATTGAGAAATTACAGTGGCGAGAAGAGAACTTCTGCAGACTCCCACCACAAAGCCACCAAATGGCCATCATGCCTTACCCAATAGTTCTGCTTTCTTTTGTTTCTGGAGATTAGATGTGTTTTTAACAAATCAGTACTTTAGCCTCTTCCCAGACAACACCAGGACCTTAGAACACTAATTTCATTTACTGCTTCCCCTTTTCTGTGCTACTGTTGTATATTTTAATCCTATATATACTCTAAGTTGTGATCATGTAAAATATATATTCGGTCTTTGTTCCCACTTCCTGTCATACAAAGCCTAAAATTCATGGAATCTCCAAAGTGATGTTATTTCTTGTGCTAATGAGTTGACTGATGGCTGGCAACCTCTAAGTAGCTTCAGATGGGGCCTGGTCACAGGATAGACCAAGGCAACATTAGAGGATTGGGACTTTAGCTCATGCCCCATCTTCTGGGGAGGGGAGGAGGCTGAAGGTTGAGTTGATTATCAATAGCCAATGATTTAATCAACCATGCCTATGTAATGGAGCTTCCCTAAAACACCAAAAGGACAGGGTTCTGGGGACTTCCAGATAGCTGAATACATGGAGGTTCTTGGAAGGTGGCTCATATAAGGGGGCATGGAAGCCCCACATCCTTTCCCAATAACCTTACCCTATGCATAGCTTCATCTGTATTTTTTGTAATATCTTTTATAGTAACCCAGTAAACGTAAGTCAAGTGTTTACCTGAGTTTTGGGAGCTTCCCTGGCAAATTAGTTGAACCCAAGAAGGGAGTTGTGAGAAACCCTATTTATAGGTGATCAGTCAGAAGCCAGTGGGGCTTTCGATTGGCATAGAAGTGGGGGCAACTCATGGGACTGAGACCTTAACATGTGGGATCCGATGTTCTCTCCAGAAAGACAGCATCAGAATTGAATTGGAGGACACCAGCTGGTGTCCACTGCAAAACTGATTGCTTGGTTAGTGTGCAGAGAAAACTCCCACACATTTGGTTACAGAAGTCTTCTGTGCTGACTACTGAGTGAGGGAATAGAAAAAATACCTTGGTTTTTTCCCTATATCATCAGATAGATCATACAAGATATTATTACTGTTTTATGCCATTAATACTCATTTAGAAATATTTTCATGGTTTTTTTTTTTTTTTTTTACTCTTCATCTCTCCCTGCATCTCCAAGCTTCCACCGGACACAATCTTCCTACTGCCTGATAAATACCCTTGGGTATTCCCTTTAGCCAAGTCTATCAGTGACAAATTGTGTTTGTCAGAAAAGATATTTACCTTTATTGTTGAAAGATACTTCATGGGATTCTATTTTAGAACTTTGAGGCGGGGCTCACACCTGTAATCTCAACACTTTGGGAGGCCAAGGCAGGTGGATCACTTGAGGTCAGGAGTTTGAGACCAGCCTGGCCAACATGGTGAAACCCCATCTCTACTAAAAATACAAAAATGTGTCTGGACATGGTGGTGCGTGCCTGTAATCCCAGCCACTCACGAGGCTGAGGCAGGAGAATCACTTGAGCCCAGGAAGCAGAGGTTGCAGTGAGTCAAGATTGCGCCACTACATTCCAGCCTGGGTGACAGAGCAAGACTCCATCTCACAAAAAAAAAAAAAAAAAAAGCACACATTGAAGATACGATTTCTTTCTGTCTTCTAGCTTCCACTGTTTCTACTCAGATGTTGGGGACAGTCTAACTGATTCTCCTGAAAGGTAATCCTTTTTCCTCCAATTGATTCTCCTGAAAGGTAATCCTTTTTCCTCCAGCTGGTTTTAGATATTCTTTTTGTGGTTTCTTCAACAACTTTCCAATAATGAAAGTAAGTGCATGCTTCATTTTTTTCCATCTTGCTTATGGTCTGTGGGGTTTCTTGAATTTTTGGTATCATAATTTTTATGATTTTGAAAAACTCTCAGTCAGGTTATCTTCAAATATACATCCATCCTTTCTCTTCTTCGCTCCCCTTTTTAGACCTCAATTACACACACTCCCTTCATGTCTGACCCTATATTCTGCACTTCTTTTTGTGTCCTTGTGCTTCTTTCTATTTCCTTCTGACTACTTTCCATTTTACTCATTCTCTCTTCAGTTCTATCTAGTATGCTATTAAACTCATCCATTAAACTTTTATATTTTTTTGTTCTAAAATTCCCATCTGGTTATTTATTTTTCAGTTCTCTATTTAAAGTTTTAATCTTGACTCTTGAAAACTTGAACATCATTTAAAAGTCAATCTGATAACTCGATTATCTGAACTCCTTTTATAAAATTATTAATAATATTGTTAGAAACAAAAATAACTTTCTGAAAATTTGTATTAGAACACATAGGACCTTGTTATACACTTTTAACAAACCTTGAAATTATCAGCAAACTTTATCTAAATAGATATGATTAGAAAAAAAGACAGGCTATAATACATATGAACATTTTGAAACATTCCCACTTTTATTCAAATAAATAAGCATCTATATTGTGAAGTAATGCACCAACTAGAAGAAAAACCTTTATTGGATATCAAAGACATTGCCAGTAACTCAGAAATTAGATTATCCATTGATGCTTTATTCCTAATCTGTGCCAAAATACTACACAGTAGGAGACCATAAAACTGTGGCACAATTGAGAATACGGTTTTTGTCTAAACTCTAAATTATAAGACACTTAGCATTTTAAGTCACCCTTTGTTTAGAAACACATATTGCAATGTACATAAATTCTATTCACCACAGAAGAGATAATGGCATAATCATGATTATATTTTCTGAGATATTTAACATTTATCATGCCACAGTATTTTGTTAATAATGTTAGATTCCAATACTTTCCCAAAATTTATTTCAGTTGCCAAAATTCAAATCTGGTTTTAAAATATTCCGTTCACAAATACTGAAACCTTAGAATTCTACTTGCAAACACCTAAGAATATTATTTTCAACTACATAACATGCTTTGTTTATTAAGTATAATCATGTATTTATCATCATAAATTAATAATATAAAAAGGTGCCTGAAGTCTTCTTTACTAAATTCAACATCATATAATTAGTCAAGACGAATTACTAAATTTTGCCCAAATGAGTGAAAAAAAAAATAGCACTTTTCCAGCAAGTTTCAAAACTTAGAAAACACAATATTCTCAAGCACAGAGAACTGAACTTTCTTTCTTTGGAGTCATTATAATTTGATGAACCAATGTTAACAGAGTTCTTAATAGCAGACAAGCTCAAACAAACATTTTGGCTTCCCTTGAATATAAACCACTAAACCCTGGCCAAACTAATACACAAGTGAAAATAATAGACTTACTCTGTTTCAGTGGTTTGTAATACGTGTGCATTTTGAAAATGAAGAGTCAAGCTCTGTGCTGGACAAATCTAGTTTGGTATAATAAAATTAAATATATAAAGATTGCTTCTGATCACATTCTTGTATTTCAGTTGATAAAAAATTGTATACATTTATTTTGTACAACATGCTGTTTTAAAATATGTATACATTGCAGCATGACTAAATCCAGTCCCGCTTTCTGACTGCTAGAACTGATCAACTATTTGTACTTCTATCTTCAGCCTATCCTTCATTTTGCTCGTGGTTTATAAAATCTAAGAGCAAAGACAAAAGACAAACAAACATAAACCAACCCGGTACTCTCATTAGCTCCATTTTACACATGTGGATCAAATGGTATAGTTGCTCATGATAACCCAGCTATGAAGTGACAGGGTGAGGACTAAAGTCAAGGTGTGCTTAATACCAAAAAAGCACACTTTCCACTGAGTGGTCCTCAGACTACATGCATCAGAATCACCTGGGGTGCTTATCTTAAATGCACGCAGAGAGGGAGAGAAAGGCAGACAGACACAGGCTTCTGTGAAATGTCCCAGGTCTTACCAGACAAGGTTGAAAGAAAGAACTTACAGTGAAGGAAGTAGAAGGGAATGTTATCCTGCGTGTGAGGAAAAAAACGCTTGAAATAAATGAAAGCATGAGCAGGGAAAACACACATGCACACACACACACTCACACATCTTACCACAGGTATGGCTCCAATGACGGGATCAAAGAAGTAGTAGGGAGAAAGTGTGTGGCCCCTGTGGTGATAAAATTAGCCCAGAAGAGTCTAGCAGCTGTGTCTATGGTGGAGAAGGTTTAGGAAGAAGGGGCTTGCATTTTGCATTGATGTGTATAAAAGTTCATAACTTGAGTGGAACCTAACAGGGAGGGGGTTGGCATTGATGTTGCCCACTTTTATTTATAGCTGTTTTTGCCCTTACATTTGTAAAGTATCTCTAACATGAATGGAAAATTGTGCTCTCGTCAAATATTCAGATTACTGTAAAATCACCATACAACTGGTTAATCTATTATAAGAAATAGACTGTGCTTAAATACATATGTAAATATACATAAATGCATACATATACACACATATATGCATATGTATGTAAATATGCATATATAATATTATCCATGGTTAAACTGGACATAATTATTCGTGTTCATTTTGTAGGCATTTTGTGAGTGAGCCTTTAACACGTGCTTACTGATTAAATGGGAAAAAAAAACCTCACAGTTGCCTACCTAAATGCAGAATTTTCATAGGGGGAAGAATTCATCACACTGTGATCCTAAGCAGAAAATCAGATAATAACAGAATTAGAAGAGAGAATGGTGACTGTCAGGGGCTGGGGTGTCAGGGAAATGAGGAGATATTAGTCAAAGAGTAAATACAAACTTTTACCTATAAGATGAATAAGTTCTAGGGATCTAATGTACAGCATGATAACTATAGTTAATAATAATTAAAATTGCTAAGAGTTAAACATTCTCATCACACAAAAAAAGGTAACTGCATCAGGTAATGAATATGTTAATTAGCTTGATTATAGGAATCATTACACAAGGTATACATACAGCAAAACACCATGTTGTATACCTTATATTTATACAATATTTATTTGTTAATCACACTTCAGTAAAGCTGCCAAATAAATTAAATAAAAAGTTATTTAATTCTTCCTACCCATGAGCATAGAATGTTCTTCCACTTGTTTGTGTCCTCTTTTATTTCACTGAGCGGTGGTTTGTAGTTCTCCTTGAAGAGGTTCTTTACATCCCGTGTAAGTTGGATTCCTAGGTATTTTATTCTCTTTGAAGCAATTGTGAATCATTCATGATTTGGCTCTCTGTTTGTTACTAGTGTATAAGAATGCTTGTGATTTTTGCACATTAATTTTGTATCCTGAGACTTTGCTGAGGTTGCTTATCAGCTTAAGTAGATTTGGGGCTGAGATGATGGGGTTTTCTAAATATACAATCATGTCATCTG
>NW_012099876.1:51163-69568 GCF_000951045.1 Mandrillus leucophaeus | reverse complement strand
CAGTCATAAAAAAGGATGAGTTTGTGTCCTTTATAGGGACATGGATGCAGCTGGAAACCATCATTCTCAGCAAACTATTGCAAGAACAGAAAACCAAACACCGCATGTTCTCACTTATAGGTGGGAACTGAACAATGAGATCACTTGGACTCTGGAAGGGGAACATCACACACCAGGGCCTATTATGGGGAGTGGGGAGGGGGGAGAGATGGCATTGGGAGTTATACCTAATGTAAATGACGAGTTGATGGGTGCTGACAAGTTGATGGGTGCAGCACATCAACATGGCACAAGTACACATATGTAACAAACCTGCACGTTGTGCACATGTACCCTAGAACTTAAAGTATAATAAAAAAAAGTTATTTAAAAGAAATTTTATTTTATATATAACATACACAGCTTAACAGTATAAAAAAACTTCTACAGAGCGAAATTAGAAACAAAAAAGAGAGAAAAAAATAATTTTAGATGAGTTCTAACACAGCAATTAAGCCTGGTAATGACTGAGGCTACCAAATACCAAACTACTTGCAGGAGGGGTATTTAAGCATAAGAGGACAAGGTTTTTTTTTTAAAAAAAAAAAAAAAAAAAAAAAAAGGTTGAGACAGGAAATAAAGACACAGACTCTGCCAAGGTTGGCTGATAATCGGCCACTCCCCAGTGAGGAGGAACCGTAAGTCTCTCTTAACAATTAACAGTAAAGATTGGGGGGCAGATTTTATATATGCATATATGTTAGACAGAGTCTCACTCTATCACCCAGACTGAAGTGCAGTGGCACAATCACAGCTCACTGCAGCCTCAACGTCCCCGGGCTCAGGTGATTCTTCCATCTCAGCCTCCAGAGTAGCTGGGACTACAGACGCATGCCACCACACCCAGCAAATTTTTGTAATTTGTGTAGAGTTGGGGTTCCGCCATGTTGCCCAAGCTGGTCTCAAACTCCTGGGCTCAAGCCATCTGCCAGCCTCTGCATCCTAAAGTGCTGGGATTACAAGTATGAGCCACCATGCCCAGGTGATTTTACCTTTTTCTTATTTTTTTATTGTGGCAGAAACACATTACATAAAATTTACCACCTAACTATTTCTAACAGTACAGTTCAGTAGCATTAGTCACATCATTGTGCAGCCCATATCCAGAACTTTTTCATATTGAAAAACTGAAATTCTATACTTATTAAACAATTCCCTATTGTCCCTGGCAACCACCTCCCTCCAGCCCCTGGCAACCACCATTCTGTTTCTATCAATTTGACTGCTCTAGGTAACTTGTATAAGTGGAATAATATGGTATGTGTCTTTTTGTGACTGGCCTATCTCACTGATCATAATGTCCTCAAGGTTCATCTATGTTGTAGCATGTGTTAGAATTTTCTTCCTTTTTAAGGCTGAAATATTTCATTGTAAGCATATGTCACCGCATTGTGTTTATCTTCATCCATTGATGGACACTTGGGTGGCTTCCACTTTTTCTTCCTCATAATTTTGGTTCTGGTTACTTCACCTTGGTCCAATTTGTCATGAAGGTTATAGCTGAATACAGCCCACAGTCTGGAAATATGGTGCTTATCTCTTGTATAAGCTCTCATACAGCTTTATCTTCCCATCTATTTTCAAATATGGGTGGGCTTCATGTCACATAAACAGAAGGAACCTAAAATAGTTGATGGCATAACCTTGGTTTAGAGTCACACACTTCAATTGTCAGACCCTCTTAATGTGAAGTGGCAATAGTAGTTGCATTTATCAATCAGCTATTACTACATAAAATTAACCAAAAAATCTCACTGGAATGTTATAAAGTGAAAGTTGGTAGTCATAGTGGTAGTGTTATAAAAAGTCAGCTATTACTGCCCAGAACAAACAGAAAATTTCAGAGGCCTGCAACAACAATAATCACTTATTTCCTGTTCATGCATCTGCAGGTTGGCTTGGGTTCAGACTGTTTAGGTTGGGCTTAACTGGGCTTCGCTTCAGGCTGAAGTTAGTTTCAGGTCTACTTCATGTTTCTCATCTTCCTGGGACCAACAGACTATGGGTAGTGACTCTAGGGATGTTCTTCTCATAGCTTTGGCAGAAGTTCGAAAAGAAGGGCAACAGCCCCAGCACATCATAGGCCTCCCACCAGCTAACATCCAATTGAACTCAGCAAGTCAAATGGCCAAGTCCAAAGTCAAGACATCCGGCTATCTACTCTGCCCACCATGACCCCATGGCAAGGATGGGATGTAAAATATTACTACAATGGAGTGAAGAATTGGGACACAGAGCCTTTGTGATAACCTAAATAATTATGACTAATAGAAGCAGGAGGAAGAGACAAATGTCAGATAATTATTTATTCTACCTTCATCTTCAGAAGTTATTTTCTAACATGAAGTCTCACATTATCCTATTTTACCCTATAAGTTTCCTCAAAATGTTCAGTCTGTGTCTCACATGTACATTACTAACAGGTCTATTATTACACTTGGCACTGTCCTTTTTAAAAGTCACATCCCAAATCTGAAAGAATGTAAGGATGTAAATACCAGGAGAGTAAACATGTGGACCACTTCGTGCATTTCCACAATCCGCCCCATGTCCCAGGAGAGGAGAAATCTCAGTGTGCACATATTGTTCCTCTTATTGAAATGCACAAAAGAGACCAGAAGAGTATTTAGATTTGAACTGTCTTCTGGCTGATTGTCCAAGTTAGAGGTTACTGAAGTCTAGGATACATCAGGATATTCCAACACAGGGCATCAAGAGATTAGGGGAGGGCACTGTGGTTCACACCTATAATCCCAGCACTTTGGGAGGCCAAGGCAGGAAGATCACTTAAGCCCAGGAGTTTAAGACCAGTCTGGACAACATAGCAAGACCTCATCTCTACAAAAAACAAAAAGTAAATTAGCTGGGCATGGTGGTGTGCACCTGCGATCCCAGCTACTTAGGAGGCTGAGGCAGGAGGATCTCTTGAGCCCAGGAGGTCAAAGCTGAAGTGAGCTGTGATTGCACACTGCACTCCAGCCTGGGTGACAGAACAAGACTATCTCGGAAAAACAAAAAAGCAGAGAAAAATTGGGGACAAAAGAAGAACATACACCTCACAGTGAAATCCAAATGAATCCTTGGCATTTCTAGAGAACTCTGTGGTTTACTTCTGTGCTCCCTTTCCTCCATCAGGGAGGAAAACTTTCCTAGCAAACAGACTCACAGACAGAGACATACACCCTTCAGGCTAACACCAGGAAAACTGCAAAGACAAGACTTTGTTGACACCAGAGGCTGTGATGTAGTGAGCCAAAATCACTGCCTGCTGGGCTAAGACAACAAGGCAGTGTTAAGGGGCTGTATTTAGACAAGGACTTGAGCCCACCAAGAGCAAGAAAAACCTACCACTGTCAGCCAGCCCAGTGGATGCACCCGATTTCCCAAACAACAGTATCCCCCAATGCAGCCCAACAGAAATGTTGATTTAAATTATTCGTGCTAATGCAAGTGCGGGATAAGGCGATGTGATTCTTGGCTTGTTGACAGCAAGCTATGAATGATGTGGTAATGGTATATATATATCCTAGCCTGGATGCCCGAGAAGAAAGGCAGGACTGTGAAATCACAGCAGGATCCTGCCATTTGCTGCCCTGCTGAGTGCGACAGACACACACAGGGCTGTGTCCAGGTCTGTCAGAAGAGGTAGCCAGGCAAGCCCCAGGAGTCCAGAAAAATCCACAAGCTCCTCCCAAAAGATTGTGTGGAGAACACCAAGCAGGAAAAAAAAAAAAAAAAAAAATGTCAACTCTTCATATTTTAATTACAAGTGATAAAAAAAATCACTAGCTACATAAATCAAATTATTTTTGTCAGGCCCAGGGAAGAGTTTAAGAAATGGCCATAATATGCATGTCCTGACTTTGCCATTAACTTCTTGTGTGACCTGGCTTCAGAGTCCCTGTCTTTACAACACAATGGGTGATTCTGAGAAACAAAATAACTTACTTTCATGAAGCCAAAAAGAAAAAAAAATTGTACTTTGAGTTTTAGAAAAAATAATGGCTCCAAAATTATGGTCCTTAATCTCAAAAATGGTTATAACAAGAGTATACTTTGAAAAAAAAAATAGTTTGGAAACTACGGTACAACTGCCCCCTCCAAGTGGCCATCATTTCTATCATGACATCTGAAGTAGTTTACTATAGATAAGGGAATTAATTTTGGATGGAAGACACTATCTTTAAAATCACATCTACTTGGCATATGACAGCATAAATGACATTTTTCTCTTTTTTTCCATCACATGATCCTTTGGCCATAGATCCTCTCCTCAGTGTTACCAAATTATAACATTTGAAGCAATGGAATTATGCAATCAAGGTCTTGATTTCTATTTAAGAAATATAGTCTGATACTAAACCCACTCATAGTCACAACATGAACTTTTAGGCAGCTGAAAATAACACAAGGAGATGTGTCACTCCATCCTAACTCACGTGATGAGAACATCTCGGTAAGACATCCTCTGCTGCATCCCAGCACCCTCCCACTGAGCCAGCACAATGGTGGAATGCGTCTGGTGAACACAGAGAAATCAATGTTGCTCATTCCATTGGTCACATTAGACATCTTCCATGTGGTTCTGCTGTGGGATGGGTTTAGTGGGCATCCCACATGCAGCCTTATGTTTTGGAGGCAGACCCCTGGCCTTCCTATTCTTGGACTTGGTCTGGTGAGGCAAGGAAAATGGCTTTGTCATACAACACAGGAATAACTCACATTCTGTTTTTAAGTTTGACATCCAATCCTCAGCACTTTTTTATTAAGTATGCTTCTTTCCATTCCTTCTGAAACCTTGCAGCTGGTCTCAACCCCAACAGTAATTCAGTAGGTGCAAGACTTGGTAAAGAAATGATCCCTTAAACTTGACTTTTAGAGAAGGGAGAAAAAACATCACGCTGATTTGTAGAGATTTCTTAAACTCTTTAAATGCCATGAAAACCCTCCCTTCCGTTTCCCACACCAAGGGTCCCAGAAAATCTATACAAGAAACATGGCAAAAGCACAGGCTATAGCCCTGGTGTTTTCCTAAAGTGTACATTTAGTCTAGGCATTAGTTGGGGGAAAAAACTGTATGAAACTGAATCAGATTTTATAGCAAGGTGGTAAAGAGCAAATCCCTTGGGACTGAATTAACTCTGGCAAATTACAGGAGAATAAAAAAAATCAGGTGAGTTGTTTTAAATTTATATCCAAGCAAACAAATTAATTTTGCTGTGATTCCAGACCACTTTTTGCCCTCATCTGAGGGGAAGAAGTAGCTCATTTTGACAGCCCAGGATG
Organism: Mandrillus leucophaeus; assembly: GCF_000951045.1. Taxonomy (NCBI): domain Eukaryota; kingdom Metazoa; phylum Chordata; class Mammalia; order Primates; family Cercopithecidae; genus Mandrillus; species Mandrillus leucophaeus. The sequence goes on along the minus strand of NW_012099876.1, from coordinate 64,243 downwards.
TAACAACTGCTGGTCTTTATGCTCTCGATAATTCCTTGAGGTTGCTTTGTTTTTGTTTTTGTTTTTGTTTTTTTAAACTCTAAAAATGTTTGAAATTGAACTACACCCTCATTAGCTGGAAAGCTTAAATTGGTAGCAAGGGCCGACTTCTCTCCTAGAAACATTTTTTTATTCTAGCATCTGACCCGGACTCCTCCCCGCACTGCCAGCCTCATTGGATCCCATAAAGACAGACACCCACAGCTGAATTTGAGTCCAGACACCATATTTTGGGCAATGACTAAAAATACCAGCCCACCTATTTTTAGCATGGAGAATAAACATTATCTGTGTGTTTCTTTGGCTCCCAGGAGATTGTTTTTAGTCACAGAATTGAATACCCCTCCTTCCCGCCATGGATTATTTTTAAAATGTGGGCTCAGAAATAGCCCACATACAGAACAGTGAAGGCCTGACTGCCCTCAAAACTAGAAATGTACTGTCCAGAATCAAAGGTGATGCATTAAATATGCCATCAACAGACGTTAGAGGCCCAGAGAACCAATACGTTTTTATTGAGGACTTGCCACCCTCCAACATCGTGCTAAGATCAACACTTTTGGTTGTAAGAAGCAGTCACTCATAAGCTGTCAAATGAACTGGATGAGAAGTTGTGATGGGAATTACGGGTGAAGAGAGAATGAATTGATAAGATGGACTAGACTGGAAAGACTATTCAGAGAGTGGGGAAGAGCCTTAATTAATTAAGCCAAATGGGGAAATTCAGAAGTTGAAGTTAATTTCTATTTCATTTCTATTGCGATTGCTCTTTAAACTGTTGGGTCACCCCATGTCAAAGATGGCAGTGATATTGGTGATAAAGCATTTATTCCCAGCATAGTCCTTAGAGGGGTCCCTGTCACAGGTCTCAAGTTTGAGAGAGCTTCACTCTGGGCCTCATCCAGCCACAACCTTCCCTAAGGATGAGCTGTCCATGAGGCCAAGGGAATGTGCCATCTGTGAGCCCACGCTTACTTATCCTCTGCTATCAGTAGATTTCTGTCTTCCAAATGTATACACTGAAGTCCTAACCCCAGTACCTCAGAACATGATCTTCCATAGAAATACGGTCTTTACAGATGTAATCAAGACAAGGTCATTAAGGTGGACTTTAACCCAGTATGACCAGTGTCCTTATAAGAAGGGAAGATGATGCCACAGACTCACACCCAGGGAGGATGCCATGTGAAAGTGAAGTCAGAGATCAGAGTGCTGTGTCTACAAGCCAAAAAACACCAAAGATCACTAGCAAATCACCAGAAGCCAGAAGAGAAGCCCAAGAAGGATTCTTCCTCACAACTATCAGAAGGAACCAACTTTTCTCATACCTCGATCCTGGACATTTAGCCTGCAGAACTGTGAGACGATAAATTTCTGTGGTGTAAGCCACCCAGTTTATGGTACTTTGTCCTAACAGCCTTAGCAAACTAATATAGCCTCCTTGTAGACCACACCTCACTACTAGGGCCATCCGATCCCTTGGGTCCCTTCTAGGAGCTGCTGAAGAATGTGTCTCCAGTTTATGCCCCTCTAAGCCCAAGGGGTGACCAAGGGACAGCTGTTCATGTGGCTTAGATGCACTCGCTTGCACATGAGAGAGGCCTCTGCTGGTACAGGAGGGAGGTGGAGGGAGAAAGAGAGGAACTCCAGGCCTGGACTGAGGTCAGTTCCTCCTCCAACAGAGAATCCAAGGATTGTAAGAATTCTAAATTTGAACCTTGCCTTTTAGGTAAGTAAAGATGATGGTGCATTTATCAAGATAGGAGGCTAAATCGTGTTGTTTTTAATGATTTGTTAGCTTATCTTTTAACTTTTAAATAGTCTCATCTGGGGTACATGGGTATCCTTCTGTTCTCTAGCCTCAGTCTCATTAAGGTTTGGGGAGGGTGGGCCTATTTGTTTCAAACCAAGATGCCACAGCCCATGCCCACAATCTGAAATAAACCTCCACCCAGCATCATCCTCACATTTGGAAATGCAGCCATCACACATTCAAGGCTAAACGAACCCTGTGCCACCTGCATAATGAAATTTTATTTGCTTTGTGAAAAAAAAACAAAGACATATTAAATACAAAAACCTAAAAATATAAATTCTTTAGCCAAAGTTTCCCACTAGAGCTGATTATTTTTTAAGAACTTGTACGTTCTAAAGGAAAAAAAAATAAAAGGCTTTGTAAAGGCCCAATTTTGGACAGCAAAGCCACCTGGGTCCACTTAGTTTCATTGAAGCTCAGTGTTTTAGAATTGCATGAATGTCAGTCCAAGAACACTTACCCTTCATTTCAGTGGCCCACCCTCAGCTCACTTAGAGATCTGCCCGGCCAAGACAATTAGAAAACTATGTTAGAGGATATCATATAAATGTATATTCACTGATACCATGGCTTGAGATCCTGAAGTTTGGAGAAGATTAAATACAAATCTACACACTTAATGGTGCCAATCAGTTCATAATTTCAGATGCCTGGAACCTGACTTCAGGAGATTTATGACTTCAAGCTTTTCCAAAAGGAAATTCTTAAGAAAAATGTGGATGTAAAGATGGTTAAGCCAAAGGCTAAATCAGGTTGCACAGTGACCCCCCAAGGATATGCATTAAAGGAGAATTACACAGCGGCATTAACCTGGCGGCCACAGTAATGGTCTTTTTGCAGGTCACATGTTTAGACAACATCCAGAGGGCAGTAACTGAGAATGTTCTGGATACAAAACAGGGAAAACGCAGCTTTATAAAACTGTTTTGGGACTTCCCTGTGAGACCCCAATTAGCGTTTCGACAAGAGGCCTGGCTCCACTGACATGCACATAAAATAATCAAGTTCAAGACAAAATTATTTTAAAATAGTTGCTAAAATTATGCTAAAATTATGTTAAAATAACTTTTTCAATTTTTAATTAAAAAAAAAAACTTATTTTCTGCCTTCTTGTTTGACCTACAAATAGTCTGTCCGATTGCCTTGGAAAGCAGGAAATAGTTAATAAAAAAAAAAATCAAGCAGGCCAGTTCATAAAAGTGAGCAACAGACTCCAACACCTCATATTCTCACTGCTTTCCCTTATAAAATAATAGAAAAAGCATCATAAAATCAATATTAACTTGTTTAAGTAGCTGTAAAAGAGCTCTCTGGTCATTTGCTCCAACTATAAAATTATCTCATCATCTCAGTGAACTGCCAATCCTTTGAGAACTATCTACTATGGCTGTCTATTAGTTCTTAACGATATAGCTTTATAACTACTGGCATATCTTTCTTAAGGCTGGAGAGGAGTTTTTTAAAGCAAACATATCAGGTAGAGAAGTGGAAATCTTTCAAAGTTACCAAAAGGTACTCTATGCATTCATGCAAACACACAGTGAAACAGTAATAAAACTTTCACACCTCTTTCCCAAATAAAACACCACTAAGTGTTGTATAGCCAATGCAATCTCTAGAAACTAACCACCCCAAATTTTCTTGCACTTTTCATGATAAACTAAAAATATTAAATCATAGGAGCACTCACATGCAATTTCTATGTCAAAGAATAATGCATATACATTATTTCCTAGCTTTTCTGTTTTATTTTTCTTCGGAGAAATAACTCTCAATTCCTCTTGACTGGCTTATACTACTAAGATCTTTTTTCCTACTATGTAAAGTCCCTAGATTACTGTTCCCTAATTTTGCAGACACAAGTTAGAAATTTCCATCAGACCTCATGGCCAAGAATGGCTCTGCTTTTCTTAAGAATTAGTCCATTTCTTATATTATGAACATGGTAATTCTTAATGACTGATGATGTTTCTCTCTTTGCCTTGGCCACCAGGCCACATGTTAGTTCCTCTTACCCCACTAGATAATTTTTATACCTTCATTTCTCCTCTTATTATCTTCAATCAATCATTTTATCTCCTAAGTTGCACAATTTTTTGCCTTAATATTTTTATAGAAAAATATAGTCACTTTTTTATCTTAAAACTATCACATAAAATTATTTTAAATTCCATCCCTTCCCATCAACTTAGAGCAGATGTTTCTAGGAAACCCTTCTACATAACGTGACTCAAGTGTTTCTAAAAATATACCTACCTTTACCTTAACTTCTTCACCCTTATGTTAAACCAGTACTTATAAGCACATATCCCCAAAGTGTAGCTAGATCTCTAGATTGTTAGGACTGGTTACAAGAAGGAGATACAGTGTATCTCCTTCTTCCGTGTTCCATTTAGCTGCAGTGTTTATTTTATCTTTCCTGGGGCAGGTAAAGCTACTTGACATTGAAGAATGTGCCCACAAAACCATCCCTTGCTGGTTAACAGCTTTGTGATTCCTGGGCAGCTCACGTTGCCTAGAAGGCTGTTATATATGCCATAGATCTTGCTATCAATAGTCAGGACAAGACAGGTTATGCAGCGGTAACAAAAGAGTAAATCTCAGTGGTTTCATACAAAAAGATTATCACTCCACACAAAATACATTTCAAGTTCAAGCAACTTTCCAGGGCAACCATTCTCCATACAGTGCCTCAGTAATCCATGCTGCTTTGGTTTATGAGACAAAGGTATCACAATACAAATGTATATCCATGATCAGAAAGACAGAGGGAGAAATAGGAGAATTGCAGAGTCACTGGAAGCAATATACTTCTCTTATGCTTTTATTAGCCAGAACAAGTCACATGCCCCTCTCTAATTGCAATAGGACTGGGAAACAGACTCCTCTATGCCCAGGGAGGACAGGAGAGTCAGATGTTAGCAAACCCTACTAACATCTGGCTCTCCTGTAGTTTTTTTTAACTACTTAAAAAAAAGAAAAAGAAAAAGAAAATTCAAGTTGCTAGCTTGTCACAAAGAACTAGAAATAAATTCAAGTTTTTACCAGATGAAATTATTTGAAGTGATTTAATCCAGTAATAAGAATATATTTACACTCTGGTGAGTTTATCCTTCTTCTCCAAAACCACTGCCAACTTCCCACTGACTCAACAAGAGTCCACTCTCTCATCTCCGCAAGCAAGGCCCTTCAAGCTCAGCTTCTCTTTCTAGCTTCATCTTCAAGTACTTACCCAATGAGCATTTTGCTCTAAACATATGAGACAGCTCATGGCTTGTACTAAACTGTACATTTTCCCAAAATATACTTTGAGTTTCCCATTTTAAAACTCTAAAAGTTTATTTAAAGCTTTCACAAAAAGCTTGCTCCCCATTTCAATTACCAACCACAAAACGTATCTATTTAACTTGTAGAAAACAACCAACTTCTTTTTTCTTTAGCTTACCACCACTAATATTTTAAATAATTGCTCAGAACTATTTCCTCCTCAGTATGAGGAGTTAAGATGCTAGGTGCTCTCCTCTAGAGTGAAAAATATAAAATACAAATTTAAAACAAGCCCAACTGAACAATCTAGACTTTACTTTTTAATTTTCTACTCTAATTTTTAGCATTATAAAAATAACATATACTCGTTTCAAAAATTTAAACCATTGCAGAAATATTTAAAATTAATAGCTCATATTTGTTATTAGCCAGGTAGTGTGCTAAATGCTTTATGTGAGTCATGTCATTAAATCCTTACAACAATCGTATAAGAAGTATTATTATTTGCATTTTATAGATGAAGAAACTGAAGCGTAGGGGAGTTAAATATCTTTTTCACAAAGATAAAAAGTGGTAAAGCTTTTATCTGATCAAGCACCATGCCAGGAATGAAAAGTCTCTTAAAATATCACCCTCTTTAAAATCCTACCCCCAGTTAGAAATTTCAACTTGGGCTTTTAAAGATGGTAAATAAAATACAGCAAACTTTTTCCAGTGAGAATATTGACCTATAAAAGAAAGAACTTGCAAGTCCCTGATTCATTCAACTCCTCACAGAAGCAGAGTTTTTGAGAAGCATTTCTTTTTAAGAAAAGCAGTTTAATTGGTTCATGGTTCTGCAGGGTGTACAGGAAGTGTGGTGCCAGCATCTGCTTCTGGTGAGGGCCTTAGGACACTTCCAATCATAGCGAAAGGCGAAGGGAGAACACATGGTGTCCCATGGTGACAGTGAGAGCAAGAGAGCTAGGAAGGGCTGTCTCAGACTTTTAAACAACCAGATCTCTCATGAACTAACTGATAACTCTCTCATAACTAACTAACTGAACAAGAGGTCACTCATCACCAAGGGTATGGTACTAAACCATTCACGATGGATCTGCCCCCATGATCCAATCACCTCCCACCATGCCCCACCTCCAACACTGAGAATCACATTTCAACATCAGATTTGGAGGGGACAAACATACAAATCAGGGAAGGAGAAAGAGCTGAGGAAGGGTAAGGTCTCAGCCTGACCCTTGGAATGGAAGAACCCTATATGCCAAAGGACTGACTGCACTTTCTGATGACTCCCAGACCCATGTTTCAGTCCCACCTCCCCTCAGCTTCACCAGCTTTATTAAGTGCTGGCGGTGGACAGCTCCCTGTCTTCAGGAGCTCCCAGTGGTCATCCACACACGCAGGCAAGCATCTGTGCTAGGGCGCATGGCGCTATCACTGGGCTACTTCTATACCTTGTACTGGGAACTGAGTTAGTTCTTGTCAGTTAGTCTCCACTCCAACACAGCAGTTTACAAATACATTTCAAACCTAGTTTTCTAAAGGTGCTGAAATGATATTCCCCCAAAATGTTCGCTTTGGACTACAATGATGGGTTATTTCCATAAACAAAAAAGCAAACTTTATTTTCCTTTTAGGAAAAAAAACTAAGTTCAAGAGTACATGTGCAGGTTTGTTACATAGGTAAACTTATGTCATGGGGTTTGTGGTATGGATTATTTCGTCACCCAGGTAATAAGCCTAGTGCCCATTCTTTATTTTTCCTGATCCTCTTCCTCCTTCCCCCGCTCCACATTCTGGTAGGTCCCAGTGACTGTTGTTTTCCTTTTTGTGTCCATGAGTTGAGAAGCACTCTAGCCCTATCTGCCCAGTATCTTCTCTCTCTCAAGTTGACCTCCCACTTGGCATCCTTCTTTTGGCTTAAGGTGCCAATCTATGTTTCAGATAAGAGTACTTTCCAAATGTCATGTTTATATTATTATTAATAAAAATAAGCTTGTTGTCTAGAATGGCTAACACAAATAACCACTAAACCACCATGCAGACTGACTGTCAACTGCAGAGTAGCAGAATGGGACTCAAAGATGCATCTTTAGTTGAGAAGAAGGGAACATCTCACTGAATTCAGAGTATTCTCAGAGAAGGCTCAATGGGAAGGATATTGCTACAAGCCTACAATAGATCACCAGTGGGTAGAGTGAGAGGAAGTGATGAAAACAAATTCAAGAAGGACCAAATGAACATAGCATGCTGGTTACACTCAGCCATCCTCCTAAATGACTCTCCAAATAGTTTAAGTAAAGAATATCCTTTCTGTTATAAGATGGAAATATTGCCTTTGCCACCCCTTTTACACTTAAGGGAATCCTGAAAGTAAGAAGTTATTTATTTGGGGGAAGGTTACTCTGAGAATCTGTTGAAAGCAATAGACCCTAACCCCAGGGGGAAAAAAAAAGTCTATAAACAAAATTTCCTATGTAATTTCAGGAGGCTGCCAGACACCAAATGAAAAGCTGGTATTGTCAGCAGTACAAAGAAGAAAATGGACAATGTCCTATATGATATTCTCCCTGTGCCTTCATGGTGCTGAGGGAAGAGAAAAAATTCATAAACTCACTTCCTATCATCCTAAGTGTCTTTGTGGATTGGAAAGAAAGAGGGAGGTTGATAAGGAGATGTGCAGCCACGTCTAACTGATAGACTTGCTTCACACAGCAGAGGAAGTGCCTCCCTCTTGTTAGACTCTTTTCTATCCCACGCCAATAAATTACAACTGTGGTTATTGTTGACATATCTGCAACGTGAATGACGCCCTCTGTGGTTGCCTCAAGGACCATCCGTACAACCTATGTGGAGCCTGAAAGACCATTAAACAAACAATCAGAGAATATGAACCAGAACAACAGGCTAATGAAAGAAATATGACATATTAATCTAAGTGAGAAGCATGTCAAATATCTCGTCTTTTTTCTTTTCTCTCTCCCCTGAGACAGAGGTGGTTCACTCTTGTTGCCTAGGCTGGAGTGCAACGGCATGATCTCGGCTCACCGCAACCTCCACCTCCTGGATTCAAGCGATTCTCCTGCCTCAGCCTCCCGAGTAGCTGGAACTACAGGCATACACCACCATACCCGGCTAATTTTGTGTTTTTAGTAGAGATGGGGTTTCTCCATGTTGGTTAGGCTGTCAGGCATCTCTTATAAAACAGGACAACAACCCGGAGTTCTTCGCATGAGCCAAGGACAAGGCAAAAGGAAGGAGGTTGCAGGTACAGCATGAAACATTCCAGCTACAGAGAAGGAAGAACTGAGTAACAGGAGTGGTTGAAAGACTCTAGCTGGGGTTGCTTAAGATGGTCTAGTATTTTCTTTTCTTGAGATTCAGGCACATATGTTCATTCACAAAGTACTTATCAGCCTTTGCTTAGGCATTCACAATTCTCTCTCAGATTTGAAATGGAATATCAGATCTTTTTTTCTCATACTACTTCTAAACTAGTAGACAGTTGTGATGGATAAAAATTATAGATGAGTTAAAACAACAATGGCAAAATGTCCTCCCAGCTCCAATTCTCACTTATGAGTGGAAGGCTTAGCCAAGTCCATTAAGTCCATTTACATCTCAGATTAAATGTTACCACCCCACAGCAGCCTTCCTTGTGGCACACCAAAAGTGGGTTTCCCACCACACCCCAAGTAAACTCTATCTCAGCCCACTTACTGATTTCCTGCCTATTACTTGCCAGAACTTGCACTTTTCACTTGCTTATTCACTTATTTTGTTTGCTGTTGTCTGCTTTAGAATGTTAGAGCCATAAGAGAAAGAAATATGTGTGTTCTTATCACACTGTGTGTATTCCCACCGCCCACAGTAGTGCCCAGGGTATGGCAGCTGCTCAGTAGTTGAAGAATCCGTTGACCCTTCTCAGCCTTTTTCTTGCCTGTAAATCAGAGGTTTGCTGTGAGGACTGAATGAGAAGGGAAGGACTTCTATAGCAGCCAAGTCTATCCTAGCCAGCTCTGCAGTCGGCAGGCATCTTGGCTGCTGTTCTTCTAACCGGAAGTTATCATGAACAGGAGTGTCTAGAAGAGCCAAAGGTGGAGAAATCTGATGTCTGCAACCTTTATCCATCAAATCCTAGCAATGGCTCCCTTTTTGTCTCTTTTCTAGCTTTATGTCATAATTTGCGGTCCCCAGGAGAGGATGGAGCAAACAAGTAGGAGGTAGAGGCTTAGTAACAGGGTAGGGTGGTAAACCTCGTCCACTGCAGCCACGTGTGGCCCTCCCTTAACACTTAACATCCAGGGCAATGGTGTGCCTCAAGATATTTTTCAGCATTTCTTTGAGGGGCTTCTCTGAGATCAGATCATTAACAATGAGACCTGTGGTAGTTAATTTTAGATGTCAACTTGACTAGGCTATGGTACCCAGTTGTTTGTTCAAACACAAGTCTAGATATTGCTGTGAAGTTCTCTCTCTCTCCCTCTCTCTCCATATATATGGGCTAGGATATATATATGCACATTTATCATTTCTTTGTGGGGCTTGAGACCAGATTATGGCAACGAGACCCATGATAGTTAATCTTAGATGTCAGCTTTGCTCGGCTATGGTACCCCGTTGTTTAGTCAAACAATAGTCTAGGTGTTCTATTTTTTTTAAATGGTTCTGCTTTTCTGGAGAACCCTGAAACAAGATCATTGAAGCATTTCTCAAATTTTGTGATTTTTACATGGAGAGAATCTACATTTTTCACAGAGATTAAACGCCATTTCTTAATTCTTTCTTAAGAAAATAGTCAAAAACACCAGGCTATATGAGAGGAACGGTCCTCAGGAGTGAACTGCTGTAAGCGCCTTCTGGCCTCCTCAGAATCACTCAACCTAGGCTACCCCTCTGTGATTCAGAGCAAATCGAAACCACAGTTTAGAACCTCAAAAAAGTTCATCGAGTGGGGAAATGAAGAGCTCCTCAGAGTTCTGACGCAAATGGAAAAGATTTTTTTCCACCCCCAGTTACCCCTCTGGGCCTTTCACCACCTGGGAAAAAAAGTGGCACATGACTGAACAGAGTAAGTGTCTCTCCCTCCCTCTTGAATTCCATTTTTTAAAAATCTCTTTTCTAAAAATACAGGGAATTCTATGAATCTTTTTTCTGCTTCTGAAATATTTTCTACAGAATCTAGTACTTGCAAAGCGGTGATTATGAATGACTAAACAGTCTTGCATATATTTCTGGAATACTTGGAAATGCCTCTGTTATTTTTGGAAACGTGTGCTTGTTCAGGTTATTCCGGCAATGGGCAGCTACTGAAAACATTCTTTCGTGATAAAAAGCCTGTAGCTCCACCTACTGCTTCCTCAAAGATGACAACAGGGATTTCAGTGCTAAAAAATGAAAAGAAAGATCCTCTTAAACAGTTTCATTTTCAAATTAAAGCTCATATATTTAGTTGCTTTCAGTAAAAGTAATATGTCTCTACCACTGGCAAAACATATATAACCCATACATTAGGCATCACTAGCAAAAAGGGGGAAATAAAAGCAGGCAAGGAATGAATTGAGCGTTTTGAAACATCTATCAATGTCTTTGCCAACATCTGCTGAAAAGCAAGAGGGATCAGAGAAATCTTTGGAGAATACACAACTATGGGGAAAGAATTGACTTTAAAACATAAGCAAAATAACCACAAACATGAGGCCTGATGGTATCAGTGAATCTTATTTTGCCTGGATTTGAAGAAAATGGTGAAATGGGAGCTGTAGGCAAAAGAGAAGCAAACGAATCCAAGTCTTTAAATGTTCTTTTTAAAATGGTCCAATTCTCAACTTCCTTGTCTTTTCTCATGGCTCACTCACAGGGGATCTGGTCCAAGAAACAATTTTTACTGAAATTAATTCTTTTGTTTTGACTATTTCCATTGCTACCAAACCTCCAAATCAACGCCCCTCCATTACAACAAACTTTCCTGTCTAATTTCTAGAACTTCAACCACAATAGATTATGCTATTCTATAAGATCAAGAAGTGCCAACAAAGAAACTTTTTTTCTACCCTTTTATTCTTCCTGTGAGTCTAAAATGCTTTTCAAATCTAGTTTCTTTTACCACAGCTAATCAAATAGAACAATACCTTTCTCCTTTTCTCAATTTTAAACTGTGAGGCAAAGCTGACCTACAACAGAAAACCGGGAAGAACACTGAGAGCTACAACGTCAGTGTTGTCCAGGGGTACAGCTCGTTTGTTGCTAAGTCTAAGGGCATTTTTTTCCTGCTTTCATCAATCAGACTTAACTGTTTAAAAGTATAAAGCTTTGGTTTCATGGTACTGCAACAACATATTGTAATTATATCACATCGAAATATTTTGCACCTTTAAATATTGGGAAAGGTTTTTTTCTTTTGTACAACTTTTCGATTTACTTTTAACCCTCCAGAGAAGTTGCCAGAATAAGACCAACACCTCCAAGGTATGTTTTATCCAGGTCCAAATTGGGGCAAACTGAAATTCTGTCCCATTTGTTTTCTCCTTTCTCTCTAAAAGTAATTTTTTGCAACCCATTTGAGAATAAGTGGTAGACATCATGCTCCCTTACTACTAAATATGTCAGCGTATATTTCTTAAAAGGAAGATGTTTACTTACATAACCATAGCACAATTGTTACAATATAGATTTAACATTGGTATAATTCTACTCTTCAACCCACAGTCCACATTCAAAGTTTACCCATTATCCCAACAATGTCCTTCACGGCTATATTTTTCATCCTACTCCAGGATCCAATCCACACTTACACTTTCCATTTCATTACCATACATCTTTGGTCTCCTTTATTTTGGAGTAGTTCTTCAGTCTTCCTTTGTTTTCCATGACCTTGACTTTTTTTTAGAGATTCTTTCACAGAATCTCCCCCATTTGGGGTTGTGCATCCTTTGGTACAATTCTCACAGAAATGATGTGTTCTTCTCAGCATATCACATCGAGAGATAAGAGATGCTGGCAACGATAACTTGGATCACTTGGTATGAGATGGTACCTGTCAACTTTTTCTATTACAAAACTATTATTTTTTCCTCCACAATTAATAAGTAGTTTGTGAGAAGATACCTTAAGGCTATGAATATATCCTATTCCTCATCCAACTTCGTCTACTAGTTTTAGCATGCATTCACAATTTTTTTCTGAATTACTAATGATGGTTTCAAAATAGTAATATTCTAACTCTATCATCCCTTCTACATCTACTAGTTAGCAAACTATCTTTAGCCTTCTTTATTTTAATATCATCCTCCAGCTAGTAATTGCAAATCAGGAACATATTCACAAAGACCTAAGGTGCTTCTTGATTTGAAAGAGGATTCGGAAAAGATTTTGAGTATTAAAGCCCAAGGAAAATGTTAAGTATCACCCCTCCCCCACAAAAAACCTTCCAACCTTTTAGGCAATTTTTTCCAAAACTTTGAACTTTTCAATTGGAACCCAATTTTTTTTTTAAAAAAGAAAAGAAACCTCAAGTATCCTGAGTGGTGGTCTGATGAAGGCCAGGAAAAGATATCTTATCCCTCTGTAGTCTGCAAATCAGGAGAAGCATTCATCCCGAGCATTTGCTACCTGAGGCCACCGTTCAATCTCTACAAGTTCTGCGACTTGAAGAAACCTGGAAAAATCTTTGCACTCACTTCCGACCTTGCCACTTCTTCCCAGCAGGGCCTCACATAGCAGTCTCCTCAAAAGAAAAAATGAGCCTATCCTGAAGATCTTCAGAAATGCCCACCCTCTGCCAAACTGGGCAATCCTTCCTGTCCAATAGGATCCCGTCGCTAACGAAGGCCCTTTATTCCACCTTCCTTTCAGTATAGCCTCAGTGTACCTATCCAGCAACTAAGTTTCATAGCTTCTGAAAGAACAAATTTTTGAGTCTTGTGAGAGTTTGGTTTATTCAGCAAATGTTCACTCAG
>NW_012099876.1:47886-51113 GCF_000951045.1 Mandrillus leucophaeus | reverse complement strand
GACTTGAAGAAACCTGGAAAAATCTTTGCACTCACTTCCGACCTTGCCACTTCTTCCCAGCAGGGCCTCACATAGCAGTCTCCTCAAAAGAAAAAATGAGCCTATCCTGAAGATCTTCAGAAATGCCCACCCTCTGCCAAACTGGGCAATCCTTCCTGTCCAATAGGATCCCGTCGCTAACGAAGGCCCTTTATTCCACCTTCCTTTCAGTATAGCCTCAGTGTACCTATCCAGCAACTAAGTTTCATAGCTTCTGAAAGAACAAATTTTTGAGTCTTGTGAGAGTTTGGTTTATTCAGCAAATGTTCACTCAGTTGCCCCTTCCTTTGTGTGTGAAGTTTATTTCCCTGCTCCAGGGACATTGGGCTTGGACATATACTTGCATCCTGTTGACATTCCATTGGCCATGGCAAGTGCCATTCCACTTGCTTCCACAGAGACTGGCTTGGCCTCCTACTTCCTGTGATAGCCATGAGAAGAGCAGGGCTGGGTGGACACTGTCTCTTTAGTCTGAGCCCCCAGATAAAAAATACACAAGGAGCAGACCTGAACCCGACTCACAGTCTGGATCTAAGACCAGCCAACCCTCAAACTGTAGCAGAGTCATGCATTTGAGCCCACTTAAGACCAACTAAACCACAGCTCCCCTGAAGACCCATGAACATGAGAATAACTGCCTATTATGTGTCCCTGAGTGGTGTATTAGCATTCTCTAAAGGGACAGAACTAATAGGATAGATGAATATATGATGGGGAGTTTATTAGGAGAATTGACTCACGTAATCACAAGCTCAAGTCCCACAATAGGCCATCTGCAAGCTGAGGAGCCAGGAAGCCCATCCAAGTCCCAAAACTTCAAAAGTAGAGAAGCCAATAGTGCAGCCTTCATCTGTGGCCAGAGGCCTGAGAGCCCCTGGCAAATCACTAGTGTAAGTCCAAAGAGTCCAAAAGCTGAAGAACTTGGAGTCTGATGTTCATTGGTAGGAAGCATCCATCACGGGAGAAAGAAGGAGGCCAGAAGACTCAGCAAGTCTGCTCATTCCATGCCGGCTTTTATGCCGGCAGCTGATTAGATGGTGCCCACCCAGATGGAGGTGGGTCTGCCTCTCGCAGTCAACTGACTCAAATGTTAATCTCCTTCGGCAACACCCTCATAGACACACCTAGGAACAATACTTTGCATCTTTCAACCCAATCAAGTTGACACTCAGTATTATCTATCACAGTTGGGGATGATTTGTCACCCAGCTTTGCTATGGCATAGCTGACTAATACAAATACCACAATAAAGTCCTTATCTACTACCTTCTCCAGATTAAATAAGCCCAGTTCTATATCACCCTATTATAATGCCCTATTGTAAAGCTTTTGTCTTGTTTTCTCCTTTCTTAGCTTTCTATATAAGAAACTGCTTTGTGACTTAAGAAACGCTTTTCCTCTGGAAAACCTACAGAAGATTCTAGGCAGCCTCATTCTGAGGCATTTCTTTGGACTTGTCTTGTATTATGACAACTCATAAAAGGTTAAGATAAAAATCTAAACAAAAGGCAGAATACACAGAATAAAATTATCTGTAAAATAGACACCCCAAAATGTATACTCTTATAAATTGTAAACAGTGTTTATGACTATGACCACAACAAACCTGGAAGGAAATAAAGTACTATTTTACTCATGGCAATCTTCAAGGACATGAGGCCTGTTCAGTCACACAGGGCCCCATGCTTAGAAGGCCCCTGTCCCCAGTTTAAAATTCTGCTGTCCCTGTCTTGAAATTCTTAATTATGTCTTCAAAAGACTCTTCAATTTTATTTTGTAGTTGGCCCCACAAATTATGTAGCCAATCCTAATTCCACTTACAAGACAATTCCAAACCTGAAATTTGTTCCTCCATTTTATCTGCCAATGCCTTGGTTCAGGCCTTCATATCCTCTTCCTTGTATATTTGCAAGAGTTCTCATTTAGTCTGTTTGCTTTTTGTCTCTTTTGTCCCCATTTTTCCTCCAGAATATACAGATCTGACCACATCACTCCTTTAAAATGTTTCAATAAATGTTTATTGCATGCAGGACAAAGTTCAAATTACTTAACAAGATGTCTTAGTCTATTTTTCTACTGCTATAATAGAATATCACCGACTAAGTAACTCATAAAGAATACAAGTTTATTTGTCACACAGTTCTGGAGTCTAGGAAGTCCAAGAGGATGGCACCTCCATCTGCTCAGCATCTGGTGAAGGCCTTCTTGCTATATCACCCCATGATAGAAGTTATCATGTGGTGAGGAAGGCTACATGAGAGACAGAGAGAAAATAGGGGCCAAACTCATCCTTTTTTCAGAAGCCCACTCCCATAATCGCTAACCTACTCCCTTGATAATGACATTAATCCACTCATGAGGGCAGAGGCTTCATGACTTAATCACCTTTTAGGGGTCCTACCTCTTAATACCATCACAATGGTAATTAAATTTCAACACAAGTCTTGGTAGAGACATGCAAACCACATTACAAGGAATACATGTCCATTACAGGATGATGCAAACTCTATTCCAGTCCCTGCACCCCCTCTTCTTACATCCTTCAGTCACCCAGTGTTATTTCTCAGGGTTTTCTTTTGTTTTTCCCTACCTTTGCTCACACCTCTGCCTAGAATGCCCTTCCCTCCATCTACTTAACTGAGAGTACTGAACCAAATGTGACCTTGACAGTATTCTCTGTCTATTCTCTTACTCCATGCAAATTCTTAACTCCTCATTTGGGTAGCATCTGAATATACTTCTGATACAGCACTTCACATAAGCACTATGTGGTTTATTTACTCCTCCACAAATTGTAAGCTTTCAGAATTAGGAATCATATCTTGTACTTCTTTCTACTCTTAGCTCAATGACTAACATGTAGAAAGCACCAATAGTAGGCATTCAAGAGATCATTGAATTTGAATTGTCACTTAAGTAATGAGAAACTTACACTCAAATGTTTTAGTTATTCAAAATCACCCAGTAAGTTAATAACAAAGGCAGGACTCAATCTCAGGCCATCTGATTCTTGGTTCAATACACCACGTTGTCTTCTCCTGGTAGATTTTCCAGCAAGATATCAGTCATATTACCCCACTAATCCATGAATGAAGTAACCCATCTTTTTGTGCTTGTCCAAATAATGGGGAGAGAGCAGCTATGTCCCTCCTAGAGATTCTAAGATACAGAGTTTCAGATCTGGGTGG
>NW_012099876.1:5192-47836 GCF_000951045.1 Mandrillus leucophaeus | reverse complement strand
CTGACCACATCACTCCTTTAAAATGTTTCAATAAATGTTTATTGCATGCAGGACAAAGTTCAAATTACTTAACAAGATGTCTTAGTCTATTTTTCTACTGCTATAATAGAATATCACCGACTGAGTAACTCATAAAGAATACAAGTTTATTTGTCACACAGTTCTGGAGTCTAGGAAGTCCAAGAGGATGGCACCTCCATCTGCTCAGCATCTGGTGAAGGCCTTCTTGCTATATCACCCCATGATAGAAGTTATCATGTGGTGAGGAAGGCTACATGAGAGACAGAGAGAAAATAGGGGCCAAACTCATCCTTTTTTCAGAAGCCCACTCCCATAATCGCTAACCTACTCCCTTGATAATGACATTAATCCACTCATGAGGGCAGAGGCTTCATGACTTAATCACCTTTTAGGGGTCCTACCTCTTAATACCATCACAATGGTAATTAAATTTCAACACAAGTCTTGGTAGAGACATGCAAACCACATTACAAGGAATACATGTCCATTACAGGATGATGCAAACTCTATTCCAGTCCCTGCACCCCCTCTTCTTACATCCTTCAGTCACCCAGTGTTATTTCTCAGGGTTTTCTTTTGTTTTTCCCTACCTTTGCTCACACCTCTGCCTAGAATGCCCTTCCCTCCATCTACTTAACTGAGAGTACTGAACCAAATGTGACCTTGACAGTATTCTCTGTCTATTCTCTTACTCCATGCAAATTCTTAACTCCTCATTTGGGTAGCATCTGAATATACTTCTGATACAGCACTTCACATAAGCACTATGTGGTTTATTTACTCCTCCACAAATTGTAAGCTTTCAGAATTAGGAATCATATCTTGTACTTCTTTCTACTCTTAGCTCAATGACTAACATGTAGAAAGCACCAATAGTAGGCATTCAAGAGATCATTGAATTTGAATTGTCACTTAAGTAATGAGAAACTTACACTCAAATGTTTTAGTTATTCAAAATCACCCAGTAAGTTAATAACAAAGGCAGGACTCAATCTCAGGCCATCTGATTCTTGGTTCAATACACCACGTTGTCTTCTCCTGGTAGATTTTCCAACAAGATATCAGTCATATTACCCCACTAATCCATGAATGAAGTAACCCATCTTTTTGTGCTTGTCCAAATAATGGGGAGAGAGCAGCTATGTCCCTCCTAGAGATTCTAAGATACAGAGTTTCAGATCTGGGTGGTCTCTTAGAAGTTGTTTATTCCAACTCTTCATTTCACTCAAGAGAAAAAAAAAAAAAAAAGGAAAATAAAGAGGTTTATTCTAGGCTACATAATCAGTTACCAGGTGTGCCAAGTCTGAAGTCAATGCTAATTCCACAGATCACATTGCCTTGTCATTAGAGGCAAAAGTCCAGATTAACATGCTTTGCCACTGCAAATGAATTTGATTGGTTCCCTAACAGCTGCCATCAGACTAATATCCTTCTCCCTTAGGCAGAGTGGAAGGACACTTGAGACTCACACAGCACCATGAAGTCTTTCGGCTTTCGCCACCATCAAAGTACAGGTGTCATCTAAGCTTTGGATTGCTCAAATGCAGGCTGGAGAAGCCCACATATCTCCTCCCTGCTTCTCGCACCCTTTCCCCATCTATAAAAGTAAGTCTGAAGCTTGGTGCTGTATGGTTTCTCCATACTTAAAACCTGTCCCTAAGGGAAAGGTTCATATTAACAAAAGCTGAGAGGGGATTCCATAATTATCTCCAAATATGCAATGGATATTGTTCAGAGACTAACTATTCCCTTTCTTCCAGAAGCTGTGAAGAAAGAAGGAGTAAACTGTTCTAACTCCAGCCTGAAGGATCCAAGGTAGATACCAGGGAGAAGAGAGGCATCAAACACAAAGTGGGAGGCTGGAAACACATTTCTGATAATATGAACTCTTTAGAAAAGAATAAATTAAAATTGCATAAGCCAACAAAGAGTTAAGCAAACAAAGGAATACCTCAAGTGGCCTAATCGGCAACTTTGGAAACACCTTATATGGAAAGTATATGTGTTGGTCTCTGGAATTTATTCCCACAGAAAATTTGGGATTAAAGTTGCTGATCGAGGGCATGTAATCTGGGAAGAAGAATTTAACAGGGGCTAGTGCTTTTGGTCAGATGATGCTTCCCTTCCTCCTCCTCCCTAGTTGCAGGGATGTTCAGTATGAAATAGAAGAAAGACAATTGAGCCAAGGACTCAAAAGTTCGATTGAAACACATCCTCCCTCTACACCTTTGTGTCTGTAGCTGAAATATGGGGATCAGGAAAGAGCAAGGGCTTTGATCATGTACAAACCAGTTCAAATACCAATTCAATCACTTCCCAGCAATGCCATTTAATGTCTTAAGTTCACTTTCCTCTTCTCTAAAATAAAAAATATATTGTCTATCTCACAGGGATTTTCTAAGAATTTGTATTACTTTTAAAAGCCTCAGCACAGCCTCCATTGTACTCAATTTAAATAGAAGATAGATAGATAGATAGATAGATAGATAGATAGATAGATAGATAGATAGATAATAGATTCTCATGTTTTCCTACATTGAGTTTCTGGAAGTAAATAACACGAAATATACACGTCTGACACATAATCATCATATAATAAATGTTAGTTTTCTTTTCCTTTCCTTCCCACACCACCATCACAATGAGGGTTTTATCATAGTTAATCCTAAAATCCCTTCTAATTCTATAATTCTACTAATAAAGTCTCTGCTTTACCACTTTGCTTTATTGGTATATGCTTGGAACCATCACAGTAGCAAGTTAGCACAGTTATATGCCTTAATTAGTATTTGTAGCACTGAGTTATGTTTCCCCAATATAAACAAGGTTTGGGGAAAGGTGTACGCTCTCTGTATGTCTAAAACTACACACTAAAACAGTGACTCTGCTTACTGGCTTGAGACTACAAGAGTTAAGTCATAGTCTTGCAGAACACAGCCGTGACAGGACACGCTGCCATGGAAAAAAAGCCACACCACATGCACCCTCAAGCTTCACATGTACAGCATCTTTGGAAATCAGATTACTGCCTTCTAGAATTCAGCAGCAATCTCTAGCCACTAGTTGCTTTTCAAAGGTACCATATCCCACAGCTTAAAGGGAACCATCGGGAATCTCCCTGTGAATCCATATTTGATCACTGGGCAAATTTTCCATATCCTGTTCTAGGCAGCTTCAAAGACATCTGTTTTGATTAAAGAATGATCAAGAAACTGCTCTCACATTATAGAGGAAATGGACTCAGTTTAATATGAATTGCTGGCACTATAAAACCTTGTTTCAAAGCTGAGGAGTGATCATCAACATCTGTGCCAGCTCCAGTGAGACAGGCAAGTCCAGGACAACTGGGGGCCATAGTGACTCCATTTCTGGAAAGAATTTCCCTACAATGTGCATCTGATGACATCACAGGAGGAAAATCTCTATTACACAAGTGCAACATACATCACCCCAACTAGATATGAGAGAAGAAAAGGAAATTCATGGAGAAACCAAACTTCATCCCATGCTGGGGCTCTCTTGATTCCCATTGATTTACATTAAGACAATTCTCATGTCTATTTCTCATGATTTCTCTTCTTCTTCTGCCTCCTCTGCAGATATCAAATACGGAATTTGAGTGACTTCAAAACAATTATTTAACATCTTCCTGTCCGATTTCCAACCTTATTATACATCATCCTATATAATCTTGATTGTCTGGCATGTACACATTTATGTTAATGCACAAAAAGCATTTATTTTGCACCGATGGCATACACAGCAACCAAGAGACTCGATGTGTGATCTTGATGTGAGGGAGCCAACAGATCGAGAGACGAACTATGACATATACAGGAATAACGACCACCTAAGGAGGCAAAAGTAAGTGTCTTCAGAGTGGTAGCAACAGAGTGCTACCAGAACTCAGAGAAGAAAAAGGTTATTTTCAACTGGGGCAGTCAGTAAAGGAATGGCCCATGAACAGGTTTTTGAAGGATTTAAATGACTGATGATTGTCAGGGGAAGTGTTTCTGCAGATTACAAGAATGGCATAAGAAAAGCAGCATTCTAGAAACCAAAACCAAAAACAAAACAAACTCAACCATCAAAAAAATTCCAACCTAACCCTTTTTGTAGTGAATTGGATTACAAATAAATACATAAAATCAGTTGGAAAAGAAAGGTTTATATGTTTCACAGATTCCTTTGTGTTAAATGGTGGTGTGCATGATGAATTAGGGAGGAAATGCCTGGCAGCAGTGGGTGATGAGCAGCATACAAAAGAAGGGGCTAGGATTGGTGTAGACAGCAGAGAAAAGATTTCAGGTAAGTAAAACAATCAATGTAAGATGCTGCCCCCATGAGCACCTTCCTCCATTTTCCTAAACACATGCACACTTGTTCATTCATCAATAGTTATTGAGCACCTACTATGTGCCAGGTATTAGAGATACAGAGGTGCTTTTACAGTATTGTGGAGATGATATTCAATAACTACAGAAATAATTACAGTTTAATTGCAGTTGCGATGAATAGAGTGAAGAAAAGGCACGGGGTGTTTTAAGTCTGTAATTGTAA
Organism: Mandrillus leucophaeus; assembly: GCF_000951045.1. Taxonomy (NCBI): domain Eukaryota; kingdom Metazoa; phylum Chordata; class Mammalia; order Primates; family Cercopithecidae; genus Mandrillus; species Mandrillus leucophaeus. Next base: position 43,255 of record NW_012099876.1, on the reverse strand, counting down.
TATAGAACTCGCCTGTCTCTTTAGAGGTTGCATTTCAACATTTCAAAAAGGGGTCACCATATCCCACTATCTCCAAAGCAAGTCCCTGATCCATGCCACCTTCTTCAGAGCACTATGGTTCTCTGGTCCTCCTATGTAGGTTCCATAGTCCTCTTGCCTTAGGATCGTCAGACATGGCATTACCAATTTATTTTCAACACCTCCTGCACCAGTGGTGTGACTGCCTGCAAGAACTATTGGTGCCTCCATGCAGACATCCTTTGCTAGCTAGGTCCCCACCAGCTCCCAGCTGCTGTCGGTGTTGACTGCTAACAGCTCACAGCTGCTCCTTTCTCAGGAAAAGTACCCTCAGCTTACAGAATTTACCCCTCCAAGAAATGACCAGAGGTCACCAGCACAAGCATCCTCTCAGGTACATGCATACACAGGGAGAGTCCCACGAGTGACTGGTGGACACAGGAGTACTTAAAACCAACCCCCTCTTGCTTTCAGGTGAAACAACTCTGTGTTGCAATTCACTCTCCGGAGCTCCCTGTGGCATCAGGCTGAGGCTGGACTCCTCCCAAGCCTACATCTTTGCCCATCTTCTTCTTGGGCCCTGTCCTCTCTCTTTCCCTCCCTCCCAGGTTCATCCGAGAGCCTCCATCAATAACTCACTTGCTCAAGAATCCCCATCCCAGGTCTGCTTCTAGGAAGCCCACTTTTGACACTGTCCTTTTCTGAATGCTACAATGCCTTCCAGCTGCAAATTATTACCCTTTGGATTTCTCCTCCGATGTTTTGCTTAAGGTGCCAATAAGCAGTGAGACCAGTGGACCAGCAGCCAAACAAGGAAGTGAATGGAACCAAAGGTCCTTAGATAATCAGCCCCCGAAAAAAAAATCCTAGTTAACAATACAGCAAGACACCCTATATGGAGTTCTCACTATGAAAGTCTTCCCATTTGATAAAGTATTTTCAAATGGTCTTTTTCATCTCCCTCATAACTTTTTTTAAATTTTTTAACTTTTATATATTTAGGGGACACAAGTGTAGATTTCTTACCTGCCTATATTGTATCATGATGAAGTCTGGGTTTTTTGTGTACCTATCACCCGAAGAGTGAACACTATACCCAACAGGTAATTTATCAACCCTCATCCCCCTCCCACCCTTCCATGTGTTGGAGCCTCCACAATGTCTATTATTCCACTCTGGATGTTCATATGTACTCATTGTTTAGCTCTCATTTATAGGTGAGAACATGTGGTATTTGACTTTCTGTTTCTGAACTATTTCACTTAGGATAGTGGTTTCCAGTTCCATCCTTGTTGCTGTAAAAGACATGATTTCATTATTTATGGCTGAGTAGTATTCCATGGCATATGTATACCACATTTTCTTTATTCAGTCCTCCTTTGGTGGACACTTAGGTTGATTCCACATCTTTGCTGTTGTGAATAATGCTATGATAAACATATAAGTGCAAGTATCTTTTTGATATAATGATTTATTTCCCTTTGGGTATGCACTCCATAGTAGAACTGCTAGATCAAACAATAATTCTTTTAGTTATCTGAGAACTCTCCACACTGTTTTCCATATAGGTTGTACTAATTTACATTCCCACCAACGGTGTCAACAGAGTAAACAGACAACCTATAGGATGGGAAAAAATGTTTGCAAACTATGCATCAGACAAAGGGCTAATATCCAGAAGCTACAAGGAACTCAAACAGTTCAGTGGGCAAAGAACATGAACAGACATTTTTCTGTTTTGGGGGGGTTTTTTTGTTTGTTTTTAACCTTAGACAATTCATTGTTAAATAAAGAGTTCACAAAGCAAAATGGAATGGGACAGATATCAAAGGTAAATTGAAAACATAGTTTTTGTCAAATACTATTCTAGATTTCCTCAAGTTAGAAACGGGAAAACTGTCAAATGAACAGGTACTCCCTCAAATTAAGTCTTTTTAAAAGGTCGAACAGACATTTTTCAAAAGAAGACATACAAGCAGTCAATGAACATATGGAAAAATGCTCAACATCACTAATCATCAGGGAAATACAAATTAAAACCACAATGAGATACCATTTCACTCTAGTCAGATGCTATTTTTAATGGATAATTTTATTATTGATTAATCATAACTTTACATATTTCAGGGTACATGTGATATTTTAACACATGCATGCAATGTGTAATAATCAAATCAGGGTATTTAAGATACCCATCATCTCAAATATTTATCATTTCTTGTGTTGGGAACAGTTTACATTTTCTCATCTAACTATTTTGAAATATACAACAAATTATTATTAACTATGCTTTTCTTTCTGGTCAGTGCAATATAGAATTACTTGATACTTTACTTCTTCACGCTTACAAGTTTAGATTAACTAAAACATTATGACCTAGAAGAGTCTACATATTTTTTATTATGACAGCATAGCACTTCATCATTAAGTCTTTTTTCTGGTGGTTTCTCCCTGCCTCCTCATTTTTACTAATTGAACCCACTCTGCTCTTGATTATTGCAAGTATTAAGTAACTAAGTATTTCAGCTTCTGGATGAATAATTTATTTATGATATCATAAAAGAATATAAAATAAACTCATTTGTTTCTTTTAATGTAGTCATTTTGAAATCTGTTTTTCATCACAGATTCTTTTGTCAATTTAGAAATGTAAGTATAGCTAGAAATTGAGTCAGTCTTAATGACTGTCACTCAATTCTTCAGACTGGAAAATGGCTGGATAAATGATTCACTAAGGAACTGTCTTTACCATTAGAAATGCTCTTAAGCTATTCTCAGAAAAATGCTTTTATAAAACATTTAATATTTGTCCGGCACGATGCTAATCAAGAAAGAGCTCTTAGCCTTACGGCTATTCATGATTGGCTATAGATTCTACATAAATTTCCCGAGATTTAAGCACTGAAATTTCATCTCTGAAAAAAGTCAGCTGTATATATTTGGTTCCACAAAAGTACTTGACTGTCTTTGCCCTAGCCCTAGGTAGGTCCCCAAGAAGATGTTCAAGATAAACCAAAGGTAAGAATAAATGAGGTAATGTGCATTAGAAGGATCAGCCCTGGGAAAATTGAGTGCAGAGTGAAGTTTATCTTTAATCACCTTCTTCCCCTTTCTGTATCTTCTGGCATCTGAGATCCCTGCTATCTGTCAAAAGCCTGTTCAGCGTTTCATTCCAGACCACTCATCCCCTCACTAAAGCGTTACACCATAAGCGGCCTGTGTTGAGAGCTTGGTGCCAAGGGATCTTGAAAACTGAGAGACTTTTAAACCCCAAAACTATGATTCTCTAATGGGAAGATTGCAGGCATTGATGCAAGTTTAAAAAAATTTAGGGTACAAAAGCATTTATTCCCTATGATTTGCCAAGCACTTTTTATAGCTAGAGGCAAAAGAGTCCTAAAATCGCTTCTCTATGAAACTTTCTTTGACACAAGAGACTTACAATTGTCCTGTTAAATCTTAATAGCTGATAGTGATTTTCTGGTGGTTATCTCATTTTATTATACCATACAGCTTTTTGAGGATTGCCTGAGTTTTACAGTGTGTCTTTACAAATATTATCTTATTTAGAATATAATCTTGGCAAGAAGCTCCATGCCTATTTGCCTTGACTTGTTTGGACCAAACACAAGTGGTCAAAAGAAATTTAAAACATGGAAATTAGGATTCATTTGAGGTATTTATTTATTTATTTATTTATTTATTTGGTTGGTTGGTTGGAGAGGGCTTTCTTTTTTTCAACTTTTATTTTAGATTCAGTGAGTGCACATATAGGTTTGCTACCTGGGTATATTGCATAATGCTGAGGCTCGGGGTATAAATGATCCTGTGACCTAGGTACTGAGCATCATACTCAACAGCTAGCCTTTCAACTCTTACCACCTCCCTCCCTCCCCTCTCTAGAAGTCCCCAGTTTCTATTGTTGCCCAGAATGGCTATTACTAAAAAGTCAAAAACAATGGATGTTGGCAAGGATACAGAGAATGGGAAGAAACCTTTCCCATCAGAAATGTTTTTAGCATGCTAACAGTGTTCTATTGAGGTATGATTTACACACAGTAGCAAGCACAAACCTTTAGACTATAGTTCAATGAATGTAACCATTTAACTCATGTAAACATAATTCACATTAAGACACAGCACTTTTCCTACACCTTTCCTTTGAATCATCCCCCAAGAGACAACTTCTGTTCTGATTTCTGTCACTATAACAAATTTTCATATAAATGGAATCCCACAGCACATATTCTCTTCTGTCTGGCTCTTTTTGTTCAACAAAATGCTTTTTATTCCCATCCATGTTGCTGTGTATGTTGGTTTGTTCCTTTACATTGCTGAGTAGTATTCCACTGGATGGATACAGCACAATTTCTTTATCCATTCCCCTGTTGATGGGTATTTGGATTGTCTCTAGGGTTTGGTAATGATGAATAAGGCTTATAAGAAACTTCTTGTATATCCCATTAGAAAAGTTTATAATTAGCTGTAGAAATTCTATATATTGAATTATCCTTTCCCATTGTCTAATTAGAAAGCAATAAATCCATTCCACTGTAGGAAAAAGTCAGGGATAATAAGTCTTCAGGCCCAGCTTATGGCAAGGAGGTTAAGCCTAAGTCAGTAGGCAGCTTGAAGACATCCAGGTGTCAGGAGAGAAAAGGAGGGAAGGTGACATAGAATGGATGTCCATTCCAATGCTCCCTCATGTTTGGGGCCGCTAGTCCATGGGATATTGCTCTCAGGTACCTGATCTCAGTATGGGATTGACAGCTATCTGCGTTAACCTACCTACATTGACTAGGTTGTCAACGTTTGAGGCTTCCTCTAGAATAGCAAGGGGACAGCAGAATCAGCAAACAGTAGAATCAAATACTCCATGAAATACATCCAACATGAAATGCTGATATGAACCTCTAGGGAGCAGAGGAAAGCATCCTCTTAGGGGTGTTTTTTTTGTTTGTTTTTTGTTTTGTTTTTTTGAGGGAAAAAGTCTTAAAATTTCATATGAGATTTTATATAGCCTCTACTAAATTCACTCCTTGTCTTACGATTCCTTTAAAGCTTTACATATTCATCTCAACTTATCAATGTATTGACTCTGTAAATACTTAGTTATATAACCTTCAAAGCTACCTTAGGAGATAGGTCCCATTATTTTTCCGACTTTATAATGGAAGAAAGAGGCACAAGAAGATTAAGTAACTTGCCCAAGTTAGACAGCAACCAGAATCATGCTGCTATGTTCATTGGCTTGTTTCATGCCATTTTTTGCACTAAATCATGTGAAAATAGGTGCTCCATAGAATAGTGACCATATTTATCCAGAAGCCACGGCCTCAGAAATGCAGTATACAGCTAAGACAAAGAAAGAAAGAAACACAATACACGAGCTTTCCAGGATCCTTAAAATCTAGAGGTGGACATGTTATTCTAAGACACTGGAGCCCTCAGAGGTGGGGATGTGGCCTCGTTGCTGCTAAGGTTGGCTCAAGAATAAGGAAGGCCTTAAATATCTTAAGTGTTTCCTATTTGGGGCATAGTTTGTTCGCAGTAAGTTTTCCCTGAGCAGCAACGCAGCCTGTAAAACTGGGTGCTGAAAGCAAAGCACTTGGCACGTGGCAGGTTTTGAAGCTTGGTATAGAGAGAGGCAACAGTAGCTTAGGGTAGCTGGGACAGCTGCACTGCATGAATTCCTGCATTGAGTGGTCCCTTGGTTGGTTTTTTTGTGTGTGTGTGTTTTGTTTTTTTTTGTTTGTTTTTGAAGACGGAGTCTCGCTGTGTCGCCCAGGCTGGAGTGCAGTGGCACGATCTCGGCTCACTGCAAGCTCCACCTCCTGGGTTCACGCCATTCTCCTGCCTCAGCCTCCCGAGTAGCTGGGACTACAGGTGCCGCCACCTCCCCCGGCTAATTTTTTTGTATTTTTAGTAGAGATAGGGTTTCACCGTGTTAGCCAGGATGGTCTCGATCTCCTGACCTCATGATCCGCCCACCTCGGCTTCCCAAAGTGCTGGGATTACAGGCGTGAGCCACCGTGCCCGGCCGATCCCTTGGTTTCTAATGGGATTCCATGTCCTCAGATATAATCTACCCTTACAGTGGTAAGGGGTGATCACTTTAAAAACATTGATATTCCACCAGAAACGCCATAATGAGCACTAACAGAGGAGCAAATACTTGAGGCCCTCAGTTAGTGCCTGTTTACTCTTAGTTGACATCTATTGTAAGTCTAACAAATTTAAAAGAGAAAGAAGAAAACAGGCCAGATGCAAACCCACACAGAGCAAAAGGATCCCTGATATCCTGACAGGCAGAGAGCAGAACTCAAAGATCACAGAAATTTCATCTAACAGAAACAATGTCTTACCTGCCTTCCTGAAGACTTCAACATATGTATTAATCATGCCTTTTTATTTTCTGTATGTCTGATGATTAGACATCTGAGGTCTTGCTAACCCTGGAAAAACTGCTCCTCCCAAGGCTAATCAGTTCCTAAAGATGGCAAATAATTTGCCTAGGAGCACATTTTTCATATGCAAACCAAACAATCCAGAGCCCCCACTCCAACCACCTCTTAATGGGGCTCTCAAAGGTGAGCCACTACTTCCCTGCCCTAATCACCCCAGGGCCAGGGACCAGGTAACTAGGTACAGTCCATATATCCCAGAGCTCACTGAAACTATTCAAACCAGCCAATCCTAAACCTGCTTATCTGTCTTGCCTGTTCCTTCCCACAGAAACCACAATGAAGGCTCTTGTCCGTGATATCCTCTTCCTGCTTCCTTTGCTCCCTGATCAGCTCTGGTGCTTCCCATGTGGCCCTGCATGACGTGTTGTGCCTCCTGTTTCTAGAGATCTGTGGCTATAAAAACCTCTTCTTTTACAACAGTCATTCCATGGTTGGGTGTCTTACCATGTCTTATTAAAACGGCACCAAGAAGATGACTAAATCCTGCTCAGTGGAATCTAAATGACAAAAGTCAAAGGTATATGTACTAATTCATTCTCACACTGCTATAAGAAAATACCTCAGACAGGGTAATTTATAAAGAAAAGAGTTTTATTGGCTTATGGTTCCATAGGCTGTATGCGAAGCACAGCAGCTTCTGCTTCTGGGGAGACCTCAGGAAGCTTCCAATCATGGTGGAAGGCAAAGGGGTAGCAAGGCATCGACATGATGGGAGCAGGAACAAGAGGCAGGGGAATGTTACACACTTTTAAACAATCAGGTCTTGCAAGAACTCACTATTGTGAGGACAGCACCAAAGGGATGGCACTAAACCAGTCATGAAAAACACCCTCATGACCCAATCACTTCCCACCAGGCCCCACCTCCAACATTGGGGATTATGATTTGACATGAGATTTGGGTGAAGACACAGATCCAAACCATATCAGTATGTAATTCCACAAATTAATGTCATATACCAAACCCCAGAGGGGCAGCTCAGAACACCAAGCAAGATAAATACTAAACAAATAAATATGTAAACAATAAAAACTACATCTAGGCATAGTATATTTAAAGTAGAGAAAATCAAAGTTTTTTTCTAAATATCCTGAAAGAAGTCAGAAGGAAAATAAACCTTACCTACAAAGGAGCACAAATAAGAATTATATCCAGCTTCTCCTCAGAAACCATGTAAGCAAGAAGAGAGTAAAGTGAAATATTTAAAGTGATGAGAGAAAAAAAATTCCAACTTAGAATTCTGCATCCTGTAAAGGTATACTTGAAAAGCAAAGGAGAAATAAAAGATTTTCTCAGACAAACAAAAATTAAAGGAATTTGTTGCCAGTTGACCTGCCTTGCAGGAAATATTAAAAGAAGTTCTCTGGAGAGAAGGAAAAAAATACAGGCCAAAAACACAGAACTATATAGAGAAGAGCATTAGAGAAGGAATAAGTAACAGAAAATTTTTTCTTAACTTTAATTGATCTAACAAATAATACTATGTAAAGATAATAGCAATATATAGTATTTTATGTATGCATATGTGTATGGGTATATGTGTATATGCACACACACAGTTGACCCTTAAACAATTTGGGGATTAGGAGTGCTCACCCACCATGCAGTTGGAAATCCATGTATGACTTTTCTTTTTTTTGGAGATGGACTCCCGCTCTATCACACAGGCTGGAGTGCAGTGGCACGATCTTGGCTCATGCAACCTCTGTCTCCTGGGTTCAACCTATTCTCCTGCCTCAGCCTCCCAAGTAGCTGGGATTACAGGCATGTGCCACCACACCCGGCTAATTTTTGTATTTTTAGTAGAAACAGGGTTTCACTATGTTGACCAGACTGGTCTCAAACTCCTGACCTCAAGTGATGCACCTGCCTCCACCTCCCAAAAGTGCTGGGATTACAGGCATGAGCCAGTGCGCCCAGCCTCCATGTATAACTTTTGACTTTCAAAAAGCTTAACTACTGATAGCCTACTATTGACTAGAAGCCATACCAATAGCATAAACAGTCAATTAACACATATTTGTATGTTATATATATTATATACTATATTCTTACAATAAAGCTAGAAAAAAGAAAATATTAAGAAAATCATAAGAGAAAATGTATTTACTATTCATTAAGTAGAAGTGGATCGTTAGAAAGGTCTTCACCCTCATCATCTTCCCTTTCACCCTCATCATCTTCACTTTGAATAGGCTGAGGAAGAGGAAGAAGAGGGGTTGGCCCTGCTGTCTCAGGGGTTACAGAGGCAGAAGAAAACAGCTCAAACCTGTTTGTTCAAGGGTTGACTCTGTATATTTATGTATGCTTAGGTGTAGCTGAAATGAATGATGGCAGTGATACAAGGGACTAGAGGGAGGGATTAAGGATATTTTGTTCTTGTAAGGTACTGGCACCACCTGTGAAGTGGTATGGTGTCATTTGAAAGGGGCCTTGGGTTAGCTGTAAATGTGTATTACAAACTCTAGGTCAACCACTAAAAAATTTTTTTGAAAACCAGTACAGGGCCAGGTGCAGTGGCTCATGCCTTAATCCCAACACTTTGGAAGGCCAAGGTGGGTGGATCATGAGGTCAGGAGATCGAGACCATCCTGGCTTACATCGTGAAACCTCGTCTCTACTAAAAATACATAAAACTAGCCGGGCATGGTGGCACGCGCCTGTAATCCCAGCTACTCTGGAGACTGAGACAGAAGAATCGCTTGAACCTGGGAGGCGGAGGTTGCAGTGAGCCGAGATCTTGCCACTGCACTCCAGCCTGGGTGAGAGAGCGAGACTCCATCTAAAAAAATTAAAAAATAAAAATAAAAATAAAAGGAGAGAAAATAGAATCATATAAAATGCTTGATAAAACCACAAAAGGAAGAAAAAGAGTGGAAAACAAAAATAGGAACAAAGAACAAGGGCAACAGATAGAAAACAGTAATGAATGTAGTAGATGTGAATCTAACCATATCAATAATCACTTTGAACTTCAACCATCTCAATGCAATAATTGAAAGACAGTGATGGTCAGAGAAGATCAAAAAACAAGATCCAACTATATGCTGCTACAAGAAGCCCACTTTAAATATAAAGACATACAGGCTTTAAAGTGAATTGATAGAGAAAGATATACAATAGTAGAAGTGATATGTGCTCATGGAAAAATATACCTGCACGTGTGTGTGTGTGTGTGTGTGTGTGTGTGTGTGTGTGTGTTTCCAAACAACACAGAGAGATATAAAATGTATTAAGTGAAATATAGTTCTTTTCCTCTTCCCTCCTGTTCTTATTCCCACCATTAACAGTGTTTTGTGTAACCCTTAAGACATTTTCATGTGAGGACTCAGTTTTACTTAGTTTCATTTTCACAAAATCAAATGGTACTATACATATTGTTCTATAACTTGCTTTAATTTACCTAACAATAATTCTTGTTAATCTTTCTTTTCTGTAATCTCAGCCCTTGTAGATCTATATTTTATAAAGTGATTTAAAAGTTTTGAAAGTCATGAATTATATGCGGACAGCAATACTGTGCTGGATGGTGCAGAGCACAGAATACCTCTCTATTATTTTGATGCCAATTTCAGAATCTATTCCTAAATTTCACAGGCTGTATATTAGGTAAAGACTAAGCCTACACTATCCTATATAGTAGGCACTAGCCCCGTGTGTCTATTTAACTTTAATTTGATTTAAACAAAAGCTAAAATTCAGGTTCTCCGTGGCACTAGCCACATTTCAAGGGCACTGAGCCCTTGGTCATATGTAGCCAGTGGGTACTGTATTGGATTCCTCGGATACAGAAAATGTCCATCATGATGGAGAGTTCTGTTGGACATCAGCAGTTTAACCTTTATATATTTACTCGGGAGATGAACTGTGTGTGTGATATTGATTACAAAAGAGTTAAGAAGCCAAACAGGGCCAGAGGAGCACCTAGGCACTGAGAACAGCAGGAAGCCACTTCTACCCCTAGGACAGCAGGGACCTCGAGAGGAGGTGGTGTTTCCAGTGCCCATGGCTCGGGTGATCTTGTGGAACCTGAAAACATAGCAGGTCTGTGTGACAGAAGCTGAAGCTATACAGGAAACACAGCCACTACTACAGATGCTACTCAAACTGGAGAGAAGAAGTAATTATACCTGCTTTCTCCCTCCTACTGCCTTCCTATATCCTACCAGTATCTTCCATTGGTTCAATCCAGCTTGAAACCAGCTGCACAAGAGCCTGGGAAAGGCAGCCCACAAGGAAAGGAGAGAAGAGTGCAGCAGGCAGGACTCCCAGAGGTGAGGCAAAGCCTGGTCCACTGGGAGAACTTTGCACTGCGGGCCAAGCAAAGGCCTCAGTGATGGAGCTGGGGCTGTACACAGGGAGACGACTGTGAAGGCCCTTGGGTGAGGCCCTGAGGAGTCCAGACTTCATCCAAAAGACTCAGATACGCTATTGGCAGGTTTTAGGAGGAGAATGTCAAGGTTAGATTTGTGTTTTAGGAAGATCATTAGGCTACACCAGCAATCTTTAGATTGTAGGCCCTGGAACAGCGGCATCAGCATCACCTGGAAGCTTGCTGGAAATGCAAATTCTTGGTCCCACCTGGGACCTAATAAGTCAGAAGCTCTGGGGGTGTGGCCCAGCAATCTGTATAAACAAATCCTCCGGGTGACTCCAAGTCATGCTAGAGTTTGAAAACCTTTGGGCTACCTCGGAGGTGGGAGGACTAGCTAGGATCTCTATGAAAGATGATGAAAGCTCTGGTAGAGACATGAGACGTGGAAGGGGTCCTGTTTGGAGAGTAATTAAAGAAGTAGGCTGGCAGGGTTGGTGACAGGGCAGGTGCAGCAACAGGAAAGGAGGTATCTGTTTGAAACAAGTGGGCAAAGCAAGTGTCCATGCAATGGAGTTGATAGACTGCCAGACAGAAAACCTGTCTAACCCAAATACATTTAATCACTGAATAGCCCCTGACTGCTCACACTTCTACTCTAAGCACAGTACCGAGCAACTGCAAAGAAGCTGTGGCCTCCAGGAGCTGACAGCTGACATTGATTTCTCCAGCAGGTCATTGACCAGAACTCCCACAGCTAGATTAAAGCATTTGCCTCTGTTAAAATGCAGATGCTTCTGACAGGGAAAATCACAGGCCCTGCATCCTTCACGGGCAGCAAAGTCTAAAGAAGCAGGCTGGGCGCAGTGGCTCATGTCTGTAATCCCAACACTTTGGGAGGCCAAGGCAGGAGGATTGCTTAGAACCAAGACTTTGAGACCAGCATGGGCAACACAGCAAGATCCTGTCTCTAAAAAAAAAAAAAAAAAAAAAAGCACTAAGCCATGAACTTGGAGTTTCCCTCAGGGCAGTGGCCAGGCCTCTCCTTTCTTCATCCAAGGCAGCAAGCACAGGGTTTAGAGCAGTGCTGTCCAATGTGAGCCAGGTATGCAACTTTAAACTTTCTAGTAACCACATTAGAAAAGGGTAAAAAGAAATAGGCAACATTAATTTCAGTGATGTATTTTATCTACGCCATTATGTCAACCTGTAGTCAATATTTTACAAATTATCAATGAGATATCTTACATTCTTCCCAACTTCCCAGACTAAGTCTTCAAAGTCAGGTGTATAGTCTATACTCAGAGCCCATCTTAATTCCAACTTGCTCCATTTCAAGGGCTCACAAGCCACATGGGGCTGGTGGCTCCCATATTGGGAAGTGCCGGTTTAGAAGACAGCAATTGCTTATTTGGGTTTTCCTAAATAGATAGAGCATTCTTTCCCATGGAACAGACAACCAAAGACTTGTTACAGGTATTGATACTATTGTAACCTAGTTCTGTGGGAGAGGAAATGGGGGCCAAGTGGACATGTGAGAGACAGAAAGACAGCAAGTTGGATGGACAGAGGGAAATGCAAACAATTTTCCTGGAAATCTGAGGTGGCAGGAAATGAACACAAGAGCACTCCAGGGAGACAGATGCATGCGAGTATGAAGTAACAGACCAATAAAAATATGGACACATGCCAATTGCAGTGGCTTATCCCAGCACTTTTGGAGGCCAAGGCAGGAGGATGGCTTGAGGTCAGGAGCTCAAGACCAGCCTGGGCAACGCAGGGAAACCCTGTCTCTAAAATAAAACTAAAAACAACTAAAAAGTCAGGAAACAACAGATGCTGGAGAGGAAGTAGAGAAATAGGAATGCTTTTACACTGTTGGTGGGAGTGTAAATTAGTTCAACCATTGTGGAAGACAGTATGGCGATTCCTCAAGGATCTAGATCCAGAAATACCATTTGACCTGGCAGTCCCATTACTGGTATATGCCCAAAGGATTATAAATCATTCTACTATAAAGATACGTGCACACATATGTTTATTGCAGTACTGTTCATAATAGCAAAGATTTGGAACCAACCCAAATGCCCCTCAATGATAGACTGGATAAAGAAAATGTAGCACATATTCACCATGGAATACTATGTTGTCATAAAAAAGGATGAGTTTATATCCTTTGCAGGGACATGGATGAAGCTAGAAACTATCATTCTCAGCAAACACAGGAACAGAAGACCAAACACCACATGTTCTCACTCATAAGTGGGAGTTGAACAAGGAGAACATATGGACACAGGGAGGGGAACATCACACACCAGGGCCTGTTGGGGGCTTGGGGGACTAGGGGAGGGAGAGCATTAGGACAGACACCTAATGTAGATGATGGGTTGATGGGTGTAGCAAACTGCTATGGCACATGTATACCTATGTAACAAATCTGCATGTTCTGCACATATATCCCAGAACTTAAATTTTTAAAAAAAGAAATTAGCTGAGTGTGATGGTGCCAGCCTGTAATCCTAGCTGCTCAGGAGGCTGAAGTGGGAGGATTTCTTGATCCCAGGAGTTTGAGGCTGCAGTGAATTCTGATCTTGCAGCTGTGCTCCAGCCTGGGCCAACAAGGTGAGACCCTGCCTCTTTAAAAAATAAATATGGACACCGTGTCCACTGTCCTTTGCAAGAAGGAAAGCGTGCCCTCTGAGCAGTGCTGCTGCATCACTGCGTATCTCCCGATGCTACAAAATGTCTGTGTCCATGTTATTTTTTTTAATTTTGAGTCTCTCTTTTATATTTGATTTGGGGTTTTTTTTCTTTTTCTTTTGCATCTACATTCTTTATGTTTCTTTAAGCAAGGAGTGAATGACAGGAAGTATTTTTTAACACTTCTGTGGAGCTGCCAGCCCAGCTTTTCCACTGACAGTGTGATCTTGGGCAATTTGTTTACTTTCTCTGTTCCTATGCTTCCTTGTCTATAAAATGGAATTAATGGTAATACCTTCCTTAGAGAAGTGTCATGAGGATTAAACAAAATGATAGAAAACAAATCATTTCACATAGGACTGAGCCACATGAAACATATTTTTTAAATATAAACTATTACAATTATTTTTGTTGAAACGGAATTGTCTGATCCTTCAATACGTCTCAAAACGAAGCAAAATAATCAGCAGTGTTGTAATCGTTGATGGAATAATTTTATTTTTGCCTTTTGTTTTTAATAAATAGACCTCCTGTGAGAGCAGAGATGGAATGCAGAGGTTGCCACTCACCACCTTCCAAGCTCAGATGGGCCTGAGCAAGGTGAGAAAGAACATGAGAGGACACAGTACATGGGCTCCCCGTGGAAAGAGTGAGGAAACCAATAACAAGAGGGCGAAACCCCAGGCCGGGTCAGAGAGGGCTGCTTTGCTGGGAACTCAGGCAGGAAACAAGGCCTCTCAGTGTGTGTGGGAACTGGACCCCTGTACATTACGTGTGGGCAGTGGCTTCCCTGCCTCATCTTGGCCACTGTCTCCTGTCTCCATTCCTCGGGGTAGACCCACACCTGTGGCTTTATTTGTGTTACAGGGTACGCCTATATCTCATCACAAAGTCCTCAGGGCTCTACTCAATTAAAAAGAATTTCCCAGCCCCTTGTGAGGCTGGGAACAACTCGCTTCCCATCCTGCCTGGAGACATGTCCCAGCCACCACAAGTGTGACTATGTTTCAATGCAGCTAGGAGGTAGCGCTGATGAACACAGTTGATCTCAACCCCGCTTGGTGACTCTGCTCCTTAGCCCTTATACACACCCATGGAGTTTTAGTGGAGACCTCCACAAACTGCCATACTTTCTGCATTACACCAGATCACCCTGACACTAGGAAGTTATAGGGGATGATACTGAAGTTATGGAGAGAAGCATCACAGAGCTAGAATTGACTCCCCACTCTAGACCATGTATAAACTATGATGAATGCCTGCCCCACCCTTCCCTGGGACAGGAGATTGGAATCTGGTTTCCAGAATAAAGAACTTTCCATAGGGAAAGGAGCCAAAGCCCACAACCAAGTCATAGCACTAAGAAAACAGAGTCCTCCCCACAAGTCCTCCCTTGGAAGGAACAGAGCTGGGCATTTTGGCTAATCCGTATGTTGTTCCCCATAGAGGTGCAACTAGCCAACAGAAATCAAAACCAAGATTGTAAAGAACTGAACATTGTCTTATTTTATAATTTTTATTTCACTTGACCTCAGTGACTCTCTGGGTCTTAACAAGACAAATCTGGTGATGGAAGCAAACTATACCCGCAGAGAACTGGAGTTTTCTGCAAATGTACCTCTATTCCCTCCTACCTGTTCAACAAGGGCTTAGAAGTATAAGCATGCAAAAGAAATTAAATGTGGCAGAATAGGTAGGTCTAACAAGTAAGCACTGGAGTAAGATATAAAATATTTAGTGAGGATTTTAATCACTTTCTGCCACTAAGCCTCTGGGTCATGCCACCATCATCATTAATTTGTCTCTCTTCATTAAGCCATTCTATGTGTTAGCAGAACAGAAAGCCTCCTCCCAACCCTTAGTGCTACCATATTTTCCGGAGCAAACTTCTGAAGCACAAAGCAATGTCCAACTGTTCTTCAAGGATCAAGTATTAAGTTCATGCCTGGTACTGAGCCAGGAGCTGGGAATCACATGTAGTTACTGCTCTCAAGGAACTCAGAGTTGAGCGATAAAGGCCTACATATTCACACATTGATACAGAAGAATAAAGCCACACATGGAGATATGTACAGGGCCAATAAAAATATGAGCACACGACTGGGGGCAGTGGGACTGAGGAAGCCACTGCTAGGGTATGGTCAGCAAATAATAGTTCCAGATATAAGGTGAAGTTTACATTTTCTCTAAAATTATGCTGTTCAAAAACTCAATAGCAAGAAAACCACCCAATTTTAAAATGGACAAAAAGCCTGAGTAGACATTTCTCAAAGAAAGACTTCTAAATGGCCAACAGCTATATAAAAAAATGTTAAACTTCACTAATTATCATGGAAACGCACATCAAAACCACAATGGGATGCCACCTGTTAGAATGGCTATTATCAAAAAGACAAAGGTAACAAGTGTTGGCAAGAATGCAGAGAAAAGGGAACCTTTGCACACTGTTGGTAGAAGTGTAGATTAGTGTAGCCATTGTGGAAAGTAGTATAGAGATTCCTCAAAAAATAAAAATAGAACTACCATGCAATCCAGCAATCCCAATACTGGGTATATATCCAAAGGAAATGAAACCAACATGTTGAAGAGATATCTGCACTCCCATGTTTACTGCAGCTCTTTTGATAATAGCCTAAATATGGAATTAACCTGTGTCCACTGATGGATGAATAAAGAAAATGTGGTATATATACACAATGGACTACTATTCTGCCTTAAAAAAAGAAGGAAATCCTGTCATTTTCAACAATATAGATGAACCTGGAGGACATTATGTTAAGTGAAATAAGGTAAGCACAGAAAGCAAAATATCGCATCATCCCACTAATATGTGAAATCTAAAAATGTCAAACTCTTGGAATCAGACAGTAGAAGGATGCTTACTAGGGCCTAGGAAGTAGGGGCAATGGAGGAGATGCCAAAGGATACAAAATTTCAGTTAAACAGAATAAATTCAGTTCAAATAAATTCAGGAGATCTACTATACAACGTGGTAACTATAGTTAATAACAATGTACTGTACAGTTGAGAAAGAAAGAAAGAGGAAGGAAGGAAGGAAGGAAGGAAGGAAGGAAGGAAGGAAGGAAGGAAGGAAGGAAGGAAGGAAGGAAGGAAACGAAAAGAGACAGGACAGGAAAGGAAAGGAAGAATTGTGCTGAAGTTCAGAGGTGGACAAAAGCAGCATCTAAACCCTACATGCCAGAGCTTTGGAAGGTGCACAGCAGTGTGGCACTCAGGAAAGGCACAGGATGGGTAGAAAAGGGCCACGTGATGAAAGACCTGAGCCATGAAAGGTTTGAACCTGGGAAGTAACAGGATATGGTTTGCCTTTCGGAAAGGAATTTCCAGTGGAAGACCCGTTATGGGAAAATAGGTTGAAATGGAGAGACCCACTGGAATGCCATTGTAATCAACTAAAGGAGATAGTAAAGATATGAACTAAGCTCTGGAAGTAGACAGGAAGATAATTGGAGGGTTATTTAGGAAGCAGAGCCAAAGCGCTTAATAATTTACTGAATGCAAGATGCAAAGGGGAGGCAGCTTAGTGGGCTATCATAGGAGATGTTGCCTTGGTTTGAGTTACCCCAGCAACAGATCCTGAGACAAGAACTGGGAAGTGACAACAAGAAGCACAAGGGAGCAGTAAAACAGGTCAGAGAAGGAATAAGGAAAGGGAATGTTGGTGAGCAGCCCATCCCTGTGGGCATGAGGGCTCAATCCCACTGGGACCCTCTCAGATACTGTGTAGAATACAGAACTGACCCCAGGATGAGGAAGCCTAGTACACATCTACCAACTGTCATTCCTCAATAGTTGAGGGTCAATCCTGAAGGCACTAATTTCCCAGCACTTGTGGCCTGCCCCAAGCCACGCTGAGCAAGCCCTCAGACCAATGAAAGCCCTCAGAGGGACACAAGTGCCTGAGGTGGGAAGCTGTTGGTGTGACTGAAAGCATCCACCAACATTACAGGTGACCTTCAAAATAGATGGAGGGGTAAGGGCAGGGCTCAGCATATTCTGTTAGGTATCTAGGAGGTCACAGACAGATTGTCTAGCAAGATAATAGATAACTTCTTGCCAGGCACAGTGGCTTACGTTTGTAATCCCAGCACCTTAGGAGGCCAAGACAGGCGGATTGCTTGAGCCCAGGAATTCAAGACCACCCTGGGCACAATATGATGAGACCTTGTCTCTACACAAAATACAAAAATTAGCCACATGTGGTGGTGCACACCTCTAGTACCAGCTACTCAGGAGGCTGGGAGGATCACCTAAGCCTGGGGAGGTCAAGGCTGCAGTGAGCCATGATCACACCACTGCACTTCAGCCTGGATGACAGAGTGAGACCTTGTCTCAAAAAAAAAATAAATAATCAACAACTTCTGAAGTATCATATTAATTTCACCTGTTAACACATTTTTAATTGAGCTATAATATACACTACTTATACACATTAAGGAAAGCCCAGAGATTACTAGGTGAGTTCCACCAGTTATCTTGTACCTATTAAAGTGTTGTTTCATGGCCACAGAGCCATCGAGAAACACAGCCAGAATGATCAACAGATAATAGAAGCATGAAGACCACAACTATAATGCTATACATAACTACTCATTATTAGGAGATTGGACAAAAAATTTGGTACAAGATCTGAGAATGCTGGGAACACAAGAAACTTCCAAATGAGGAAATGATTCTGGGTAAGTGTGGATGTCTCATGCCTGGAGAGAGGGAAGCCAAGTACAGTTTGATACTCATCTTTTGAGTCCTGGAACTGTTGGATTGGGTCTCTGGATCAACCATACTCTGGAATCTTCTGAGGACATTTTGATTTCCCCTTTTTTGCATTCTTAGGGATCCCAATCTCTTCCCACGTTCAAGAAGGTGGCTGCCAAGAGACCTCAAGGGACTATCTCGAAAGAAATACATATGAATGTGAACAGGATTTGTAGCCCCAGAGAAACCTCCACACACTTTTAAACTTATCTTGGGATAGATCAGACGTTTCCTACCCGCAGATTGGAATCAGCCTGAACCTAAAGTATTTAATTTCCATATTTAAAGCAGTAGTTGCCATTGGTATATAATATAAACCATCCCACGCAGCTGTGATTCAGGCATATACTGATTACTGCTAAACTACCCAGAATTCGAGCTCAATTTCACAAGACAGAAATATGACTTTTTTTTTCTTTTGGTCATAGAAGATCACCCAATGAAGTAGCATGACAAAATGTTTCCTGATGCTGTTACTGGCATATAGCTGAAACTCAACCTCACACACATCTGTACAGAAATGTACAGAGCAACCCACAAATATCTGAGCTTTCTGGCAAGATTAACACCCAGGCAGCAGCAAGCTTTCTGCCACTAATTATTTAAGACATCTCCTGCTTTGCTTTTATAACATCCTGAGCTGTTTATCAAATAGGTCATAACATGAGAAAGTATTCATGCCATCTTTAATCAAGAAAAATATCTGCCTGGATGAGGAGAGAAGGAAAAACACTGTTGCAATAGAACAACAATCAAATTATGTCTATAATGGGCTCTAAATCTTTGGAAGAAAAGATCTACAGTTTAGCAGCACAAAGCAGTATTATTCCTGTTGTTATTAAAAACTGCCCTCTAATCCTTCACACATATGTAATACATCTCATCCAAGGATCTAAGTCCATTATAAATAAACAAGAAGCTACACTTTATAAAACCTGGCCAACACCACAAAAGAGATAGAACTCACTGGTTATACGTAAGCCAACACTTTTAGAACAACTCACTAGCTAATGATATAAAGTCTGTTGGTCTCACCAAAGTTTGGGGAAATAACTGGTTCTTGGTATACAAAAGGTGCTCAATAAATGCTTATAAATACAAAGACTGATAGAAGATCCCATATAGGAACATTCTAGAGATTAGTTAATTCATATAATTAACAAACATTAAATAAATGTTTGTTATATATAAATGTTACCGTTAAGTATATAATCCCTTATAAATTCACTGTTATCCAGCAGGTGTGGAAATCTCAGTATCCAAGCAGAGAAATATTAATTACCGCCCTGTTGCCTGTAGCTTCATTAACATCTTTCCATATCTCTGTAGAATTTAACTCCTTATAATTAGACGTCTAAGTCCCAGTGAAGAAGGAGCAAAGCTCTCAAAAAGTGAGGCAGGAACACCTAGAAAGCTCACCGTGTTTAAGTAGCATAAACACTGCAATTAGCTGTTAAATTTAACCCCTTTGTTCATTCAACAGCTGTTCAATGACTATCATGTATTTATTCAAGCAAGAAACATTTGAATAATAATATGTGCTAGGCCTTGTGTTTCATACTGGCTTAGAGAAGTATAGAAGACTGTAACACAGCAAAGAATAATAAAAGGTACATTTAAACTAATTAATGCAATCCAGGGTGACTATCAACAGGACTTGTAGCCCTAGAGCAGAGTTTCTCAACCTTGACATTATTAACATTTTGGGTCAGATAATTCTTTGTTGTGAGTAGATGTGCAATGTAGGGTGTTTACCTGCATCCCTGGTGTCTACCCACTAGATAACGGTAGCACTCGACTGCCCCAACCCATTGTGACAACCAAAACTATCTCCAAACCATTGCCAAATGCCCCTGGAGGGCAAAAAACTGTCCTCCAGTTGAGAATCTTAGAGATCTCAGATGCCCTAGAGATCTCAGAAAATAATTAACTTTCCTTCCCTTACATATTAACTGAACAGCACTCATTAAAATATTTAATTGTATCTTTAGCCAACACATCTCCACGTATTTTCATATCTGTGTATTCAAGTCAAAGAGTCTCCAAGGGCCACTTGTACAATGAGCCATCCTATTTCAACAAGGCAAATTTTTTCATTTCTTTGTTACAAACCTAGGCTCCAAAAATAAAATTTATATCGAAAAAAACAAAACAGATCACCTAAAGGACTGATCACCTAAAGGACTGCATGTAAGATGTCAGTGAATCTCCATGATGTCATATGTCAAATAATGACACAGAGGTACAGTTAATTATCTGCATGGCAAAAAAATTACTTGTATATAAAGGAGATTGTCATTAGACTGTCGTCAATGAACAAAGGTAAAAACAGGATTTATTTTAAGAAAAAAAAAAAGAAAGAAGAAAAGAAACAGTGAGAACAATGAGCCTTATTTTCATTTTTGGAGGTAAATTAATTACCTGGCAGCTAGCACAGAGGTCTGTCTGGGCAGTCTGCCCTTGAACTGGCTGACTAAGGTATCAAACAAAGCAATTTCAGTTGATGATGGATTCTCCAAGAAAAGTTGATGGTTTAGTTGTAGAGATTTCATGAGAGGCTGCCCCTGAGACACATATGCTGGATCTTTTATCAGTGTCTCCAAGGTAGTTAAGTTGGGTCTCTGCCATTTCTCTATTCAGAGTAACTCTCATTGGAAGGCTAATTTGTGATATAACAGCCTGATTTTTCACTCTATAAACGGATGGAAAGGAATTGCTACATAAAGCAAGCTTCAAGTGTTCAAAGAGCTAGAAATCTTAGGCCTGGAGATTTATTTTCAGATGTCAGTTTCTCTGCGCTGCTGCTGCTGCTTTTTGAGACAGGGTCTCTCTCTGTCACCCAGGCTAGAGTATAATGGCACTATCTCAGCTCATTGCAGCCTCAACTTTCTGGGCTCAAGCAATCCTCCTGCCTCAGCCACTTGAATAGCTGGGACTACAGGCATACACCACCACATCCAGCTAGTTTTTAGTTTTATTTTTATTTTTGTAGAGACAAGGTCTCACTATGTTGCCCAGGCTGGTCTTGAAATTCTGAGCTCAGGCCAGGTGCGGTAGCTCACGCCTGTAATCCCAGCACTTTAGGAGGCCGAGGCGGGCGGATTATGAGGTCAGGAGATCAAGACCATTCTGGCTAACACAGTGAAACCCTGTCTCTACTAAAGAATACAAAAAATTAGCCAGGCGTAGTGGAGAGCACCTATAGTCCCAGCTAGTCGAGAGGCTGAGGTAGGAGAATGGCATGAACCCAGGAGGCAGAGGTTGCAGTGAGCCGAGGTTGTGCCACTGCACTCCAGCCTGGGTGACCGAGCAAGACTCCGTCGCAAAAAAAAAAATTCTGAGCTCAAGCAATCCTCCTGCCTCAGCCACTTGAATAGCTCGGACTACAGGCATACACCACCACATCCAGCTAATTTTTAGTTTTATTTTTATTTTTGTAGAGACAAAGTCTCACTATGTTGCCCAGGCTGGTCTTGAACTTCTGAGCTCAAGCAATCATCCCACCCAAGCCTCCCAAAGTGCTAGGATTACAGGCATGAGCCATTTGCTGCTGGCCTGATTTCTCTGCTCTTCTAAGTGACAACTAAGCATGTACCAGGCTTTCCACACCTGTTCACCAAATTGTAGAATCAGCAAATCTCTATTTTCCCTGCTCTTCCTTCCAGTCTTGCATTGTGAAGATGCTAGCCATTGAAAAGTGATGTTGAAAAATGATAGGGAAGAGATCCTGGAAATGACATTCAACCTTGTTGATGTTTCAGGAAAGGCTACTCCTCCTTTCTTGCTTCATGCTGAATTACTTTCATAAAGAAACACCCATCATTTGGCATCCATATTATCACTGAATACAGTTCCCGCACAAGTGGTCAGTCAATAAGTGGCAGATATTGTTGGAAGGTTGATTGATAGCTACCCCTTATTGAACACTAACTGTGTTTCAGGCATTGGTCTGAGCACTATGTATATTTTATTTCGTTTACTCCTTACATCAACCTTAAATGATCATCAGAACTATTATGCCCCATTTTACAGATGAAGTACAGATCAGATATTTCTATTGTTGAAGTTTACATAAGTATTTTTAAAATTTCAGTGATCTCAGTATTTTTCTTTGGAAATCACTTCCCTTTTCTAGACTAACAATCTTTCTCTTGCTACCCATCTTCAACCCCACCTAAGGCCTTTTAGTCATCAGCTCTTCTTAAAATGTACTTCAAATTTTTAAATTTCCCTATTGAGTTATGGAGACCAGAGTTAGAACTGATTTCATTTTTGAGTGTTTGTCTGTTCTAAGCCATGGCTGTATTTCTGAGCATACTACCTGCCAGACACTGGAAGTCATTCAAAGATATGACTAAGATATGATTTTTGCATTTTGAGATCCTCCCAAAGAGAAACCAACAAATGCCCAACACAACGAGACATGAGCAAAATACTAAGGGAGCCAAAAGGACAGAGTAACTAACTCTGCATGGGCCATGAAGGAAATAGCATTTAAACTGAGTTTTGAGAAGGAATGAGAGGTAGCTTAGGGAAAGAGGAGAAAGCACTCTGGTCAAAGGAAATAGTCTTATACAAAAGTTGTACCCATTCACTCTTGCACTATATTATTTAGTCATTTTTGCAATATTTTCACAGATAGCATGTGTCAAATACAATAGGCGCTGGAGATGCCATGGTGAACAGAACAGACAAGGTTAGGGCCTTCATGGACCTCATTTTTTTTTTTTCTTTTTTTTTTTTTTTTTTTGGCCCAGGCTGGCCGGATCTCGGCTCACTGCAAGCTCCGCTTCCCGGGTTTACGCCATTCTCCTGCCTCAGCCTCCTGAGTAGCTGGGATTACAGGCACCCGCCACCTCGCCCGGCTAGTTTTTTTGTATTTTTTTAGTAGAGACGGGGTTTCACCGTGTTAGCCAGGATGGTCTCGATCTCCTGACCTCGTGATCCGCCCGTCTCGGCCTCCCAAAGTGCTGGTATTATAGGTTTGAGCCACCACGCCCAGCCAGACCTCATATTTTAATAAGGAGCGGTGTGTCAGCCGATTTCCAGAGATGGCTACTGTCAATCCCTTCCCTTTCTGTATACACATGTCATTCCTTGTTCCTCCCTTCAGAAGGTAGAGCTTATGCTTCCTCCCCTGGAATCTGGACAAAGTGACATTTCAGGATGCACAAGCTCAGGCATCAAAAAGGGCTGGAAGTTCTCACTTCCCTTTTTTTGAAGCTTTGAGCTGCCACAAGAGGTGAGCAGGCTCCCATTCTGGAATGACCGGCCCTATGGAAGAATACTAAGGTATCATATATCCAACTCCACACCACCTTCCGACTGCAACTGCATAAGACAGTCTATCCTACTGCTGCATAACAAACTATCCCAGAACATAGTGACTCAAAACAATAACATTATTTTGCTTATGAATCTTCCATTTGGGCAGAGCCTGGCATCTCCATGTGATACTACACATGGCATCAGCTGGAGTAAACTTGACCAAGGAATGAATGATTCACATCCAAGCTGGCTCACTCATCTGGGTATCGAATTGGTGCTGGTTATCAGCTGGAATCTCAGCCAGGTCTGAGGGTTCATCTGGCCTGGGTTTCTTCAAGGCATGGTGTCTGGGTTCCAAATGCAAGTGTCCCAAAAGAGAGCCAGGGGAAGTGGTATCATCTTTTATAAACTACTCTCAAATTTACATAGCATCTCTTCTGCCATACTCTATCAATTAAGCCATTCACAATGGCCTACCCAGCTCAAGAGAAGGATTCAACCATTTGATCCAGGCATGGAAAGACTCTTGAGGAGCATGTAGAATGGAGAACATTGTTGCAGACATTTTCATCCATGAAGTCTAAGCCAGGCCAGTAGAAGAACTGACCTCCTAAGATGTAAAATAAATGTTGTTGTAAGCCACGCAATTTGGTGTTGTTTGTAAAAACAGCAAAATGACTATTGGATAGCAAAGACACACGTGCACAAATTATGCACATACACATGTACGGGCAACGACAATCAAGTTCTAAAAAATACATTTGAATAGAAATTTAACAGTCATAAGAAAGGGGTTGAGATCTACCCTAGATAGGACAAAGAAGGTCTTTCTTACAATTTTCTATGGTTTGAAATTTTTACAAGGAGAATGGATTAATAGGCAGTTTCAAAAACAAGAATTATTTTAATGTAGACAGATGGAATTAGATTAATGTAAAAGCCCAGGGGTTCAAGCCCAGCCTGGGCAACACAGTGAGACCCCAACTCTACTTAAAATTTAAAAATTAACCAAGCATGGTGGCCTATGACTGTGGTCCCAGCTACTCAGGAGGCTGAGGTGGGAGGATTTCTTGAGCCCAGGAGGTAAGACTGCAATAAGCCGTGATGGCACCACTGCACTCCAGCCTAGGTGACAGAGCAAGAAATTGTCAAAAAGACAGACAGAAAAAGAACAGACTAACATAGAAAACAGAACAGAGAAAAATCTCACCCTACAACAGACCTTGCGTAGGAGTTTATATAGGTAAAATAACTTCTTCCCCAAACAGCCCCCAAAGAATCTCCAAGCTCTGAGTTAACAAGGCAGAGAACACAAACAGGGAATGGAGCAAGTCTGCAGGAGCTGAAAAAAACAGCCACTCCCATGTGGTCAGACAGGCCCCCAAGAGGGTTGCCATAAAGGTTATTATGCAAGGCAAAAATTGACTGGCGTCATCATTGACCTTAAAAATGCCTTCAATCACCGTAAGACTATAAAGATGCTGCCTCTTGAGACAGCTTTCTCTCTAGCATTGGAACAGATCATAATTTTTCACTTGAGCACCAAACCAAGTTCTTGACTTGCACTGAGAGTGCTCAATGTACAGAAAATAACATATCTTTAAATGTTATAATCACATTCAGCCTGATGAGATACTCAACTCTGAGTGACACTGCAAATTCATAATACTCATTCCTGCTCTTTGCCAGTGAGTAGACAGGAGGGTTCACTGATGTGCTACTTTTAGTTTTGTGCCCTCTCTTCTCTCCTTTTCTCTTATCCCTCCTTTCTCTCACTCTTTGTTAAAAATCTTGCCTTGTTCTGATTATAGGTTATAAGTATCAATTAATGTTTGATGTTATATCTATATCAGTGTTTGAAAATGACTTTAACAATAGAAAAATAAAAATAAAATTTTTCTTCAGTATCTATTGCTGTAATTTAAAACAACAAGAATCATATTCTCATTGCTTAGGGTTTGGGGAATAACTGGGCACAACTAGGCATAAAGCTTCCACTTACACATTCAGCAACTGACACTGACTTTCCACTGGCACCTCAGCAGCAGCTGTTACCCAGAACACCTAGACATGGCCTTTCCATGAAGCTTGGGCTTCCTGAAAGCATGGTGGCTGGGTTCCAATGGAAAGTGTCTTACCAGAGAGAGGAACAGAGAGAGAGAGCACACACCAGGCAGAAGACTATGTAATGCCTTTAGTGAACCCACTTTGGAAGCTACTCATATCACTTCTACCACATTCTCTGTGTTAGAAGTGAGTCATTAAGGTTGGCCCATGTTCAAAAGGAAAAGATTTAGACTCCATCTCTCACTGGGAAATGTCAAAGAATTTACAGACAAGTTTTTAAATTATTTCAGATACATTATTTCCAAAAAATAACTAGCAGTTTAAAGAGAGAGCACACACACAAACAAAGTAGTCTGGTCAAAAGTCAGGAAAAAAAAAAAAAAAACATTTCAAAGGTAGTGAACAAAAATAAGGTGGCAGTTTTAAAATTTCAAAAAACACAGTTAATATGAATGGTTTGTTTCCGGTGTTAAAAACACAGAGACTTACAAGTTGTACTAAAATTAACAAAGCTAAAGAATACCTACTGTCTGCTATTTTTAGAGACACACCTAAGGTGTGAAAGGAAATATGAAAAGAGATATGTAAAGCAAATTAAATGTCACATAAAAGAGAATCAATGGAAAAAACAACATTCGTGTAGAATAATATAAGCTAATAAAGTACAATGTATGCTAATAAAATTATCCAGAAGATATAACAGTCATAAACTTTTATGTGAGGGCGTAGTTTTGAAATATACAAAACAAAAATGTTGGAAAGTCAAAGAACAATTGGCAAACCACAGACAAAGTGGGAGTCTTTCACTTCCCCATATTCAGAAATAGATCAAGCACACAAAAAATAAATAACTGAATTTGAAAGCCTGAATTACTAGATACAAATACACATACTCAAAAAGGATATACTCTTCAAAAACCTATGAAACACCGGGTGTGGTGGTTCATGCCTGTACTCCCACCACTTTGAGAGGCCAAGGTGAGTGGACCACTTGAGGCCAGGAGTTCAGGATCAGCCTGGCCAACATGACAAAACCCCGTCCCTACAAAAATAAAATAAAATAAAATTAGCCAGGCGTGGTGGCACACACCTGTAATCCCAGCTACTCCAGTGGCTGAGGCTTGAGAATCACTTGAACCTGAGAGGCGGAG
Organism: Mandrillus leucophaeus; assembly: GCF_000951045.1. Lineage (NCBI taxonomy): Eukaryota > Metazoa > Chordata > Mammalia > Primates > Cercopithecidae > Mandrillus > Mandrillus leucophaeus. Next base: position 16,496 of record NW_012099876.1, on the reverse strand, counting down.
GTTGCAGTCAGTGAGATCGCACCACTGCACTCCAGCCTAGGTGACAGAGCACGACTACGCAAAAAAAAAAAAAAAAAAAAAAAATGGTCTGGATGGCCCCAAGGAAATGTTCAGTGAAACCCAGAAGCTAAAGATCACCTGTGTAATGTTATCTAAATGCAATTTTAAAAAACTGGAAATCAAAAATAAAAAAAAAAATCCAACTTGGAATTTTAGAACATGTATCTGTATTAATCTTAAGACAGATTAAAACTGAAATTGTATTATTTAAAATAAGTGAAAATACATAGAAATTCCTATAGAATACTGTAAATCAATATTTGAAGAAATATGTATAGCCTCAAACTCGATTATGCACCAGAATCACCTAGAGATCTTATTTTAGAATACAGGTATCCAAGATACACTCCCAGAGTTTCTGATTCAGAAAATGCTGAGTTAGGGCCTGAGAATTTGCATTTTGACCAAGTTTCCAGGTGATATTGAGGCTGCTGGTCCTAGCGCCACAGTTTGAGAACCACTGTAGGGACTGCACTTTGAGAACCATGGTTTTATATTTCTACTTAAACATCCTCTATAGAGAAGGCCTTCTGTGACCACCTAACCCAGCACCTGGTAGATTTCATTCATTTTACATTTTAACATCTTATTACAAGTTGTTTAATTATTTACCATCATTTTTCCTCCAAAAGCATAAGAGATTATCATAATGATATGATGCTGATGAACCGGCAGTTTTTTAAATAAACAGTAGATGCCAAATATAACGTGGTAAATTGGTAAGAAACAAATGCCATGGATGACAATAAGTCAGTAGGTGTTCCCAAGTCTACAGCCAGAATTTCCTGTGTTGATCCAGTGGTTCTCACATCTGGCTGCATATTGGCACCACCTGGGGAGTTTTGATTACAACTGATGCCTGGGTTCCCACCCCAAAGATTATAATTTAATTGGTCTTGGGTGTGGCCTTGGCATTGGGAGTTCTACAAATTGCCAAGTGGTTCCTATGTGCAGTCAAGATGGAGAACCACTGACCTATAACAGGAAAACTGAGGTATAGATGACTATACATTTCCCCTACTCTTAAAGGAACGCAACAAAAGTTTGGATACCAATTTCTGCCTTCTCATAGATTCAATGGGAGTTGTGCCTGCTGAGGAAAAGCAGATACAGCTCCTTCAGCCCCTTCCAACCAGTTTCCACGGAACAGACACTGCTTTATGGTACATTGCCTTCCCGTCCCCAACATATTTCATAGCAATTGTAACAACGGTATGGATTACAAGTGAGATGCTTTGAATGTTATTTCCATTTCCCCATATCTTGACATTTGAGATGTAACCACAGACTTTGCATCCCCTTGGACTGGTTGAGGGGGAGATTCTGATTAATGTCCTTTCAACTCCCATATGAAACACATGGCTTGTATTAGAGACAAGATGAATGAATTGATACATTGGGAACAGGCTTCACATTAGACGAACACGACTTACTAAAGCCAGGAATGTCACAATGATTAAATCTATCCATGTATGTGAATCAACATGTCTCCTTTGGAGAGAAGCTCTTTTAAATGGGTTGTGTTCACCAGAAAAGTGGGTCCAGCAGCAAGGCAAAAATCTTCCTCATCACTGAACAGAAATCATCATTGACATAACTGGGATGTTAGAAATTTAATAGGCTGACAGTACAAAAATAAATTTACCTCATTCTCCGCTCTGATCAGTTATATTTATTCTCTTCCAAATATTTAGTTCAAAAATATATAATTCATTGCCAAAATTTGTATTTTTATCTGTGTTAAGGTTGCCAGGTGAAATACAGAACACCCAGTTATATCTGCATTTCAGGTAAGCAACAAATATATTTTTAGTATAAGTATGTCTCATGTAATATTTGGTACATACTTATACTAAAAAAAAAAAGTATTCATTCCTTAATTCAACTGAATGTCCTGTATTTTTTATTTGCTAAATCTGGCAATGCTAACTACTGTGGACTTCCACATATTACAGTCACATTCTTCAGTTTTAGAGAACTTTTTTTAGTGGGTGTTTGGTCAGAAGATATGGTCTTATCACTAAATCAATGTATTAAATTTCCCTGCTGGTAAAAAAGAATCTTTCTATAGACAGACAGTACCAACAAGTTAACCTCAATCTGACATGAATGAAAACCGTTTCTAAGTGGTTATCGTTTCTAAAACAGAAATCCATCTACAATAAATGTAATTATTTCACTAAAATTGTTTGCATGTGTTTCTTTTCTGCACCAGGCCTTGTTTCTGTACCATCTGAGTTGCCTTCATCTGTTACTTTGCAGACCTTTCTTTGCCTGTTCTTTGATTTAAATTTATCATGACACATTTTTCAACAATAGCAGGAAACCTCACTTATGACTTTAATTATAAAATGGTGTTATAAAATTATATCCACATTTTACTTTTGGCAGGCAGCAGTCCTCATTTAATGAGAATATCTCAAGTCGGGCCTCTGCAGTTCTCTTTGGTTGATTTCAGTGCTTACTGTATGTAATTGATATAAAAACACAAGGTTTAGGAAGCAGTTATTGGAACTTGTTAAAAGAAGTAGCCACATTCATAAATACTTTCATTTTGCTGTATAACTTGCCAAGAGAATTAATAACACACTTTAGGGAATATGGGAGAAATTCTGACTTTTTAAAGAAAAACCGATATATTCTGCTCACATGTTAATTGTTTGACTAGAATGTCTATATTTCTCTTCAAATTCTGTGTCTAATAAAGAAAAAGAAAGCGAACTAGACAAACATGCATGCATCTCTATAAATACCTGTTAGCACTTAAATAATACTATTGTCCTTTATTTGTGAGAAAAATAGAAATATGTCAGTTCTCTAACAGGTATATTAGAAAAGACCACAATAAAAGTCAGAAAAAAAGCGCCATCATTGAAAACCTCACATTTAATGCTGTCTGAGATAATCTCAATAAATTCTAAAGTAGAAACTTCAAAAAATAAAAATTAGTCATACTTTTCTATTAATGTAGGCAAATTATCTCATTCCTCTGGCTTGACAGCAAATGTAGTTTATAACTTAAAAGAGCTGCTTTGTTTGCATTTATCATTGACATACTACCAAAAATATATTTTGCTTAGTAAAGAACAAACAAGGGGGAAAGAAGAGCAAATTTAGTAAATCGTATTTCTAGTCCTAATGAGGGGAAGAATATGTATAGCCCTCCACCATTTATGTTTAAAATACCTAGATTGTACTTTGACCATTGATATGAATAATATATGTGCTTAGGAGCCTAAGAAATATGTCTCAGAAAAGAGAAGTATCTGTGACTCACAATATCATGAATTAGATTAGATTGATTCCCCCAAGATATGACCCCAAATTTTAAGTCATTCACCATAACTTGAGCAATACAAGCAGGAAATAATAAAGTGCTAAATGATGTGTTACTAACTCTAAGAACAATGAACACCAGAAAGAGGAGAGAACAGTGTAACCCAGAATTCTGAGGCTTAAATAATATTTAGAGAAATTCAGATTAGATAAGACACCACACATGGAGACTGGCCATTGGGGATAATACATCACTGATGATTACCAAAATAGCAAAGAACAAAAAGGTGAAATCTGATATGAAAAATGAAGTCGGTCATATACAGTACAGGCAGAGCATCTTCAGAGAAAGAATAATTTCAAGGAGAGGGGAAATATAAACCAGAAAACTCAAAGGAATCGCATCAATTACTGACTTTCAGAAATGAAACGACCTTAAAAAAAAAAAAAAAAAAAAAGACAATTTAGTCTTGGAACTACTAAAGAATATGTCAAAGGAGCTATTATCCCCTAAAAGACGCTCAAGATGCACTTGTTTTGCTTCTCTCTCTCTAGTCCTGCTTTACAACCCCTTGAGAATCGGTGATCAGAAAGACCATCTGCAAGATTAATTCACAGTGGACTCCCACACTGCAGTTAGTGCTAAGTAGCTTCCCTAATAAAATGTTTACTTACACTGATAATATTAGCTGCTGTGTTAAAAATTTAAATAATCAGTGTTTTGGCCTACGGATGCATCAAGGAAGTTTATTTTTTCCCGAAATGTTGGGTGAAATAAAATAGAATTTTCTCATAAAAAATTAAAATGTTAAGCCTGAACAGTTCTAGAGTTACACTATTCAAGTGATACCAGAGTTCCAGGCTGATCGGATAGCCTAAAAGTCCCAAGGGCATCAGGCAGAGGCAAAACAAAACTGTAGTGTAGGCTGCACACAACACATACACACACAAGCAAAGCATTTTTAAACCCTGAAGAAAATAAGCTCACATTCAAAAATTATACACCACATGAGGAAAAAATCCACTATTAGAGAAAGTCAGCAGATACAAAAAACTGGAATATGTATCATACCAAGAATTTGAGATGGTAAAATAATCTGAGAAAGATTAGGAAAAAGTATGTTTTTAATAAAGAGCTAAGAAAATAAAACATGGACACTATAATGAAAGAACAGAATACTCTCAGGAAAAAAAAAATAGCTGAAAAGTTTGGAGAAAGAACCAGTCAAACTGAAATTAAATCTCAACAGATGGGTTAAAACACAGATTGGTTAAGTTGAAAGAATTCATATTATAGAAAATAGAGAAGAACTATCCAGAGACAAATTTTTCTTTTAAATTAGACATGTATAAACATGAGGCAGAATGAGAAGATCTAACTTACGAAAAACTGGAGGTTCCCCCCACCCCAAAAAAATACAGAGGTGATATTTGAGAAGATAATGGCTAGGAATTTCCAATAATTGAAAAATATAACTCCTCAGATTAAAGAAGCACAAAACTTGTAAGCATAAAAAAAAGAAATAAATTCACACCAAAAATGTGTTGTTTTAATCTTGTAAGCATAAAATATAACCAGGCGTGGTGGCTCACACCTAGAATCCCAACACTTTGGGAGGCCAAAGCAGGATGATCACATGAGCCCAGGAGTTTAAAACCAGTCTGGGCAACACAAAGAGACCCCATCTCCATGAAAAAAAAAAAAATCAATTAACTGGTCGTGGTGGTGTGCACCTGTAGTCCCGACTTTTCAGGAGGCTGAGGTGGGAAGATCACTCGAACCTGGGAAGTCAAGGCTTCAGTGAGCCATGATTGTGCCACTGCACTACGGCATAGGCAACAGAGTGAGACTCTGTCTCAAACAAATAAATAAAACAAAAATAAAAATAAAACCATGCCTAGATATATTTTAACAAATTCTGGAAAACAAAAAAAGACAATCTTACAGGAAAAAAATTGGGGGAGAAATTAACTACAAAGAACAATCAGAATACTTTTCCAAAGCAATAACAGGTATCAGAAACAATGGAAAATATCTTCAATGTGTAGAAAGAGCTAGCAATAGCCTTAAAACTCTGTACCCAGCTAACCATGATATCAAAATGAAAAGTGAAAAACATACGTTTTTAGTTATCTAAAGAGAATGTATTTCTCAATGACTTTTACTGAAATAACTACTAAATCATGTTCTTCAGTAATAGATTAACTGAACCCAGAAGAAAAATGCTAAATGCAAGAAGCAATTGTGAGCAAATAAATTGTTAAAAACATAGTTACAATAATAATAATGATAATCAATAATGATTCATTTGGGTATATAGAAAAATATATAGCTAAACATAAGACAAAAAAATCCTGAAAGACAGAAGAAGATGGCAATCAGCCAGGCGCGGTGGCTCACGCCTGTAATCCCAGCACTTGGGGAGGCTGAGGTAGGTGGATCATGAGGTCAGGAGTTCAAGACCAGCCTGGCCAAGATGGTGAAACCCCATATCTCTACTAAAATACAAAAAAATTAGCTGGGCGTGGTGGCAGGCACCTGTAATCCCAGCTACTCGGGAGGCTGGGTGAGGCAGGGGAATCACTCGAACCCAGGAAGTGGAGGTTGCAGTGAGCCAAGATCGTGCCATTGCACCACTGTACTCCAGCCTGGGTGAGAGAGAGAGACTCCGTCTCAAAAAAAAAAAAAAAAAAAGAAAAAGGGAAAAAAAAGAAAAATATGGCAATCAAGAATTGGTAATCAGAATTAATGATGATGCTAAGGAGCTTGTTTTGATCAGGATAAGGGTAGAGGCATTGGTTAAGTTTAAATTTGGTTAAACCAAATATGTAAATTTTAATTTTAATCTTATTTTTCCATAAATTATTGAGGTACAGGTGGTATTTGGTTACATGAGTAAGTTCTTTGATGGTGATATGTGAAATTTTGATGCACCCATCACCCGAGCAGTATACACTGCACCATATTTGTAGTCTTTTATTCCTTGAACCCCCTCCCACTTTTCCCCCCAAGTCCTTGAAGTCCATTGTATCATTTTTATGCCTTTGCATCCTCATGGCTTAGCTCCCACATATCAGTGAGAACATACGATGTTTGGTTTTCCATTCCTGAGTTACTTCACTCGGAATAATAGTCTCCAGTCTCATCCAGATCACTGCAAGTGCTGTTAATTCATTCCTTTTTACGGATGTGTAGTATTCCATCATTCATATTCCATCATTCATATATATCATATATATATATCATATATATATCACAGTTTCTTAATCTACTCATTGATTGATAGGCATTTGGGTTGGTTCCATGATTTTGCAATTGTGAATTGTGCTACTACAAACATGTGTGTGCAAGTATCTTTTTCAAATAATGACTTTTTTTCCTCTGGGTAGATACGCAGTAGTGGGATTGCTGGATCAAATAGTAGTTTTACTTTTAGTTCTTTAAGGAATCACCACACTGTTTTCCATAGGGGCTGTACTGGTTTACATTCCCACCAGCAGTGAAGTGTTCTCTGTTCACCGCATCCATGCCAACATCTGGTCTTTGATTAAAAAAATCTGGTTTTTGATTTTTTGATTATGGCCATTCAGGAGTAAGGTGGTATCGCATTGTGGTTTTGATTTACATTTCTCTGATCATTAGTGATGCTGAGCATTTTTTCATATGTTTGTTGGCCATTTGTACATCTTCTTTTGAGAATTGTCTATTCATGTCCTTAGCCCACTTTTTAATGGAATAGTTTGGTTTTTTTCTTACTGATTTAACATTTAAGTGTAACCCCTAAAATCATGGAAATAGAAGCTATGATTTCTAAACTAATAGAGAGGAGAAAACAGGAAATATAAAAAACTCAATAAAATAGACACCAGAAAAAGGGGAAAAAGTAGGAAAAATACTAGGTATATAAAAAATATGTAATGTAATGTATATAAAAATAATGTAATGTAAATAAATTCAAGTGTAACCATAATCTCAATAAATGTAAATGAGTTAAACTCACTGATTTAAAAAACAAAGATTCTAAGATTGAATTTTTAATCAGATTTTTATCCAGCTATATGCTATTTGTATAGATGTGATGACATAGATGAAATAGAAATTATGAAAAAAGGGATGAAAAGATAAATCAGGACTTCCAGTTAAACATAGAAACTCAATCCAATTATTTATCCTTACTTCTCCCTAAAGCCCCAAAAAGGAATTTTAAAAAGGAATAAACATACAAACACAAAGTAATAGAAGAAGAAATGAGAAATGTCAAGAAAGTTTTAGAAGAAGGAACACAGATGGATGAGTGGTAACTGGCTCAACAGAGCAGAAAAAGCTGAAAACTAGCAGCCAGTCTGTGAGGTTAAGAAGGCAATATGAAGTGTCTGACTACACAGCAGAAACCCAGAAATACCTGAAATGGAGGCATCAAGTACCTATGGAAGCCCAATGATGAAAAGCATTGAAAAACAAAAGTCTAACAAACTTGTTCCTTCTTACACACAACCTCTCAAGCCTAACAAAAGATGGATCTACTCCCAGGAAGGGCCATATCAGATAGGCTCATATCTACGAGAAGCAGCACAGTGAAGGGCAGGGTTGAGGAGCCAAAGTGAAAACAGAGAAATAATTTCATGATAAGATTACAAGTGCCCTTCTTGTCTTGGCACTGAGAATATTTGACCGCCAGGCCTAACCTGCAGGCAGAGGATTAAATGTTCCAACCTAGGGAAACCGAACAGTCCAAAATGAAACATACCAACACTTAGATTTGGGTGCCAAATACCTTAGTAATAGGGTACCTACCAAACAATCCACAGTAAGAATCATTCTTAATTGAAATAGATTGATGCATTACTTTAATAATCAGGGGGAAAAGAAAGGATTTCTGCTATCATTGCTTCAATTCAACATTGGTCTAGATTTCTGAGTTGTATAATAAATTAAGATGACAAATAAAAGATATAAGAAGTAAAATCATATCACATGATTACCTAAACATAAAACACATGAAAATACCCCAAACTATCAAAAGCTTTTAAGTTCAGCAAAGTTACTGGACAAAGGTCAATATGCAGAAATTAGAAGTCCCTTTAAATATCAGAAAAAGAAATTCTTAGAACATTTAATCAGAGAAAAAATACAAAGCACAGTAGCAACAAAAAGCATCTAAATATTTAGAAATAGAAAAATTGAATAAATGACACAAAAGTCCTTAATAGGGAAGACTAACAAATGTAATCAAAAGCTGGAGACAGTGACCTAAATTAAACAGATTACCTTGGATGGGAAGACAATATCAAAAAGAAGTTAGTTCTCCTCCAATTAGTCTATAACCCCAAATAAAATTGCTTTCTTTTTTTTTTTCAGGCCACATTCACTGTTTTATTCATAATCACTAAACTCTGGAAGCAACCAAGATGATCTTCAACAAGGGAATGAATAAAGAAATGGTGGTACACCCATAAACAACTCAGTGATAAGAGGGAAGACACCACTGAATCTGTAGTAACATAAATGAAGCTTAAGTGCATTTTGCTAAGTGAAAGAAGTCAGACCCAAAAACTACCCACTGCGTGGTTCCAATTCATAGGCCATCCTGAAAAAGGCCAAACCATAGGGACTAAGAAAAAATCAGTGGTTGCCAGGGGCTGACAGAGTACAGAGAGTTTGACAACAACAGGGACACACTGGGGACCTTGAGGATTAAGAAGCTGCTACCTGCGGTGCTGGAGTAGTGGATAGGAGACACTGGACATTGATTCAGACCCATGCAACTGCACATCCCAAAGACTGAACTTCCATGAGTGCAAACTGAACCTGACCACCACTTATCAGAACAAGAAATAATGCTTTCCTCCTGGAGTTGCCCCAAACCCCACAAGCTTGTCACATGCTACTTGAGCACTGTGAGGCAGAGTGTGCCTTCAGAGCCCACCTTGCTGCCTTTCATGCTAAGTCTCAGTACACTTTGCAATGAAACTCCACCTCACTGTCCAGCACCACCCTCTGGATGGCTGGCAGTCTCCAACAGGTGTAGCATGTACATCTGCTGGATGCTACAAAACTTGTTCTCCACCATGCAGCTGAAATGGCCACTGTCCAAGGGAACCACACTCTCCATGACCAGGCTCCACTGCTGGTGTTACAGCTTGATGCCCAATGTGATGCTTTTCATGGAACTCCACAAAGCTCCTCAACCAGGAGATGGGGGAGTAGAGTTGCCAGTGGTCAGGCAGTGAATGCAAAAATGTTGTGTGGCCGGTACAGCCAATAGCTTCTTGGCCATCCACTGGGGCCAAGTACGGAAGTCCAGTAAGGGGTTTCCAGGAAGCTGAGGCTCCATGTAGCCCCTTGGTGTATATGTCTGCGTCTCTCTCACTCTGCCTGACTCTTCATTCCAGCCTCACATGACCTGATGATAAAGGACTTCCCAAGGCGTCCTCCCTGCTCAGGGCTTGTAATAAATCTTTGTATTTGTTTCCTATTGTGATGTTGTATTGAATTTGTACCTTCCATCTGAAGAACTAGGGGCTACTCAGGCTTGGTTTTCCCTGGGATGCCAAGGAGAACATAAGGGCAGGCTTCCAGGCCAGAGCAATGGTTAGGCAGGCAAAAACTGAACTTAGGTCAGCAAGAGCTATAGGCATCAGTCAGTATAAACAAGTTTCCCACCTGAAGGACACCCTGGTCACAGTCCAGACAACTAGGAATTAGGCCATCCACCAGGTAAAAGAAGTATCCAATGGAAAGCACATGTGGACACCCATGCCCAGCGACTGCTTGCCACTCTGGTACTGGAGCCCCAATTTAGCTGGAGCCTCTCAAAACAAAGGGCCCATGCTACCTGATATCCAGGGCCATTTCTATGTTGGCCCTCTCAGAACCTCTCTCTCTCTCTGTCTTTCACACACACTCTCTCTCTCTCTCCCCCTCCCTCCCTCCCTCCCTCTCATTCTTTCTCTCTATACACAATTCTGGCTTCCATCCAAGTCACTAAAGAGACATGTTCCTCCCAGTTCTGGCCCAGGGTCTTCTGCAGGGCCTCTCTCTGGTTGGCCTCGTGAACAGTCCTGTATGAGTCTTACAAGCTTGTCAACATCTGTAAACATTGGAGTCAGCTCTTCTTTAAATGGACACTCTTGAAGTTCAGTTTCTTAAGTGTCTGTATCCAGTGATAAAATTAATTTCCCATTCAGGAGGACAATAGTATTATTTTCATCAATATTTGTATCATATGTTAGTACAGAGCACAAACCCAGTATTTGTGATAGTATATCTCCTTGAGATGCTGTGGCATCACTTGTGACCAAAGTTGGGTATCTGGCTGACCAGCAAGTGGCCAGAAGCCTCTTGGAGCCTGCACAAAGTTGCCATGTGCATGCCAGCCCTCTGTAAGCTCTTCTAACAGTGTTTTTCAAGGTACTTGGCAAGACAATTATAAAATTTATTCAAGAGGATCAAAAGACAAGAGTAGCCTAGACAATTTGAAGAAAAAGAAAGGGACTCATCATTAAAGTTCCTAAGAGCTATTAAACAACTGGAATAATTAAAAACATCTGTATTAGCACAGAGAAAGAGGGAGGAAAGAAAGAAAGAGGAAGGAAGGAAGGAAGGAAGGAAGGAAGGAAGGAAGGAAGGAAGGAAGGAAGGAAGGAAGGAAGACAGGAAGGAAGGGAAGGAGGGAGGGAGGGAAGAAGGAAGGAAGGAAAGAAAGAAAGAGAACGAGAGAGAGAGAGGGAGGAAAGAAACAGGAAAGAAAGAAAGGAAAGGAAGGAGGGAGGGAGGAAAGGAAGGAAGGGGAGGGAGGGAGGGAGGGAAGAAAGAAAGAAAGAATGAAAGAGAGAAAGAAGGAAGGAAGGAAAGAAAGAAAGAGAAAGAGAGAGAGAAAGAAAGAGAGAGAGAGAAAGAAAGAAAGAGAAAAAGAGACAGAGAGAGAGAGAGGGAGGAAAGAAAGAGGGACGAAGGAAACAGTGAGG
>NW_012099876.1:0-5142 GCF_000951045.1 Mandrillus leucophaeus | reverse complement strand
AGGAAGGAAGGAAGGAAGGAAGGAAGGAAGGGGGAGGGAGGAAGGGAGGGAAGGAAGGAAGAAAGAAAGGAAGAAAGAAAGGAAGAAAAAGAAAGAGAAAAGAAAGAAAGAAAAAGGAAAGAAAGGAAAGAAAGGAAGGAAGGGAGGGAAAGAAAAGTGTCCTTATTAGCAGACTGTATGAGAATAGCATTATCAATTACTACGCATCAAATTACCTCAAAATTTAACAGCTTAAAATAACAAATCTTTAGAGGACATCAGTAAGATTGTAGAGTAGAAGATCCTAGCCTTCAACATTCCAAAAAAATAACAATTAAGACAGGTATCCCTGAACAAAAAATAGCTCTGGGAGAGTTCAAGAGTGCAGTTAAAAAGCTGCAGCAGCACACTGGAGAAAAAGAAAATTGAATAACCACACAAAAAAGGTAAGAAGAACAGTTTAATTTTTCCTACATCAGCCCATCCCCCAGGGAAGGACAGTTAAGTAGCAAAAGAGATCTCTTCAACCCATGAATTTCTCTCATGAGAAAAAAACAAGCAAGGTAAGGAATCAGCTCCCCAAGCCTTTCAAGGTACTTCCTGGAAAACTTACTTTGGTTTCCACTCCACTCAGGTTTCTGAGATCAGTGTACCAAAACATCTGGAGATGGCTAGAAATAAAGAAGAGGGGTGGTACCATCAGTATTACCCACACACAGAAGCCATGGTGGTCCCCAGAGGCCTGTTGTCCCAATGCTGCTAAAGAAGCCAATAGCCATCATAGCTGCCACAGACATCCCACAGTTTTGCTGCTGAGGGCAATGCAGTTTTTGCAGACCATGGCTGCCTCAGATGCAGTTCCCTACTTCCCACCACCATTCCAGCCAGTGTGGCCATGGTCACCCCAGTCCTGAAAGTCAATGCAACCACCTTGTGTACGTATGTAGCTAACCTCAATCACCACTGCCAGTCCCCACCACCACATATGTGGTTGCAGCCAGCCTCCACAGCTGAGCATACACATGCCACTGGCCCCATACCCCAAAGCCAGCACACAACCACCAACACTGGCCCCTGCCACCACCTGCCTTGACCCTCCTAAAAAAGTATGCTTGCCACTGTAACAAGAGGCACTCCTGAGGACTCCAACAGCCTTTAAATCACTGTTGAATCCCTTGAAGCTTTTGATGACAAGGACTACAAAGTTTCCCATATCACAGACCCCTGCTACCTGAGACGCCAATCACCAAGTTCCCTTGGACACAGAGCTTCTTCATGCCTCCAAATTGGAGCACCATGCACCACTGGATCTGGTGTACCATGGAACACTCCAGCATGCCTTCCCATGCCCAGTTCCAGGAATCCCATGCTCCCTCTCCCCTGCAAGTGAAAGTCTTTCCTTACGAATGCCAGTCTATAAAGTCTAGAAGAGGTGATACTTATTTAAATCCACAAATGCCAATGAAAGCATAAAAGAAACAAGAAAAATCAAGAAAGCAACACCACCAAAAAAATTAACGTCCAGTGCCTGACCCCAAAGAAAAGAAAATCCATGAACCATGTGACAAAAAATTCAAAATAATTGTTCTAAAGAAGCTCAGTGAGCCCAAAAGAACATACACAAATTTAACAAAAAACAATTAGGAAAACAATGCAATAACAAAACGAGAAATTCAACAGAGATAGAAAACATTTTTTAAAACTAGAAATACTAGAGGCTAAAGAATACAATGGCTGAACTAAAAATGCAATAGAGAGCTACAATAGCAGACTGGATCGAGCAGATGAAGGAATCCATGAACTGGAAGAGAGATCATCTGAAATTATTCAATTGGGGGAGAAAATATTAAAACAATGAAAAGAGTGAAAAAGTATGAGAGTTATGGAAACAATATACATCTTATGAAGTGAACCAATATACATGTTATAGGAGTCACCAAAAAAAAGATTTAAAATGCAAATATATTTAAAGAAATAATAATAGAAAACTTTACAAATCTGGGAAAGGAAATAGACATTCAGACTCAAGAAGTACATAGGACTCCAAACAGGTTTAATACAAAAATATCTACACCAAGATTAGCAGATTTCTTGACATAAAACTTACAGACAAGAAGACACTAATATTATATATTCCAATTACAGAGAGAGCAAGCTGTAATGTTGAACATTCTGTAAGAAGAAAAGTATTCTGAAGCCACGTACACACTACAAATAACAACCTAATTCTTAAGAGAGGAGGAATCAAGAAATAATGTATATTCCTCTTCTTTGTCCAAAAAAAAAAAGGAAAAATAATTGCCAAAATAGAATATTTTACTCTGCAAAGCTATCTTTTAAAAATATAGGAGACATTAAGTCTTTCCAGGACCCAGAAAAACCTGGATGGTTTGTTACCACTAGATCTGCCTTAAAAGAAATGTCGAAGGGAGTTCTTCGAATGGAATCGAAACACACTAAATAATAACGTGAAATCATATAAAAGTATAAATTTCACCAGTAAAAGTAAAAATAAACTCAAATACAGAATAATATACCATTTTAAGTTGTATGCAAAGTACCTAGAAGCCTAACATAAAAGTTAAAACACAAAAGTATTAAGAGTAACTACAAACAGAAAAATGTGGTAACATGTATGTTCTCACTCTTATTTAGGAGCTAAAAATGTTGATCTCATAGAAGTAGAGAGTAGAATAGTAGTTACTAGGGTCTGAGATTAATGAGAGGGATAGGGAGGGATCTATTAAATTATACAAAATTTGCAGCTAGATAGCAGGAATAAGTTTCAGTGTTTTATACCACTGTGGGGTGACTACAGCTAACAATAATTTATTATACATTTTCAAACATCTAGAAGAGAGGATTTTGAATGTTCTCAACACCAATGATAAATGTTTGAGGTGATGAATATGCTAATTACCCTGATTTGATCACTATACATTGCATATCTTAAAACATCACTATGTACTCCATAAATAGGTACAATTTTGTGTTGATTTAGAAATACATTTTTAAAAAATTGTGAACAGACTCATAACATAAAAATTCTGACTTCAAGAACACAAAGTGTATGTGAGGAACGGGATAAAGTACAGAATTTATGTATGCAATTGAACTTGAGTTGTTATCAAATTAAAATAGATGCTTATAACTACAAGAATTACACAAGTCCCATGTTAACCACAAAAGAAAAGTCTATAATAGATACACAAAAAGACAAAGAGAAAGGAAACAAACCAAATTGCTACGAAAAAAAAAAATGTATATTTATCAGACAACAAAAGGAGATAGAGTGAAAGGGACAAAAGAACTGCAAAACAGACTGCAATTAACAAAATAGCAATAGTAAGTTCTTACATATCAACAATCACTTTAAATGTAAATGGATTAAATTCTCCAATGTAAAGGCATAGAGTTGCGGAGTGGATTAAAAAACAAGATCCAGTGATGTAGTGTCTATAAACGATTCACTTTAAATGTGAGAACACACATAGCCTGAAAGTAAAGGGATAGAAAAAGATATTCTATACAAATGGCAACCAAAAGAAAGCAGGGAGAGCTATACTTAGACAAAGGATTTTAAGTCAAAAATTGGCAAAGATCATCATATAATGATTAAAAAGTCAATTCAAGAGAAAGATATAATGGTAAACATATATGCACCTAACATTAGACCAACTAAATATGTAAAATATTGGTATATCTGAAGGAAGAAATTGACAACAATACAATAATAATTGAAGACTTCAATACTCCACTTTCAATAATGGATAGAACATTTAGGTTGAAAAACAATAAGGAAACAGCTGACTTGAGTAACACTATGAATCAAATGGACAACAGACATAGAATTTTCCACCCAATAGCAGCAGAATGCATATTATTTTCAGGGTCACACAGAGTATTCTCCAGAATAGGCCATATGTTGGGTCATAAAACAAGTCTTTAAAAATTTAAGAAGATTGAAATTATATCAAGTACCTTGCAAACCACAGTGGAATGAAACTAGAAATCAATATCAAGAAAACAAGAAAATTCACACAAGAGCATGAAAACTAAACTCCACACACTTGAACAACCATTGAATTAAAGAATAAAGCAAATGGAAATTTTAAAATTACCTTGAGAAAAATGAAGACAAAACATATCTTACCAAAGTGTATGGTCTGCAGCAAAGGCAGCATTAAGACAAAATCTTACAGTGTTAAATGCCTACCTTAAAAAAGAAGAAATATCTCAATTAAACAACTTAACTTTGCAACTCAAGGAACTAAAAGTAGAAAAACAAACTAAACTCAAAGTTAGCAGATGGAAGGAAACAATAAAGATTGGAGCAAAAATAAACAAAAAATAGACAAAATAAAATTAAGAATTTTTTTTTGAGAAGATGAAATTACCAAGTTTGTTGCTAGCCTAATACAAAACAGAAAGAGAAGACTTAAATACAATCAGAGCTTTTTTAAAAGGAGACATTACAATAGATGACACAAAAGCAAAAAGAATCACAGAGACTACTGTGAAGTTATATACCAATAAATTGGATAACCTAGCAGAAATGGATTAATTCTTAAAAGCATACAAGCTATCAAGACTGAATCGAGAACTAGAAAGACAAATTGACCGATAACAAGCAAGAGATTGAATCAGTCATCAAAAACATTCCAACAAAGAAAAGCCCAGGACAAGATGGTTTCACAAATGAGTTCTATCAAACTTTTTTTTTTTTTATACTTTAAGTTCTAGGGTACATGTGCATAACGTGCAGGTTTGTTACATATGTATACTTGTGCCATGTTGGTGTGCTGCACCCATCAACTCGTCAGCACCCATCAACTCATCATTTACATCAGGTATAACTCCCAACGCAATCCCTCCCCCCTCCCTGCTCCCCATGATAGGCCCCGGTTTGCGATGTTCCCCTTCCCGAGTCCAAGTGATCTCATTGTTCAGTTCCCACCTATGAGTGAGAACATGCAGTGTTTGGTTTTCTGTTCTTGGGATAGTTGGCTGAGAATAATGGTTTCCAGCTGCATCCATGTCCCTACAAAGGACACAAACTCATCCTTTTTACGGCCGCATAGTATTCCATGGTGTATATGTGCCACATTTTCTTAATCCAGTCTGTCACTGATGGACATTTGGGTTGATTCCAAGTCTTTGCTA
>NW_012099875.1:0-1414 GCF_000951045.1 Mandrillus leucophaeus | reverse complement strand
GTGCAGCTAATTTGTGAGTGTGTGAGACAGAGGCTCACTCTGTCCCCCAGGCTGGAGCGCGATGGTGCAATCTCGGCTCACTGCAATCTCTGCCTCCCGGGTTCAAGCGATTCTCCTGCCCCAGCCTCCTGAGTAGCTGGGACTACAGGTGTGTGCCAACATGCCTGACTAATTTTTTGTATTTTTAGTAGAGACAGGGTTTCACCATCTTGGCCAGGCATCTCTGACTCCTGACCTTGTGATCCGACCGCCTCAGCCTCCCAAAGTGCTGGGATTACAGGCATGAGCTACCAGCTGCCCAGCTAATTTTTGTATTTTTAGTAGAGACAGGATTTCACCATGTTGGCCGGGCTGGTCTCAAACTCCTGGTTTCAAGTGATCTGCCTGCCTCCGCCTCAGGTATTTCTTTATAGCAATGCAAAATGACCCAATACACTGTGCCTTTCACAAGCTCCTCTTTGAATCTTTAAAAGCAGCAAGAATCAGGATTCTTGCCAATTTGGGTTTAGGGGAAATAAAAACAGCAGGGTTCAAGGATATATTTTATCATCAGATATCCTCCAGATGTCCTCTAGAGGTCTTAATCCCACCCTCCTCTTAATCACCTTCATAAATTGCATCATGAATGTACTTTTTTTATTTTTATTTTTATTTTTTTGAGGCAGAGTCTCGCTCTGTCGCCCAGGCTGGAGTGCAGTGGCCGAATCTCAGCTCACTGCAAGCTCTGCCTCCCGGGTTTACGCCATTCTCCTGCCTCAGCTTCCCGAGTAGCTGGGACTACAGGCGCCTGCCACCATGCCCAGCTAATTTTTTTATTTTTAGGAGAGACGGGGTTTTACCACATTGGCCAGGCTGGTCTCGAACTCTTGACCTCAGGTGATCCACCCATTTTGGCCTCCCAAAGTGCTGGGATTACAGGTGTGAGCCACTGCACCTGGACTTCTCTCCCACTTTCTAACCATCAAGTCCCGTATCCATCCTCTCCCTTGCATAGAGCCTTCCTCACAAAAAGCCCCCATAGCTTCACAGCAAGGCCTTCACTTCAGCTGTTGCCTCCTCCAGGTAGCCCTCATGGCCTGTATGTGGACTTTCCTATCACTGCTTATATTTGTCCCTGCCCAAATCTCATGTGGAATTGTAATCCCCAGTGTTGGAGGTGGGGCCTGGTGGAGGTGTTTGAGTCATGGGGATGGGTCCCGCATGGATTGGTGCTGTTCTCGAGATAGTGAGTTCTTGCCAAATCTAGTTGTTTAAAAGCATGTGGCACCTCCCCACAATCCTCTCTTTTGCTCCTGCTCTAGGCATGTGGTGTGCCTGCACCCTTTTGCCATAAGTAAAAGCTTCTGGAGGCCTCCCCAGAAGCCCAGCAGACGCTGGTGTGATGCTTGTACAGCCTGCAGAACTGTGAGCCAAT
>NW_012099874.1:0-1111 GCF_000951045.1 Mandrillus leucophaeus | reverse complement strand
CTCTCCTCTCCTCTCCTCTCCTCTCTTTTCTCTTTCTTTCTCTCTTTCTTTCTTTCTCTCTTTCTTTCTTTCTCTCTTTCTTTCTCTCTCTCTCTCTCTCTCTCTTTCTTTCTTTCTTTCTTATAGAGTTTCGCTCTTGTCACTTAGGCTGGAGTGCAATGACACAATCTCGGCTCACTGCAACCTCCGCCTCCCAGGTTCAAGCAATTCTCCTGCCTCAATCTCCCGAGTAGGTGGGACTACAGGCGTGCCCAGCCACCACGCCCAGCTAATTTTTGCATTTTTAGGAGAGACGGGGTTTCACCATGTTGGCCAGGATGGTTTCAATATCTTGACCTCATGATCCACCTGCCTCGGCCTCCCAAAGTGTTGGGGTTATAGGCGTGAACCACTGTGCCTGGCCTCTTTTTCTTTCTTAATATGATCTGATATCTAAAAATAAGACTACCAAGCCCTAGAAAAGTCTTAAAATAGCCCAGCCTGTGGGCTCAGTGACTCACGCCTATAGTCCTAGCAGTTTGGGAGGCCAAGGAGGGTAGACTGCCTGAGCTCAGGAGTTCAAGACCAGCCTGGGCAACATGGCAAAACCCCAGCTCTACTAAAAATACAAAAAAATAGCTGGGCGTGGTAGCAGGTGTTTGTAATCCCAGCTACTCAGTGAGCTGAGATCACGCCACTGCACTCCAGCCTGGATGACAGAGTCAAAAAAAAAAAAAGCCCAGCCTGTACATCAGACCCTTCTCTACATTGTAATGTGATTAATTATTTGTATAGATTTCTTACTAGTGAAACCACCCTGAATGTTTAGAATTAGCTTTTTTGGTCATGGTTTACTTTCTTCCAATGTGCTGTTAGAATCTACTTGCTGGTATTTGACTTAGGATTTTTGCATCAAGAGTTTTAAGTGAGGTTATTCTGGGGTGTTCTTCCTTGTGCTTTTTTGATCAGGTTTTTATATCAGTGTTATGCTAGCCTAATACAAAAAATCGGGACGCCTTCTTTCTCTGTGGCGTGAGATAGCTAAAATAACTCATCCATCTTTTCTTTTTCTTTTTCTTTCTTTCTTTCTTTTTTTTTTTTTGAGACAGAGTGCAGTGGCACAATCTCAGCT
>NW_012099873.1:0-1348 GCF_000951045.1 Mandrillus leucophaeus | reverse complement strand
AATACTCAGAAAACAATGCCAATGTGGGTGGGGAGAAAAGCAGGACCTCAAATAGACACCATGTGTTACAAGCAGAGATAGAGATAAAGATAGGCGTTGAACAAAGAGAGAAGGAAATACACCAAAATGCCCAGAGAGGTTTTCTCCAGGTTTGGAGTCACAGTGATCTTTGCTTTCTTCTTTCCTGTATATTTCTGTGCCGCCCAAGTCTTTTACTGTGAGCAAACGTGACTCTAGTAATGGTGGGGATCAATAATTTTTTAATTTGTTTTTCAAATGTAGAACACTTTGCTCTGCCTCTCAGTGTCATCAAGAAGCCCAGATGAAAGCTGAGTGACGTGGCTGGGCACGGTGGCTCACGCCTGTAATTCCAGCACTTTGGGAAGCCGAGGCGGGTGAATCATGAGGTCAAGAGATCAAGACCATCCTGGCCGACACAGTGAAACCCCGTCTCTACTAAAAATACAAAAATTAGTTGGGCATGGTGGTGCACGCCTGTAGTCCCAGCTACTCAGGAGGCTGAGGCAAGAGAATCGCTTGAACTGGGGAGGCAGAGATTGCAGTCAGCCGAGATCATGCCACTGCACTCCAGCCTGGCAACAGAGCAAGACTCCATCTCAAAAAAAAAAAAAAAAAAAAAAATCCTGAAAGTTGAGGAGTGACCTGAGTACTAAGGCCTTCAGATCCTCCTACCCCATGGAACAGGCCGTCCCTCCTATTGTCCAGCAGTGTCCGGCGAAGGCCATTACCTTTATATGAGGGCAGAAGGTGAGCTAAAGCCCTATGGGAGAGGTGGCTCAGGCATAAATAGGCCTGTAGGAACAAAGCTCAGAGACAGACCTGTGGCCAGTGGCTCCACAGCTATGCCCCAACCCCAGTGCACCCCTAGAGCTTGCTCCAAAATGATTCAAAGAGTAGGAGGGGAACAAGGCAAAGGAGACAAAAAGGGGATTACTGGGAAAGCATTAGAACTATCCTGGGCCAGGCATGGTGGCTCACACCTGTAATCCCAACACTTTGGAAGGCCAAGGTGGGTAGATTACTTAAGGCCAGGAGTTTGAGACCAGCCTGACCAACATGGCAAAACCTTGTCTCTACCAAAAAAAAATATATATATATAAACTAGCCTGGCGTGGTGATGGGCACCTGTAGTCCCAGCTACTCAGGAGGCTGTGGCAAGAGAATCACTTGAACTCAGGAGGCGAAGGCTGCAGTTAGCCAAGACTGTGCCACTGCACTCCAGCTAGGGCAACAGAGTAAGACTCTGTCTCAAAAAAGAAAAAGAAAGAGAAAGAGAGAGAGGAAGGAAGGAAGGAGGGAGGGAAGGAGGGAAGGAGGGAGGGAAGGA
>NW_012099872.1:0-1190 GCF_000951045.1 Mandrillus leucophaeus | reverse complement strand
TACTTCAGTTCTCAAAATAAGCTGATGACATTTTACTTCTCTTCTTTCCTTTCCACCTGCTTAGTTTATCTCGGATACTCCAGAATGTCCTTTCCATAGTTACCTATCGATTATTAGAAAAAAGAGGTGGCGGGGGAGACTTCTTCCCCCTCCTACCACTGTCTTTTCTTGGTCATTTTTCAATAATTTTTGTGAGCATATTAAATAAGAACAGAGATAGATGGGGAGGGGGGTTAAAGTCCCTTTGATGTTAATGGAGTTTCAGTTTACTCAAAATAATTCTCTAATTTTTGTTGTTGTTGTTGCTGATCACACTGACATGTAAACCTTAGAAGTAAGAATGAGTTGAGTTGAAACAGATGAAAAAGAAACGGGGTATGTATGTGATTTCCTTAGGAAATGATGTATACTTAAGCATGATTAAAATAGTCAGAAGGAAACTGGCACAGCATTAGATAATACTATTACAATCACTATGTAGTAATATGGGGCTCTCGTTAAAAGCTAAAAATATTTCTGGGAATGTTTTTTTTCATTCAGTACTCTTAGATTGCAAACCTTTTATAAACATCATTAGATATTTGTTTTTCTGCCTGTTTCAAATGAGAAAAAAAGACGTTTTCAATTATTTGGAATGTTTTACATAAATTAAAAAATGTTTGGAATTTTTTCAAAAGGAAGTATGGCACATTTTTTAAAGTTTATTATGCTGCAAAAAGTAACTAATAGAAAATAATTTTCTCTTGAAAAGGCACAATTAATTTTTCTAAATAACTTTTATGAAATGCCAACAAAATGGGGGCACTGTGAGAAAAAGGGAAATAAAAAATAAATCTGCTTATAATACCTAAGAATGTCTATTCTTTGTCAATTTTTTTTGACAAATTACAAAATCTAGTTTTCCACAAAACTGCGAAGTTAATCAATACATTGGGGCAAGCAGTTTATTTCAATGTTTATTTCACATTTAAAGTTAACTGTGCATATCTTTATTTCATAAGTGAATGCCTTAAGTTGGTTTTCCTGGGAAACATATCAAGACTCTGAGACAGGGCCGGGGCGGTGGCTCAAGCCTGTAATCCCAGCACTTTGGGAGACTGAGACGGCCGGATCACGAGGTCAGGAGATCGAGACCATCCTGGCTAACACGGTGAAACCCTGTCTCTACTAAAAAAAAAAATACAAAAAAC
>NW_012099871.1:0-1234 GCF_000951045.1 Mandrillus leucophaeus | reverse complement strand
AGGTCAAGAGACCAAGATCATTCTGGCCAATATGGTGAAACCCTGTCTCTAAAATACAAGAATTAGCCGGGCATGGTGGCGCGTGCCTATAATCCCAGCCACTCAGGAGGCTGAGGCAGGAGAATCGCTTGAACCCAGGAGGCAGAGGTTGCAGTGAGCTGAGATCGCGCCACTGTACTCCAGCCTGGGCGACAGAGTGAGACTCTGTCTCAAAAAAAAAAAAAAAAAAAAAAAAAAAAAGAATGAGTAAATAAATCTGGATATAGTTTCAGAAGGAAAGTAGGTAGTTGAGAAGTTCCATTTCCGTGGCATTCTGTTAATGTTGTGAGATTTGAGGTGAATATTCCATCTCGCAGTAAAATGTTTCTTCCAGGTTTCTCATTTAATATTTTTCACTTCTCTGCTGTTTTTCCATTTATTTGGTGCCCTTTTTCTAGTTTTCTTTATGGATTGAGTTGCTTGGCTACTCAGTGTTTCATGTTGGTTTGCCCAGTGATTTCATACTATTTGCTGCTTCTCTGTAGGGCATTTCCCTTTATTTTTGGTTTCTCCTCAATTAGAAAATGATTTTTTTGTCAGGGACATTTTAGTGTATAGAGATCTTACTAGACTATTCCTTACATCCTAATCTTCCTCCTGAGAGATAACTGCTTAGGGTATTAAAATCTTGCTAATGTGCTGTTTCTGAAGTTGCCCTTGTTTGAATAAATATGCCTAACCAATAATTAAATATGCCTAATCAAATCCTCTTGAAGAGTATTGTTTGGGATCCTATTCTGCTTCATTGATACTTTTCCTTCTGGCTTTTGTTCTCCTCAAAGTATAGCATAGTTTCTTTGCTATTGCAAGAAAATAACTGAGTTCTAGCCTCTTCCCTGAACCTTATCTTTCCAGAAAATATAAAGTACTCCCATTCCTCTGAAGCTTTAGGGCTTAATCCAACAATTAATAAAGTTTATGTACTCTATTTGCTTGGTCCTAATGCTTCATTTGAGGTGAGGTTATCATACCACTAAAGGTCATTGAAATCCTGACTGATGGGTAGATTCAGCCATAGGGAGGACTCTTGAGACAAAAATGGCAACCATCAATAGCTGGCATTTTTACTTTCTGCCTCTTTCCAACTTCTCTTCCTGTGTGACCAGGGTGGTGGTGGTGGTGTTTTGAGATGGAGTTTCTATCTTGTTGTCCAGGCTGGAGTACAATGGTGTGATCTTGGCTCACTGCAACCTCT
>NW_012099870.1:0-1026 GCF_000951045.1 Mandrillus leucophaeus | reverse complement strand
TCTGCCTCAGAGAAATCAGCCAGTTCTCTTAGTCTGAGCAACTCCAGCTTCTTTAATTGGAAGTGTTTAGAAACCAAGATCTAGGCACTACTTGTGGTCATTGTTACTTGTCTGCTACTGCTTTTAAGTGCTTTCAGAACTAGAAAACAAATACACATGTACCTACATATAAAGATATATATCTATATGTATTTCCATATCTACCCATCTATATGTATGTGTACCTTTGTGTATGAGTGTGTATAAAATAATACAAATCATGAGTTCATAGTGATGCTTCAGATTCTAAGCCAAAACCATAGGGTTCATTCTAGAACCCTAGCCTTTCCATTTCTGTATTTGCAACACTCTTTTCCAATAATCACAAAGGCCTGGCCCCATTGTCCTCAATATGGTTACTTACTTGCTCAAATATCAAATGCACAGAAAGTAGTTTTAGGGTTGCCAACTTATGTCATTGCAAAAAGAAAACCTTCTAAAGTGAGTTTAATATTATTTACATTTGTAAAGTAAAATTTACATATAGTAAAATACACCTATCTTAAGTCTATCATTCCATGAACTTTGAATGGAGAAGCCCATATAAACCTCATTCCTGTCAAGATGTACAATGTACATCATGGTGGCTATGGTTAACAACATTGTATTTTATGTTTGAAAATTGTTAAGAGAGTAGATTTTAAGTGTTTTCACTACAAAAATGATAAGTATGTGAGGTAATGCTTGCATATTTTAAATAGCTTGATTGAGCCATTCCGTACTGTATACATATATCAAAACATTATATTGTACTCCAGAAATATATAATTTTTACTTCTTAATTAAAAATTTTTAAAGATAAACAATGCTTTCAGCACACTGGAAAGCTTCTTTGTGCCCCTTCTCTGACATCCTCCCACCTAGAGGCAACTGCTGTTTTAAATTTTTTCACTGTAGATTAATTTTGCGTTTACTAGAACTTCATAAAAATAGAACCAGACAGTATATATTCTGTTGATTCTGCCCTCTAACCCAGCATAAATTGTA
>NW_012099869.1:0-2626 GCF_000951045.1 Mandrillus leucophaeus | reverse complement strand
GGAGTCTAGTGAGGGCCTACTTACTACTGCATAGGCAGCCCACCCTGTTTGCTCTGTCCTCACATGGTGTCTCTTTTTCTATGGTTGCTAATTCCAATCATGAGGCTCCACCTTCCTGACCTAATCACTTCCCAAAAGCCCCACCTCCTGATACAATCACCTGCAGGTTAGGTTTCAATATATAAATTATGGAGGGACACAAATATTCAGACCATAGCAAAGAGACCTTCTTTCACCATGGGAGGAAGAAATTGAACAAATGTTTAAAGCTGTGTGCCTGAATACGGATACCTTAGCATTGTTCATAAACAGCAAATGCTTATAAAAATGTAAATGCTCAAAATTAGGCTTTGATTAAATAAATTATGATCTATTCATGAAAATACTGTGAAGTAGCCATCTAAAATTATAAAATCAGTATATATTTGTTGACATGTAAAATATTCATTTTATTAACAGAAACAAAATTATTAAAAAGCATCCATAGCATATCATCTAAAAGAAAAATATATTTTATGTTTGTATGTCTACTTATATGTACATATATAAATAAATACAGAATTACACAAACATGTTATATATCAGCATTTTGAAGGAGATACACCCAAACATATTAACAGGGTTTATCTCTCCATGCCAGGCTTACAAGTGGCTTTATTTTCTAATATTTGATACTATACATGTAACTTGCATCAACAAATAAAGTGCTGACCTTTTCTTTCTTTTTTCCATCGCCCTCCCCTAGTTTAGGTTGGTTATTTTTCAATCCTGAGAGGGAAGAGGAATTACCTACAGAAGGGAACGTTTCTGGGAGATCTTTCTGGCTCTCGGTTCTTCTCCTTGGAATTTTTGATTGTCCTGGAATCTAACTCTTATTAGAAGTGATAGAATTTATTCCTTATCTTTATTTTCTCCTTGTTGTTAAACATTAAACTCAAGCTTTGAAAAGCTGGCGTCAACTTTATTAGTTCTAATCATGGCTGCATGCCATTAAGATTAATAATTCTGTTAGTTATTCCCCACTCACCACACCATTTTCCATGTCCCTTAAGGCACTGATGTGTTTATTCCTACAGGGTCTGTTTATGAACTAAATGAGAAAGACAGAGTTGTCACTTCAAAGTCACAGCTTGTTTAAATGCATTTGACCTGATTCACCAGATCTAAATCCAACTAACTTCTGGCCATTTTGAAAAGAATGAAGGTTGGCTACTTCCAAGAAAATCCCAGAGAATGTGCGCAGGCCCTAAAGGAGCTTACAAGTAAGGAGTTCCAGGAATGCTTTTGAGGAATGGCTGTGAAGAAATTGGGCCTCCTCTAAGCTCAGGTCCTGGGTATGGAGGCTCAAGATAAGACCAGTTTGCTGTTTATCCCTTTTAGACCCCAGGGATTTGGCCAAACTCTTCTCCTGTCTGCTGCCAACTTTGACCTTGTTTTCTACAAGACTTAAGAGGTAATATATTCCTGTCTCAATTTATTCAATAGTTAGGTTTCTATAAATCCTGGGAAATTTGTAAAAGTTTGTATAAAAATCAGTTCAAAAATGAATTAAAAGCAAGAGGTATATTCTAGAATCTTAATTTTTTTCTGTTTCATATTAATAAGAAGAATAAATAGTTAATGAAAAATGTTACTTATGTAATAGTGACCAAAAAGAAGTCACTGAATAATAAGGTATACTTGAATTGCAAACAATGTAAGTTTACAAATGTAGTAGCTGTGTTTTAAATGCCTTCATTTTGGGAATTCTTGCATGTGAAGTCTTTATCACGCTCAGTGATGCCCAGGTTTTGCCTTTTCTTTAACCCTTGAGAGAATTTTAATGAATTAAAATGAGTCTGCTAATGTCTATGTTTCATTCATCTTTTGCAAAACAGGCTGATCACCTCCAGTTTTACATATTGAAAAGATTTGACTTCTTTTTCTTCTGGGGACCTCCCTATGATGCTAACTGATGATTTCCAGTTATTTTACCTGCAAGTTAAAAACAATTTAGAAAACACACAAGTTCATGTGGCTTGATGAGTGTAGACATTAGGAAGGAAGCAACAGCTAGTCCTGTTCAAGGCATCTTATTGAGAGTTGCTTCATACCACCTGGACTTGGCCCTGTTCTGTGTTGTCAGAGAAAGAGCTTCCCAAATTTTTGGCAGGCATTTTAATCCCTTTATTCTGAAATTTGCATGTGTGTTTTTTTTTTTTTTTTTTTTTTTTTTTTGAGACGGAATCTTGCTCTGTCACCCAGGTGGAAATGCAGTGTGCGATCTCTGCTCACCTGCAACCTCAGTCCCCTGGGTTCAAGCAATTCTCCTGCCTCAGCCTCCCGAGTAGTTGGGATTACAGGCACCCACCACCACACCTGGCTAATTTTTGTATTTTTAGTAGAGATGGGATTTCGCCCTGTTGGTCAAACTGGTCTCAAACTCCTGACCTCAGGTGATCCACCTGCCTCGGCCTCCCAAAGTGTTGGGATTACAGGCGTGAGCCACTGCGCCTGGCTGCATGTATACTTTAGGTTAAACAATGTTAACTTGATTCAGATTTAATACTTGTCTCTGTTTACTTTTTAGTATAAATGAAGCTAGATCTATTCTTTCAGAGCTGTTTTACCTGGTTCCAATCTGAGC
>NW_012099868.1:0-1437 GCF_000951045.1 Mandrillus leucophaeus | reverse complement strand
CTTGGCTCACTGCAACCTCTGCCTCCTGGGTTCAAGCGATTCTCCCGCCTCAGCCTCCTGAGTGGCTGGGATTACAGGTGCCTGCCACCACACCTGGCTAATTTTTTTTTTTTTTTTTTTTTTTTAGATGGATTCTAACTCTGTTGCCCAGGCTGGAGTGCAGTGGCATGGTATCAGTTCACTATAACCTTCACCTCCCGGGTTCAAGTGATTCTCCTGCCTCAGCCTCGCAAGTAACTGGGATTACAGGTGCCCGCCATCATGCCTGGCTAATTTTTTGTATTTTTAGTAGAGACAGGGTTTCACCATGTTGGCCAGGCTGACCTCAAACTCCTGACCTCGTGATCTGCCCACCTCAACCTCCCAAAGTGCTGGGATTACAGGCGTGAGCCACTGTGCCCGGCTTACCTGGCTAATGTTTGTATTTTTTAGTAGAGACAGGGTTTCACTATGTTGGCCAGGCTGGTCTCAAACTCCTGACCTTGGGTAATCCATCCGCCTCCACCTCCCAAAGTGCTGGGATTATAGGCGTGAGCCACTGCGCCCAGCCTGAGTTTTGTATTTTTTTTTTTTAAGAGACAGGGTTTTGCCATGTTGCCGAGGCTAATACTAAATATTAAATATTTGTGATACTGAGTTATTAAATATTAGGTATATAAAGCTAACCTTTCAGATATTTCATTAAGGAAACTGAGTTTTAAAGAAATCAATTATCTATTTAACCAAGGATAGAGTGTTTTCCCAAATTTTGAAAGGACAGGCAGATGCTGTCAACTGAAATTCAAGAGCACATTCAGGCCGGGCACGGTGGCTCCTGCCTGTAATCCCTCCCTTTGGGAGGCCAAGGCAGGCAGATCACGTGAGGTCATGAGTTCAAGATCAGCCTGGCTAACATGGTGAAATCCCATCTCTACTAAAAATACAAAAAATTAGCTGGGCATGGTGGTGGCGCCTATAATCCCTCCCACTTGAGAGGCTGAAGCAGGAGAATCACTTGAGCCCAAGAAGTGGAGGCTGCAGTGAGCTAAGATCATGCCACTGCACTCCAGCCTGGGTGACAGAGTGAGACTCCATCTCAAAAAAAACAAAAACAAAAACAAAAACAAACAAAGTACATTCAATCTCAATAGCAGTTCTCTCTAAGTGTCAGATTCCCAAGTGACTTTTGGCCAGGCACAGTGGCTCACACCTGTAATCCCAGCACTTTGGGAGGCCAAGGTGGGTGGATCACCTGAGGTCAGGAGTTTGAGACCATCCTGGCCAACATGGTGAAACCCTGTCTCCACTAAAAATACAAAAAATTAGCCGGGCATGGTGGTGGGCCCCTGTAATTCCAGCTACTTGGGAGGCTGAAGCAGGAGAATCACTTGAACCCAGGAGGTGGGGGTTGTGGTGATCTGCGATCACACCATTGCACTCCAGCCTGGGCAGCAAGAG
>NW_012099867.1:0-1471 GCF_000951045.1 Mandrillus leucophaeus | reverse complement strand
AAAAGATAGGAATACATGACAGATCCAGGTAGTGACTTACTCAACAGCCATTCCTCCCTGTCATCACAGCTATTGGATCCTGATCTTGTCCATGTATGCACTTGCCTTAAGGGAGGCAGGCACCAGGCCCAACCCTAGTCCTAGTCCCAGCTTCCATAGTCATGACTGTTGAGGCTGGGCTTGGTGGACCAATTTCCCTTTCCAGTTATAGACCGAGTCATAGACACATGATGAAAGTCTGGCCAAGGAGACAGAATGAGAAATCTACTCAGAGGCTTTTGGGAAAGGTTTTCATCACACTTTTAAAAAAAGGCATTGCAGAAAAACATTCCTTCGTCTGCTGGTAGACATTGTCATATCTGTGTGGGATTCCTGGAATTGTGGAACTGTGAGGGGAGTTGGCCAAAGAGGATACACTGTGAATGGTAGAGAGGAAAATGTAAAAACCTTCTGCCTTGATAGCACTGTCGAGCCATTAAATTAACCAACCCTAGCTTGGCACAATAGTATCTGCCTATAATCCCAGCTACTTGGGAAGCTGAAGCAGGAGGATCGCTTGAGGCCAGGCGTTTGAGATCAGTCTGGACAACATAATGAGACCACATCTCAGAAAAAAAAAAAAAAAATTTTTTTTTGTTTTAATTAGCCAGATGTGATGATGTGCACCTGTAGTCTCAGTTACGTGGGAGGCTGTGGTGGGAGGATTGCTTGAGCCCATGAATTTGAGACTGCAGTGACCCATGATTGTGCCACTGCATGCCAGTCTGGGCAACAGAGTAAGATTCTGTCTCTATAAAAAATTAATTAATTAAATTAACCTGTCACCTATCTAGAAATTACTTGAGATTAAATAAGAAATCACATTACTGGGTGAGCAAATTTGAGTTGAGTTTTCTGGTACTTGCAGACCAAAAGCATTTTACTGAAATCTGCATCTAGAGGAACAACAAGATAGAAGGAACCTGGGTCCCTGACAACCTTGCAGGAGACAGTCACCTACCTGTCCTTACTGCCTGCCAAATTCCGAGCTGCTTCATCAAAGAGAAATAAACCTCCACCTTGTCTGAGACCCTGTATTTGAGAGTCCCTTTGTCACAGTATCTTAACCTGTACCTTGATTAATACAAATAAGAGCTTGTCTACTGTCACACAGCCTTCCTCATCAGATGTGCTGACCCCAGCATGGACACCCACTGAGAGCTGCCTTTGCCCCACATCTCAGGGGCTTAACCAGTAATATTACTGCCTCCCACTTCAATTTTTTTTTTTTCTTTTTTTGAGACAGAGTTTTGCTCTTGTTGCCCAGATTGGAGTGCAATGGCGTGATCTTGGCTCATCACAACCTCTGCCTCCCAGGCTCAAGCAATTCTCCTGCCTCAGCCTCCCGAGTACCTGGGACTACAGGCATGCACCACCACGCCTGGCTAATTTTGTATTTTTAGTTGAGACGGGGTTTCTCTATGTTGGTCAG
>NW_012099866.1:0-1278 GCF_000951045.1 Mandrillus leucophaeus | reverse complement strand
CCTCAGCCTCCCAAAGTGCTGGTATTACAGGTGTGAGCCACCACGCCCGGCCCCATTTGTCTGGTCCTAAAACCAGCTTTTTCCAGTTGTGCATGCGGATGAACTCATGTAGGCATTTCAAAGTTCTCCATTTTTGGCCATTATAAGCTGGGTCACCACAAGTTATGCATGACCAGTTCTCTAAATATTTTCATGAGGAGGCGCCACAGTGTTAAACACAAATCCAGCCGATGTTTTCAATGTGGATCTTTACTTCAGGGGGAACAGTCAGTTTTAGACCATCAAACCGAGCCTCAGAACCTGGCCAGTTTAGAAGATTACAGATTTGACACTGAAGTCACAAAGATTTTACTTTCTCTTTCCGGAGAGAAACTATTTTCTCCCTGATCAAACTTTGAAATGAGAAAAAAGGTTGCAAACTCTAATGAGTAAGACAAACAAAATCTTAACCTCAGAGAAAACTGAAAATCATGACTATGTGATCAGCAGAGTCTCTAGAGAATAACAGATGAAACTCCCACCTCTCAGTAGAGTTTCAACTCCAGCCCCCACTGAGTAAAGACTATGTGTAGCTTGAAGCAAGTCTGAATTCACAACCAAGCCTGGGAGGAGTTCCACCCTAATCAGAAGTTAGGCCTTATCAGAAATCCTTGCTGGCTCCGGCAAGGTAGGGTGAGTAAGTTGTTCATGCTGGTACCAAGGCTCTGGTTGCTGGTGAAGTGGTGGGATCACTGGAGGCTCCCTTCAGGTTCCATCTGGGGTGCCAAAATGTGGACTTTAAGTAACAAGATTCAGGCTGTGCGCGGTGGCTCACACCTGTAATCCCAGCACTTCGGGAGGCCAAGGTGGGTGGATCACAAGGTCAGGAGTTCAAGACCAGCCTGGCCAAGATGGTGAAACCCCGTCTCTACTAAAACTACAAAAATTAGCTGGGTGCAGTGGCAGGAGCCTGTAATCCCAGCTATTCGGGAGGCTGAGACAGGAGAATCGCTTGAACCCAGGAGGTGGAGGTTGCAGTGAGCCGAGATTGCATCATTGTACTCCAACCTGGGCATCAGAGTAAGACTCTGTCTCAAACAAACAAACAACAACAATAACAAAAACAAGATTCTGAAAAGATTATTAAGTATAGAGTCTAAAGCCTGCGGATGGCCGCCTGGGAGCATAGACTCAAGTTGCCCTAAATGTACACTCTGATTAGCAGCAGTTAGAAGCTGGTTTTTAAGGAAAAAGAAAAGAGGCAATCCCTAAGTTGTTTACGAGAATTTTTTTTTTTTT
>NW_012099865.1:660021-682275 GCF_000951045.1 Mandrillus leucophaeus | reverse complement strand
CAGCAGCTGACCAGCACCGATTGTCTGGCACTCCCTAGTGAGATGAACCCAGTACCTCAGTTGAAAATGCAGAAATCACCGGTCTTCTGTGTCACTCGCGCTGGGAGTTGGAGACTGGAGCTGTTCCTATTTGGCCATCTTGCTCCGCCCCCCTGAAATTATTTTGTATACAGGCACAAAAAGCACTGTATTTTTTAATATCTGCTGTTGTACGAATATAACAGTTTTTCATAGCAAAAGGAAGATTTTTTACTTCATGGCATACTTTGTGAATATTGTTTGATGATTATTTTATTGTCATTGTTTCCTCAAATATTTGTTTTTATAGATATGGGAATGGCTACTGGACTAGACCTCACTGTTCAAACTTCTTGCTCTTTTATACTTGCAGTTACCAGATGCAAATTGGAATTTTCTAATTTTCAAGCAGCATAGCAATTTTATTCTTATAAATATATCCTATAAAAATGCATCTTATATAGTATAACATGGAACTGCTAGAAACCTAATAAAAGAGTGTGTCAATTTCTTCATTTTAGACTTGAGGAAAGCAAGAATAAAAAGTTTCCCTCATTTTTTCTTTCTCCTAGATTTCCAACAACCCTAATACCTTTGCTAATTATTTTTATTTCATTTTTAATCATGTGACAATCTACAATTGTGTTACATTCTCTATGAACATACTTGAATTGGCTTTTAAACAGTTCAAGTGGGTAAGATATTGCATTAGTGAGAGTGGGGTGGGGACAAAAAAGGCATTCTGGAACAAACAAAGAAATAACCACATCAATTGAAAAACACACCTAAGGACTTCAATGAGTCCACACCTTAGGAGGAGGGATTTAACTTGAACAAAGGTGTATAAACAGATCCCTAGAGATTTTTCTTGAAAATTCAAATCCAAACTTTTACTAATCTAGATATAGAAACAACTACAACCTCTTTACTTTTGACTTCTGCTCCTTAAACTGTTAAGAGCAGACCATAGGAGAAAATAAGATAAGCTATAAATGAAATAACTGTGCACATGTTTACTAAGCTATTTACACCAAGATGTCTTTATCCAACTCTGCTTAAATTGTCTCCTTGCCTTGCAATGAAGGAGAATGAGAGGCCAGGTAACAGCCTTTTACAATTCACTCTTCTGATGTTTTTATTTTGTGTAAGGACAAATGGATCAACTAGATAGCTCACAATAAGACAGAAGAGAATCCTTAGTAATCAACTTTCCCTGATCTTTTTTCTACTTGAGGACTCTTGCCCAACTTCTAAATAATCACTGCCACATGGAATACAATAATAATAATAAAACATTGTCCTTAAAGAAAACATGGAATAGAAGTGGAAGTAAAGATGAGATAAAAGGCAGTGAA
Organism: Mandrillus leucophaeus; assembly: GCF_000951045.1. NCBI lineage: Eukaryota > Metazoa > Chordata > Mammalia > Primates > Cercopithecidae > Mandrillus > Mandrillus leucophaeus. The sequence goes on along the minus strand of NW_012099865.1, from coordinate 680,902 downwards.
GGGGAGAACAAGCATAAATAATGTGTTTATGAACCTATGAGGAAGAAGAAAAACATTTTTGCAACAAATAACCTACTATTTCAAATATCCAATACATTCTGAATATATATATAGTGGATACTAAATAATGTAAATATGCAATGTAAATTATAACTAACATGATAGATATAATTTATTAAATCAACAAAGGCTCTAATACTTGTTTAAGTGATTAAATGATTAGGTGGTCTTTATGATGAGGTAGATAACATAACTTAAAGAAGATTTTGAAATTATCTAATAATATTTATATTAGAAAACAAAATTATTCAAAAATTTTTCTACAAAGAATTAAAAAATATATGAAGCAACCTGGAAATCTCTAAATTATGTTCACACATACAAACAAGTCTTTTATTTTCAATAGGAAATGTTTGTATTTGTCATAGTTCATTTTGTGCTGCTCTAAAAGAATACCTGAGACTGAGTAATGTATAAATCACAGAAATTTGTTTTGAAAAGTTCTAAAGTCTGAGAAGTCTAACATTATGGATCTGGCATCTTTCAAGGGCCTTCCTACTGCTTCATCCCATGGAAGAAGGTGGAAGGGGAAGAGAGGGCTCAAAAGAGCATTCAAGTGGAGAGTGAACTCATCATTATGTGAGGAAACCACAACCATGATAACAGCATTAATTCATTCATGAGAACGGGACACACAGGACATTAATACCTCTTAAAGGTCCCACCTCCCAACACCTCTGCCTTGGGGATCAAGTTTTTAACACATTATCTTCAGAGGACACATTCCAACCATAGCATCAGTCTTTTTTATGCACAGGGAAATGTACTATTATAAAGCTATGAAGCAATATGATCAAGAGTGGTTTCTGTGTTGCATTGACAGTAATATATATATGCCCTTAGACTCAAGAACAGAGAGGCTGATAGCTGGGCTCTGATACTGAATCACATGCCACTCAATATCCATATGATCAATATTATGTGCTGTCAAAATAATCTGAATAGAGATTTACAGAAATGGATGTCATGGCTGCTGTAGTATCCCCTTACTCTAGAAGGTTTAGCTTGGTGATTTAATATTAGCTTTTCAGCTCTCTTATCTTTGTTTCTGGATGATTCTAGACATTCACTTTCTATCCACACCCTTTGTGCTAATAGCTTAGCAGAATGTTGTCTCAGTATATTTGAGTTAGCTACCTAGTACAGATTGATGCTACAGGAATATTTCTCTGAATAGGGAATTCTTATTAAATAATCATGTAGTCATTCTCTTGCCTCTCCTCCCTTCTCTCCCTCTCTGTCCACATTTGTAGAGTATTATGACGGTAGATATCGTTTACTGAAACTTTAACATACAGACAATCTATGCCTGGCTTGCAATGTGGGATAATGAGAATTTAAGGTATGGTGTATTCCACCAATTCCATGCTTGTAAGATTTTCCTGCCAAAGTATTCTACTATAAATCTGCCTCATGTGGAACCATAGTGTTGTCTGTGCCCCACTGCATGGTGATATGGTTTGGCTGTGTCCCCACTCAAATCTTATCTTAAATTGTAACGCCCACTATTCCCATGTATTGTGGGAGGAACCTGGTGGGAGGTGATTGAATTGTGAGTATGGATCTTTCCTGCACTGTTCTTGTGATAGTGAATGAGTCTCATGAGATTTGATTGTTTTAAAAATGGGAGTTTCCCTGCACAAGCTTTTTGCCTGCCACCATCCAAGTAAGACGTGACATGTTCCTTCTTGCCATTTGCCATGAGTGTGAGGCCTCCCTAGCCATGTGGAACTTTAAGTCTAATTAAACCTCTTTCTTTTGTAAATTGCGCAGCTTTGAGTATGTCTTTATCAGCAGCATGAAAATGGATTAATATGGCAAGTTGGTACCAGGAGTGGGGACAGCAGAAAAGATACCCAAAAATGTGGCAGCGACTTTGGAACTGGGAACAGGCAGAGGTTTGAACAGTTTGGAGAGCTCAGAAGATGACAGGAAAATGTGGGAAAGTTCAGAACTTCTTAGAGACTTGTTGAATGGCTTTGCCTAAAATACTGGTAGAGGTATGGACAATAAAGTCTAGGCTGAGGTGGTCTCAGATGGAGATGAGGAACTTGTTGGGAACTGGAGAAAAGGTGACTCTTGTTATGTTTTAGTAAAGAAACTGGTGGCATTTTGCCCCTGCCCTAGAGATTTGTGGAACTTTGAACTTAAGAGAGGTGATTTAGGGTATCTAGTGAAAGACATTTCTAAGCAGCAGAGTATTCAAGAGGTGACTTGGGTCTTGTTAAAGGCATTCAGTTTTATAAGGGAAGCAGAGCATAAAAGAGCAGAACATTTAGAGAATGATAATGCCATAGAAAAGAAAAGGCCTGTAATCCTAGCACTTTGGGAGGCTGAGGCAGGTGGATCACAAGGTCAGGAGTTCAAGACCAGCCTGACCAACATGGTGAAACCCCACCTCTACTAAAAATACAAAAGTTAGCTGGGAGTGGTGGCACATGCCTGTAATCTCAACTACTCAGGAGGCTAAGGCAGAAGAATCGCTTGAACCTGGGAGGCATAGGATTCAGTCAGTCAAGATGACACCACTGCACTCCAGCCTGGGTGACAGTGTGAGACTTCATCTCAAAAAAAAAAAAAAAGAAAGAAAGAAAGACAGAAAATCCCATTTTATGAGGAGAAATTTAAGCTGGCTGCAGAAATTTGAGTGAGTAATGAGGAGCCAAATGTTAATCCCCTAGACAATAGGGGAAATGTCTCCAGGGCATGTCAGAGGTCTTCACAGCAGCCCCTCCCATCACAGGCCTGGAGGTTTAGGAGGAAAAAATGGTTTTGAATGCTGGGCCCAGGGTCCCTCTAGTGTGTGCAATTAAGGAACTTGGTGCACTATGACCCAGTCACTCCAGCTATGGCTGAAAGGGGCCAACCTAGATGCGCTTGGGCCATGGCTTCAGAGGGTTCAAACCCTGAGCCTTGACAGATTCCACATGGTGTTGAGCCTGTGAGTGCACAGAAGTCAAGAATTGAGGTTTGGGAACCTCCTCCTAGATTTCAGAAGACGTTTGGAAGCTCTTGGATGCCCAAACAGAAGTTTGCTACAGGAGCACAGCCCTTATGAAGAACCTTCTTGGGCAGTCAGGAAGGGAAAAATGGGAGTGACTGAGGGAAGAATGATGTGGTTTGGCTGTGTCCCTACCCAAATAACATTTTGAATTGTAACCCCCACAATTCCCACATGTCATGAGAGGAACCTTGTGGGAGGTGATTGAATTAAGGGGACAGGTCTTTCTCATGCTGTTCTCATTGGGAAGGAAGGAGTCTCATGTGATTTGATGGTCTTAAAAATGGGAGTTTCCCTGTACATGCTCTTTTTGCCTGCCATCATCCATGTAAGATGTCACATGCTCCTCTTTACCTTCTGCTATAATTGTGAGGCCTCCCCAGCCATGTGGAACTGTAAGTTCAATTAAACCTCTTTCTTTTGTAAACTGCCCAGTTTTGGGTATGTCTTTATCAGTATTATGAAAATGGACTAACACACATGGCAATGTTATAAACTGAGACAAAAATTAAAGCTGAAAAAGATCATACTTATACCAGTCCAGAAAGAAAATCCAGGAGGCCTAGGCAACAGGCGAGACCTTTACTCCCTTTGCATCCCATAAATAAAATCATTTTTGATGGCCTAATGACTTGGCAAGACAGTTTGATGCATAAAATTAAGTGACCAATAAGGGTGTATTAAATTGATTTTATCATTTGCCCTTCTTCATTGCTCTGATTTTTTTTTTTTTTTTTTCTACATGTTTTCTGGATTTACTATTTTCAACTTGGCTGTGCTAAACGCTATAAATATGCAGCTTTCTGTAGAAGTCTTTGATCTTTTTGAAGAAAGAAGCTGTTGAAATTTGATAAATAATTAGCAAAAACTTGACAGCAATCAGTCAATTAATCAGAAAGTGTATGCCACGTGGATCATATTATGATAAGCATCAGGAAAGATAAAGAAAGAAATATAAGATATTGTCTTAAGCCATTAAGATTTTACAACCAAGTGAAAAGATAAGTCATACACATCTCAAATTAGCAGTGTATGTTTGAATATTTACTTATTTACTTGATATAGCTATTAAGAGTAAACTGGAAGGGTACAATACAGAAGTGTTGCATTGAGAATTATTTAAAACATTTTAATTTTGCATATTGAAGTCCATACCTCTCTGAACAATCTACAATACCGATGCAAAGTATGAGTTGCAAACTGTTGTGAAAATCAATACACTTTGCATGTAATTTTTTTTTCAAATAATCTGTCAAAGCTTATAATGAGTATGAGAGGAGGCTAATACTGGTTCAAAAATGTGTTGTGTGCATTCTAGTTTTGCAATAATTTTTTTTTTTATCACAAAACTCAGTGAATTTAATTAAATCTCAACTGCCTCAAAGCAATTCTTTTTATTGTACAAAATTGCACTTATCATTCAGATGGCAAAAACCATATAAAATGCTACTGTCTTTCAAAACAAGAAATTTACATATAGGCAATAAGTAAAAAGGTCCATAACATGGCCCAGAAATGCCACTTAAGCTTTCTGATGGATGTTTTAAAATCAATTCAAGTCAATGTATGGTGAATTATGTGACTGCCTTAGAGAGCTTATGTTATTCAAGCACCTAAAATGATACAAGTCATCTCAAGTGTGCATATTCTCAACAACAAAATAGTCAGTGCATGTCCAGGTTAAAAAAAAAAAAAAAAAAAAAATCTCTGAGAATATAGAAGTTCCACCATTCTGACATAGATTTTTCTTTATGTATTTTTCATTGGCTTCTCATTCTCCTTCCCCAGTCTCAAAATCACTTAGTTTGAGCTCAGTTAAGTCATTATCTCGTAAAAGCAAGTGACCTAATAGTGTGAATAACCAATGATTTTAAATGTCTGTGATTATCAGTGGGCATTTTTATGTGTGTGGATAGATGGAAAGGTGATAGATAATCTTAGCTGCCTTTATTCATTTTTCCGTTATTCTTTGTAGGATATAAAGGTTTCCACTGGGAAATAGCCTCTGAATGTTCATATGGTTGAGACCAAATGGCCATGTTCAACTATTCCTGTAGTACTGCTGTGATGTAGTCTGTCTGTTTAGAATATAAAAATATAGATATAGTAAATTAGCAACATGTGACACAACTAGACACGTGAATTTTATTAAAGCAGTTATGTCTACAGATTATGCTCACTGAATTTTACCCACTCTGTGTAGCATAATGCATGGTTTTTCATGCTATAAATATTTTATTTAGCTTTTCATTAGTAATAACTACCTACATATAACAAATAGGAAAATGAAAAATAAAACCTCCCACCCACCAGAGAAAAGAGTTTGCCTGGTGGTATAGTTCCTTACATCTACATCTGTATCTATATCTATATCTACATCTACATCTATAGCTATATCTACATCTACATCTACATCTATATCTAAATCTATAGTCTCCTTATTACCTTAACATTATAAGGCAATCCTAGGATACACACTTATCCTTATTACCAAACTGAAATCACAATTTTATTATTCATATTCAGTCTATTGCCTTTTTCATATACTAAATTGCACTGTTTGTTAAGGATGCCCGCTTTCTGCAAGTGAAACTTCCACAATCTGTTCTCCATTCATATCAATCATATTCATTTTCATTGATCATCTCTTTTTCATTTTCTTAGACTGTAATGGATTTTTTAAAAACAAGTTTCTCCAGATTATTAGCTCAATTTTCCTATACGATTAATGCTTTTCTTTATCATCTCAATTGTGGATTTAAATCCTGCTAATCCTATTTCAGTTTCAGTTTCATTGTCTAACCCAGGTCTTTTTTCATCTCTGCTGTTCTTTATATTTTTATCTGTTTACTTTTTATCATATAATATTCTCTATGTAAAACTTTCAGCTCCTAATTTTCTAAAGCTGCATGATTTTATATTGTATTGATATATTTTCTGTATTTTTTATTGCTTATGGTAAATAACTATTGCATTATGCTATTCCTGTGAAAAATCAAAAAGATGTTCCTTTGTGTGTGTGTGTTTGTGTGTGTGAATGTTTACAAGTGGTTAATATGATATTTTATATTATTTTATTACCAAAGGAGAATGTTACCATTAACAAGGCATTCCCTTCCTTTAAGGTTTTGTGGTCAAGAACAACAAGAAGGAATCCAATGTCATTTATAGGATATTAGAAATTTTTTCTAGTTTTGATTTTATAATTCTTCCTTCTCAACTCCTTTCCATTTTATCTTGTCTCCCATAATGATAACAAACTACAGCCCTTCACCAATGTCAAGGCCATTATAAGAATGAAAGACAAAATAAAGTCAGTTAGTGAGAAATTTCTTTCCAACCTGGAGGAGTTTGTTTTTGAGAGTTTCACCAATAATCTTACATTCTTATTATTGGCTCTGGGTGTACACAAGCACTTAACATAAGATTGGGGTATTCTTAACATCTTAGCATGAAAACAATCACTTATACCCATCCCAAAGTTTGATTATTTTTCATAATATAATTGGTAATGTTATAAGTTCCTTTTTAAATGAAAATTTTAGTGGGAAGAGGTGACAGACTGTTTGAAACTGCTAACCAAATGACCTTTTGGTCTACACATTCTTACACATTTTTAAAAATATTTTACTTTATTTACTTTTATTTTATAAGGATTCACTCAAACTGAAGTTTGTAAAATCTGTACTCAATGAAGAAAATAATGTTTGAAGAATTACTAACTATATATTACAGAAAAAATAATAAACATCCGCCATGAAATGTATCTGTATATTCTATAGTGATATTGAACAAATATCTCCTACTTTAAATACTTTAAAGCCTACCACCTGCCTCTATTTTCTGAGTGCTTTTTTGTGTGAAATTATTTTCTGTCTCAATGAATCAAGTGAGTATAGGATTTAAACTCATGTACACATGTATACAGGAAGAGCAAGATGAGACTTGTGTTGATATCTCAGCATTTCCATGAATTAGATGGGTAATCTTCATTTCTCTTAGCCCTCTCAAATGTACAAATACTTTTTTTGTTGTTGTTTTGAGACAGTCTTGCCCTGTCACCCAGTCTGGAGTACAACGGGACGATCTCAGCTCACTGCAACCGGCGCTTCCTGTGTTTAAACAATTCTCCTGCCTCAGCCTCCCAAGTAGCTGGGATTACAGGTGTCTGCTATCACGCCCAGCTATTTTTTTGTATTTTTAGTAGAGATAGGGTTTCACCATGTTGGCCAGGCTGTTCTCAAACTCTGACCTTGAGATATACCCACCATGGGCTCCCAAAGTGCTGGGATTACAGGTGTGAGCCACCATGCCTGGCCACAGGACATTTTCTAAAAGATTAAGTGAGAAAATGTTCTGTATGTATTAACCCTTCTCAGGTTCCCTTTTGATGTAAATGTGAATGTCACAGTATCTGTAGTGTAATGAAGTCAATTGCCCTCTCTGACTAAAGCATCTCAGAGAACATTCTTGCCAAACTGTTTTATAATGATTTTCACACAGGGCTAACAAACTGGCAATAAAACAACAGTAAAAACAAGGACATATATTCTCTTAGAGAACATTTTCTTCCAACTTTTATTAACATAAAAACCATAAAAACTGAACAATTATTACTATTTTTCTCCTCAACCAATATTTACTGGCTGCTGGTTATCAATAGTGTATGAACTTTGTCCTAAATGTTACAAAAATACAAATATGATTTCCTCAAAAATTCAACTTCATTAATGTATCTACTCAACAAATATTGAGTGCCTGCTGTGTTTAAAAATTGTCAGTCTTTAGACTCTGTGTTAGAAGCAAACAAACATTACTGTTTAATCTTTGTTCAAAATGGAATAATATACAGTTAACAAATTCACGTGTGAATAACAGAATATAATATTTTAAAGTAATTGATAAAACAAAGCAATTGAAGTCAATCGGCTTCAGTTAAATTATAATTTGCCATGTTCTTAAAATTATGACTTTGGGTAACAATAATTAGCAAAAGATGCATTAAAGGGAGCTATGATATGAAACCTGGAGAATGTGGATATAAGAACAATAGGGAACCTAGAAGGTTCACTTCCAGTGTGACTCTATTGTGTTCTCTTTTGTTGTAATCTTGGGCAAGATGATTAATCCAACTCTCAAATAGCTCAGAGTAAACCCAATGATACTGTCGTTGCCAATCTCCCTGAGGTGTTGTGAAAATTAAATTAAATAATGCCTTTGGAGGCATTCCATGTAAACGTGAAAGCATTTTACAACATGCAAGCATTTTATAACCTGCTATAAAAATAATATTGTTACAATGGAAAAAAAAACATACATAATCTAATAGTATGATATTTTCCAATCTACATTCTTTAAGAAAAATGTTTTGATGTGAATGTATACATTTAATATCCATGATCACTCAAAGAAAAAAAATTGAACCAAGTGGTTATTAAAAATGACAAGCAAGGCTTCATTCAAGACTCTTGAAATAGGGTCAAAATTATTGCAATAAAGGAGAAACACTGAACTCAGCTTCACTGAAACAAGAAACAGAGGATTTTTAAACACCGAGGAAAGCTAGTGGAAACATAATGAAAGACTTTAGTGGGCTGGTTGGTCAATGTGATCAGGCTATCTGTGTTTGATAATTGGCGCTTACAGAAGAAGTTAGACACCTGTTTGCCACGCAGACTAGGAAACAAGGGCACCAACTTTCTTGATGATTGTATTTCAAAGGGATGGCTCCAGGGTCCTTTAAGAAGGCACCTCTAGATTGCAGAAAATTTACATCTCAAAGGAATAGGGAAAGAATTTACAAATGCAAGTTTTCTAAAGTAAATGATGGAAGAAAATAGAGAGTAGGATTCTACAGTCAGAAAAGAAGCCTTAGTCAATAGAATCAAGTTGAGTGAAACACTAAAACTATCTTGGTCAAACTTAAAAAACACACCATGTATTTTTTGTTTAATTATGCTAGAAAAAATGCTCAGGAAAGCCAGAGTCCCTAAATGAATGTATCTCTATCAACATTTTTATTTATTTATTTTCATGAGACGGTGTCTTGCTCTGTGGCCCAGGTGAGAGTGCTGTGGGGGTGATCACGGCTCACTGCAGCTTTGACCTCCTGGGCTTAAGTGATCCTCCCATCTGAACCTCCAAGTAGCTGGGACTACAGACACGTGCCACAATGCCTGGGTAATTTTTTATTTTATTTTTATTTTTTGTAGAGATGGGGTCTTGCCATATCGCTCGGGCTGGTCTCAAACTCTTGGGCTCAAGCAATCCTCCTGCCTCAGCCTCCCAAAGTGCTGCGATTAGAGGCATGAGTCACCTCACCCAGCCTAACATTTTTAACTAGATGAATTAGGATTTATCTTTTTAATTAGAACGAGTCATTGCAAAATTTAGATATTTAAATTATTATAAAAAATGTCTGCAATTTTTCAAGAAATGAGCCTGCTCAATATTCCAGACGCTGTGTAATTTCCACAGAATACAGTGAAATTTTACTAGTCACATAAAATCATTTCGTGTTTTTTTTTTAAAGATGCCTCCAATGATGAAATATACCTAACAGATAGAATTTTGAAAAGCTAGGTATATACCTGAAAGTTTATATTACCGTGTCCACACATGTAGTTCTTTATTTTTATTTACTATGTTCTGTTTGTTAATTTATTTCTTCAGTTTTAACCAAAGTCATATACAATTCATTTCGAATCATTTCAGCCCCTCTAATTTCTTTTATTATTGATGTTTATATTACTTCTCAACTCTGGCAAAGTCATTTGAAAACCAGGAAAGACTGTTACAAGCAATATCTTTCTTGATCATAACAATTTGATGTGAACTCATTCATTCTGTGTGCAGATCTAAAGAGGAAAGTAAATTGGAATTTTTCAATTGGTGATACAGTCACATTGCTGCTACCCTGGAGACCTGTTTTCAAAGGCAACCAAGGTATTTAGGCATCCCATACCAATTCAATTTAGGGCGTCTATTTTAGGAGACTTGTTCACTCTCGAAAGAGAACTGGCTACCAAAGGAAATGAGACCGCCTGCAAAACAGTCAATACTTCCTGTAGTACTAAGTGAGGTTTTAGTTTGACAGAAACAACATGACATACCAATGCTTCACGTTGCCTTCTCTTTTTTTGATTTTGTTACTGTTTTCCCTACTTATCTCAAATATAATTTAACTCATTTAGGCAAACCTAACATATGCTGCTTCTCAAATAGAAATATAGATGGAAAAATGTAAATATATGTCTGTAAAATTTTACAAATTTATTGTGGAACCGAGGATGTGTTTATATGTTAACAAAGCCAAGTACCAAGATCAGTGATTATTTTCTATGAGACAAACGAATGCATTTTAGAAACCACTTTGTGTGCAATCTGAACAATGTATGCCTTTTCTGTCATGAATCTTAAAGAAAATCCTAAAAAAAAAATACTTTGTCATATTCCTTTTAAGAGAGTAATATTTTGTAAATAGTTTAGTGATTCTTTACAGACAGGATAACATACAATCAACACGAAAAAGATAATAGACCAGATTTTTTTCTTCCTTGATGTGGATTCTCCTTTTTTACTTTTGAAGCATTTAAAATAAGTTAAAATAAGTTCTTTAGAGAGTCAAGAGGCTATACACACACACACACACACACACACACACACACACACACACACACACATATATATATATATTCTGGATCTATTCCTTTCTTTAATTTTTGGCTTGAAGCAGATTAGGGTAATTGGAGGTAAAATTTTGGTCTGTGCTGCTGTTGCTACTGTTGTCCTTATTGTAGGCAAAATCTTCTGTAAATTTTGCACTTAGTTGCATGGAAATTTTCTAGTAAATTGTTCATCATGTTAGAAAAACCACCAGCTTGCATTAGCAAAGTTCAACTGTTTATAAATTTCAACAACCATATTTATGTAGCAAGAATGCAAGCAGAATCCAAAAGCCTGTTTCGTGAACATGTTCATTTGAGCTAACTGACATGATAATATAGCCTACCAAAGTGATTTGCTTGAATTGTATGGAATAAAGTGATATAATGAGCCACAGTTTTAAAGATTGTTATCAAATTTCATTTTCCCTTTCTCTGTGTAACCATACTTGAAATAATCAGACCAAAATAGCCAGACTAAGATGGAATATATTTTGTAAATTCAGACATCTGAATGGGGCAGTGTGTAATATCCAAATTGATTAGAAAATAGATTGGAACTCTAGTCCAATCCAAAATAGTGTAGTCACATAGCTGCATCCTTAGGTTTTGAGAAAAAAGATTCAATTAGAGTTATTTAAAACCAGGACTCAAGTCACTACATCACATGCTCAATTATTTGGTGCCACAGAGAGGCACTAAACCCTATAGTTTAGGGTTAATAGTTTTTTATGGGACTCGAACAATTACAGATATCTACAAAATCATACATGTGTTTGTGTGAGCTTAAGTTATAAATGTAAGTTATATATAATAAATGTAGGACAGTTATAAAATATAAAAATAAAATAAATACTTTGAAATCACTATGTAAACTCAGAACTAGGATATTCATTACCAATATTTGAAGCTACCGGTGTGTTTTTCCCATATCCTATTCATGTTTTCTCTTTTGAAAAGTAACAAATATCCTAAATTTTAATGTTGTTAGTTTTAATGTTTTACCATTTAGTATCAATCTTTTGTTTCCTTGCTTAAGAGCATTAAAAGTTATACCGTATTTTAGGCTTTTTAGAATTACTTCAATGAGAAATATTATGTTTCAAAGATTTACCCATTCTGTTTAATGCATTAGTAATTTGTCCATTTTCACTGTTGTCTATTCCATGGTATGACTATTGTAAAACTTAAGTATCATTTTTCAGTACAGAGCCCCTGCAATATGGTATTAATATGCCTCTAGACTTTGGTCAAATAAGATAACTATAAATATTCTTGTACAAATCCCCCTGTGAAATTATTTAGGCTTGAAATAGTTTGCTTGAAATTATACAATAATGTCCAACTATTTTCAAAATATTAGAATGATCTTTTTTCATACCCACAGACAAAAGAACTTCCACTGAACTTCCATTTTCAGGAATATAACAAGACAGGCAATTCTGAGCATTATTCCCACCAAGCCAACTCCAAATACTAGAAAAAAAAATATGTATTTCCAATTATTCTTAAAAGAATTAACTGACAAGATAGTGAAAAATTAAAATTACTTAATAAAAATTAAGAGAAAGCTGATGAGCAGAGAAGAAATGGATTCTTAAAGCCTTTTGTACACAGCAGAGTTGACAATCCAAAAAAACAATCTTGAATGTTGAGTTTGATCTTTAAAGTTATGAAGCAACAGAGACAAAAGTTAAACCTACGAGGCTACCTAAGAAAGGAGCTATTATAGTAGACACTGCCCACACTAAGCTAAGTCCTCAAAGTATTAAACCATCATTATGAGAGGAAGACCAGAAAAAAAAAAAAAAAATTGACCTCATTCCCAACAGCATACCACAGGACACTAACAACAACAACAGTTCCCTTGGTGCTAAACAAAGCAGCAAGTAAAAAGAAAACACATCATGAGAAGCTACAAAATAAGGCAGCCAGAGTGTAAATTTGGAGCTTTAATCTCAGATCTTGAAATGAAATAGACCTAGACAGTTAGTGGCACCTCACACTTAGAAGAAGTAATCACAGATCTTCTCTGCAGAAAGTTATCTTCTTTACAACCTCAAATAATTTGTTAAGAACATTGAAAAGGCAATCAAATAACAAAATAACCAAGAACATGGAAAGACAAGGTACCAGAAGAGATACAAACCAAAGTATCTGCAACAAAAACACACTCATAAAGAAGTCAGACAGGAATTATAAGACATACACGCACAGTTCTAAAATATTTTCCTTAAAAACAAGAAGTTTAAAAATATCTTTAGAGAAGTGGAAACAAAGCATATATAAAAAAGAATCAAAAAGAACTTTTGAAAATAAAAGTTTAACAAAAACTAAATAAAAAATAAAAATTTAGTGGGTAAGTTAAATATCTAATGAATATTAGAGTCAGCTGCAGGGAGAATTTTAAAGCCAAAAATAGATCAGAAAAAAAGTTATTCAAGGTACAGCACAGAAAGATAAAATGATAAGTTATAGATAAGAGTAAGAAAAGTTAAAGGATATAATAATGTCTCATACAGTTGAAATGATATTTGGGACATACTGGATTTCATAAAATGTATTATTAAAATTAATTTTACCCATTTCTTTTTACTTTTTTAATGTTACAATTAGGCTTGTAATATTACAGATATGTCTACCCTTATATTTCCTTATCAAATTTAGCTATTCCAGACTTCAGTATTTAGCTCAGTGTGCTCCCCAAATCACAACTTCATAAAGATTACTTATAAGTCACCAATATATTCAAATATTACTTCGGTTTTACCAAGGACTTAGTTGTGAGAGACAAAATAGAGAAGACACCTTAGAGTATTTAATCCAAAAGTCTACTAAATATGAATGCGCCCAGAGTAAGTTTTTTAAGAAGATTGAGATTTTCTGAAAGCATTTGGGTGACTTGGTGTCTTCCTTAACTTTTCCTATAATCGTAGGTGAATTATTTAAGTTTGCTGTGCTTTAATTTTGTGATTTGTAAAGAGTTTGGGCCAGATAATCTTAAGTATGTTTCTGAATTTAATATTTAACCACTGACTTAAAATTACACTCACAATGATAAGAATCTTGACAAAAATCTAAAGAAGTGTTTTTAATATATGGTTATACTTTCTAAGTTAAGGGGGATGTGTTACCATTGCGTGAATCAAGAAAGAAAACAGAGAAACAAATGAGCAAAGAATATTTTAAAGGAGAAACATAATACGGCTCTTAAAATGCAGAAAATAACGATTTTGACATGATAAAAATATTATTGCATAAGAGTAAATATTATACATCTTTTAAAAGTACATGATCATAAAAGAAAAGCAAAGTGCAGTCTATTATTTGTCTTCTGAAATATTGTAAAGCAATGATTGTAGTGCAGTTTCAAAATTACAAGTAAGCACATTGTTGGCATTCACAGATTTACAGTAACATAATGTGCAAATTGAACAGTAAAAGGTGCACAGTACAATAATATAGTTAGAATTCTTGGAATATATTATGTCTATTCTCATGGCTATTTATAGTTTTATACTATTATTCATCATCTATAAATTTTTTTAATGTCAGGGAAGTAGGAGGAAAGCTGTCACCATACTTTTTAGAAAAAAAGATGAATTTTCTGACAAGACAGTTTAATCTGTAATTTTCCATCCTCCTGCATCTCTTACATTTCTATAGAATGGTTCATACCTTTAGGTAAAAAACAAATGTAAATGTGTAATAATTTTCTCTAGCCATTGACCTGTTTATTCATGGTTTTAATTTCATTTTAAAATTATGTATTTCTTACTATTAAAATGATTATGTTTTCTGTTATTCAACTAAGATGCTATCCCTAACTTCCTCTATTTTTTTTACCTTACACCTTACTCATTCACTCTCAGCTCTAAAATGCATACATACAAGCAGTGAAAAACTTCTGACTACCTATAACATTTAGAAGATATTATTTAAATAATATTTAGTGTTCCATACCATACTAGAGGAAAAATAGAAAATAAATACTTCAAACAAAAACTATTTTACTAGATGTATATTTTTCATATTTTATTTTTGAAGAGTTTTAAAAATTTGCATAATGTGTGAAGGTGGTAAAAATTGCCAAGATTACTTATTATTCATTATAAATAATAAAATCATTATAACAGCTATCAAGATTTCTATATGCACAAATTAACAATTATAATTTTATGGAAGTACATATCCTAGATTTCTCAAAAACACTTTTGCTTCCATTCTATAAAAACTTTTGAGGAAACCAAGAGGATGTAGTGCCATAAAATTTAATCTTTTAAGAAGAAAATAAGAGTGTATTTTATTAATACCAAGTATTAATTAAAACATTGACATTATACTAAGAGTTTATTAGTAATATTTATAGATGAGGCATTTCTAGAAGAAAAACATAAATAAAATAAAATAATAACATTTATTCTCTTCCTTTTGTTCCTTAAGAGACAAATCAAGTTTCAAAATAAAATTTCATTGTGAATTTAACATTGTAATTAATTTGACTATGATCATCTTTGGCTAGCAAAACTGTTGTTTCTTAAATATAATAATATTTCTTTAGTTTAGAAAGGGAGGTTCATTTAGACAATGATATTATCTATTCTTTATCATTTTATATTACTGAGGACTTGTATTTTTTTTTCTATTTATCTTTCCTTTGCCCCGTAATATCACAAATTTTGACTGTCAATATTAGTGGCACCAAATATTAAAATGCTTTCTACAAATCTTTATGAGGAACCCAGAATATTTACTGAAGAAGGGAAATTTGCTGGGATTAGATTTAAGGGATTTTCCCTCCCTCTTTCTCTTACATTTAGGGCAGCAACAATAGATCCTTTAAACTCTGTTAGATTAGCACCGGAATTAGTACTAAGGTTAAATTAATTTTTTAAATCACGTAAATATTACACAATTATTGGTTCTCATTCCTCTCTGGTGCTTTTGGGGGATGACCAGATGATGACTGAAACAAATATACTTACCTGAAACAAAATAAAAGATTTATGGAGGATTTGAAAATTTTGTAAGATGTCAGGAGAAAAAAATGTGATAGAAAAAGAAGTAAAAAAAAAAATGATTTCTGAGTCAAAGAAGAAATTAAAGCATAAAGTTGGATTTAAAATGAGAGCTAAAGTTCAGCAATGCCTGCCTGGCAGGTCTCAGCAAGACTTGCATCATGGTGAAACTGAAGATCCTAAAATTAAATTCCCACATGGTTTGATCTGTCAAGCGTTGGAGCGGTAGAAGTAAGTGTGTCTGTCTGGGCTATTGTGTTTGAATAGTTTGAATGGTATTGATATTCCCAGATGACCACTTGAATTCTGGCTGCGTATCTTGCAACTTTCTTTGATTTTATCTCTAAAAGAGTTACAGTATGAAATGGAAAACCATTTATTTGGATGTCACTGAAATATATTTTAAGTATAGAAGCAGGTCTTTCCTGTTGTCCTTAAAGAAGCTTTAAATATTCTCAAAGTTTTAATGGAAACCAAAAATTTATGTTTGCCTGTTTTGGGTTTCTGCCAAACAGTATAATAGAACTGACTCAATTGATAGTACTATGGATCATAATTTATTATGAAACAAATATTATGTGACACCAATAGAACAGAAAAAATGAACAACTCTAAAAAAGCATTAATGGGTAACGAAAAGGGTTCTGCCTTTCTATAAGCTTTTTCCCAGGCTCCTTCTCTCATTCCTAACAGAATAATCCCTCTTAAACCAAATCCAGGAAAAAAAGAAACTTGAATTCACGGTATTTCAAAAGATAGTCAAATCTTTTTTGTATCTTTTGGTTTACTCAAAAGCAGACTGAGTCATATGAATTTCTCCTGTAAGTCTTTAAATTCTAGCCAACTTTTCTATTATGAATTAGTCAACTTTGTTTTGCAAATGAAGAATGATCGTTACTAAATCATCTTTCCCAGATTGATTTTTGTAAAATAAGTAAAGAAAATAGCACTGCAATATTTATTTCTTTCATTAAATAATGATGCACTGTATTGACAAATTAAACATTTTCAATAAACATCTGTCTAGACTTAGGAATTTTTTTACATGTATGCAGTGCATGATTTAAGATTTAATTCAGGCCAGGCGTGGTGGCTCACGCCTGCACTCCCAGCACTTTGGGCGGCCGAGGCAGGCGGATCACGAGGTCAGGAGATCGAGACCATCCTGGCTAACACGGTGAAACCCCGTCTCTACTAAAAATAATAATAAAAAATAAAACTAGCCAGGCGTGGCAGTGCGCGCCTGTAGTCCCAGCTACTCGGAGGCTGAGGCAGGAGAACGTCGTGAACCCGGGAGGCGGAGCTTGCAGTGAGCCGAGATGGTGCCACGGCACTCCAGCCTGGACGACGAAGAGAGACTCTGTCTCAAACAACAACAACAACAACAACAAAAAGATTTAATTCAGGCAAATAAAGTACTTGGCCCCAAATGGAACTAGAGTTACTCAAGATGAATAAGCTCTGGAGATCTGTTGTATAGCATTGTGCCCATAGCTAACACTATTCTATTGCACACTTACATTTTGAAAATAGATCTCACATTAAATTTATTTTTCTATATTAAAAATAGACTACTATTTCCTACACAAAAGACAACCTACAGAATGGGAGTAAATATTTGCAAATCATACATCTGATAAGGGACTAATATTCAAGATATGTAAAGAACACTTACAAATCAATACCAAAATAAAATAAAATAAATAACCCTGTTAATAAGTGGAGAAAGACTTTGAATAGACATTTTGCCATTTTGCCAAAGAAGACATACAAATGGCCAACAGGCATATGAAAAGATGCTCAACATCACTAATTGTCTTCGTGAGTTTGGGGAGCTATAACAAATTATCAAAGACTGAGTGACTAAGACAACGAACATTTATTTATCATAGTTCTGGAGGATGGGAAGTCCAAAATCAAGATGCTGCCAGACTTAGGGTCTTTTGGGGTCCTGCTCGCTGGTTTGCCAGCTAACTTCTCCTTCTATGATTAAATAACCAAAAAAATAACAAGAGTTAGCTAGGATATAGAAAAACTGGGATGCTTGAATATCTTTGATAAGAATGTTAAATGGTACAGCTGCTACAGAAAATAGTATGAAGATTCCTCAAAAAATTAAAAATCGAACTGCAGTATAACCCAGCAATTCCACTTTCAGGTCTTTATCCAGAATAATTGAAATTGGGATCTCAACGTGATATATGCATTCCCACATATCCCACATACGTGCATTGCAACATTATTCACAATACCAAGCTGTGGAAACAACCAAATGCACACCAAAGTAATAAATAGGAGAATGTGGTATATAGACACAAATGGATAGTGCTCAGCCTTTAAAAAGAAGAAAATTCCACCAGATGGGACAACATGCATGGACTTAGAAGACAGTATGCTAATTAATGTAAGCTGTTCATAGAAAGACAAATATTGTGTGATATTAAGTATTAATGAAATAGTAAAACTTACAAAAGCAGAGAGTAGAATGGTGGTTGCCAGAGGCTAAGGGAGAGAGGAATACAGGAAGTTACTATTCAATGGGTATAAAGTTTCAGTTATGCAAGATGAATAAGTTCTAGAGATCTACTGTACAGCATTGTGCCTGTTGTTAACAATATTCTATTATACACCTACATTTTGTTGAAAGTAGATCTCATGTTAAATGTTCTCTCCATAATAAAAATGGTGACTATTTCCCCCATTGATTAAATAATTTTATTGTATCAGCTTTTCTTATTAATTCTTTGTCAAGATTACTGAAAAATGAACATACTTTTAAAGCAAAAATAGAGGTGAACTCTCCCTTTAGGCCTAATAGTTTAAAAATGAAAATATCTGTAAAGTTTTCTCTTTAGAGATTAATCCATTATCATTTAGTTCCTAGAATTCAAATACATTACTGTTATATATGTACTATCTAATATATATGTAAGTATAATTCAAGTTTATAAGCACCATCCAATTTGTGGAATTAACATGAACAGGAAAGAAAAATTGAAACTTGCACATCTGTAATGCAGTAAGTCACACAGAAATTATGGTTTAAAAATTTTTTAAGATCTTTTTTCTTAATGTATGGCTCAGAAATTATGTTTTGGTCATTTTACATAATATTTTAACAACATCAGCCATGAAATTAGTATGTTGACAAAGCAGTTTTGCTCACCTTCATCTTCTCTTTTTATTGCCAACTTCAGTGACTATTATTAAGGTCAGCAATACGTTTCTGTGAAAAGTTCTTAGCAAGTTAATCAACCCCTTCCTTCAAAATAAAACACAATAGACCTTGAGGGTTTAGAAAACCAGTTCAAGAGAACTAAATGTGAAACACATTTTAGTGTGAAACAAACCACTCTTCCTTCTTTACTTGAAATTAACATTAGCCCAGGATTACACAATGATAAAACTAATGGTGATTATTGAAACTCAAGGCTGCCCTAAAGAAAGTCCTTGTATTGCTCACAATTATATCTTTAAATTCAAAAGCAGAAATAAAAGAAATGATGAATAAATTAAGACCTAAGTTCAAAATATGCATTGAATATCTTTAAATAAGTAGGACGTCATTACTTTGCTGCTTCAAGTGCAACTACACCTCTCTTTAGTGTTATGCTTTATTTTCCACAAACTTCTAAAATTGGCTCCTTTCCAAGGACTAACGTCTCCTTATCTGTCATGGTGTCTTTGTTACTATACATTATTTCTAAGAAACTCCTTTCCAGCCCTGTATCACTCCACATTAAATCAAGCAGATGAAACTTGTTCTTCTACGCTGAGGGCCAATGTCATCCAAATAAAGTCAAACAATTATTTTAAAACACAAAATGTTTGCATCCCAAGAATCAAGCTGCATGGACGTTATATATTTTGAGATACTAAATGAGAATCAAGTAGAATTTGTTAGAGACATAAATACTCTTGTTCTGTGTTCTATGATGAGTCTGAAGGAAGTTATACTTCTCCCTTCACTACGTTTGTAGGTGTACTTTACACAAACACACACACCCACATACACAGCCCCCTCACACACACTTCTTTTGAAATTATGCCAGCATTTCAACGAACAAGGAAGACAGACGGAAAACATTATAGGCCCATAATTGTGAAACCCAAGAATGTTAGCAGTACTGTTAAATCCTTAACAACATCCTGTGTCATTCAAATTTACCTAATTTATTCTTTCCAGAATGCGGTTTGTAATGGAGCCTTTCTCTATTAATTGATAAACAGCTGTAAGTGCAAAAGAATGAAATGCGGGAAAAAAAGTCTTTATGTTCCCAGAAAAAAAAGAAATAATGAACATGGCTTAATCTAAGGGTAAGTCAGCAAGCACTTCCGTAGGAAAAACTCTCATTGAAATTAATGAAAATTTTGTCCCTATGTGCGATTAGAGTTTTATTCTGACTGAAGCTAGTTTCACAATGAACTCCGGAATATAGTATCACATTGATATGTCATCCTCTTAATCAGTGAATAAATTTTTGTAAATACTGAGAAATATAGAATTATTTATTTTATTTAGGAAAAAGTCAGCACACTTGGACAGCTGGGTTGTTCACACAGTAAGATTCACTGTTTGCCAGCTTACATATATGAGTAAGATTGAAAACTGAATTTAATGTGTTAAGTGCCTGAGCATTTTGTCATGTGTAAAGCCTAAAGAGGTCTAATCTCTAAAGGAGAGTCTCTCAAATTCAAAAATTCTAAGCTTAAATAATACAATCTGCTATTAGAAAATATTTGCTTCTATAATCATGGAATTTCCTTAGCAAATAAAATATGTTTTGGACAAAGTTTAAGAGTGCCATTGTTTTCTCTGAAGTGATTTTGAAAACCTTAGAGAACTAGTTGAAGTGTATTTTTTCTTAAGTTATATAGTTTGAATTTAAATTATTAAAATTATTTAAACAAGACAAAATTATTTTCTGATAGAAATGCTTACTGGATGATATTGTATAAATCATTCTATGGCAACAACATCCCTTCTAAGTTGACATAAATGTATTTTAGCTCGACAAATATTTTATCTTGTAGATTATTTTCAGAGATATTATTGAGGGTAAAGTTCTATGAGAGTTTGGATTCTTCACAGATTACTGTATTTGTTAGGATTAGATTTGACTATAAAGGTTAAAAAA